>NC_089486.1:1245368-1556710 GCF_036810415.1 Kwoniella dendrophila CBS 6074
GCTGAAAATCATACTTATGGTGAACAAGGTAGATTGGTGGATATTTAGAGTAAATTCAAATTTCTTGAAGTACAGTCAGTATATTCACAAGGTGACATTGTTCGTAACTAAGAGAAATCGCTTTACGATATTCATAAGCTGAAATACTATACCTAAAAAAAAAACCAAAAAAAGAGAAAAAAAAAAGAAACAAATAGACTCTGTGTTTCTTTATTTCTCAAACCATTCATTGCCCTTAACCAAAATACCGCATATATATATACATCACAGCATTCATCAATATTTACATTATATCATATTTTCATGCATGTCATTGTTCATATATACATATAAATTATGCTGTCAAGTGATAGTAGCCGTAAAGTTCTTCTGATGGAATTTAACTGGCATCAGCTGATATCTGCACCGAAGTCTTCTTCAAGTACAGGGAATGATGCCGTATGAAATGTTAAGAGCGGAACGAGCCCATCCCATCTTCTTGTCCAATTTTCTCATGTAAGGAATCGGCCTTTTGACATAGTAGAAAAAGGAAAGATGAATGGGTCAGAAATGCTCTTCTTTCAATATCCCGCGGGTAATTGGAGATTCAACTTTGTCTTTAGGAAATAATATCCTGATTCTTCAACTCATGATGAGAAGTAGAATGTAAGCGGAAAGAGACAAAGTGAAATGATTCAAACAACATACGAATATGTTACTTGAATATACCCCGGTTCGATAGTAGCTTGGAATGGGGAATAGAATGAATGGGATAGCTGAACTGGAAGTAGATCTCAAAATGAACGAAATCTTGATTATCCAAACTTTACGCTAATGTCTTGACCGCGGGATTGTGTTAGATGTGAGTGCAAGGATACAGCACTACTGAGAACCGCTGTTGCTGTTCTCGACCGATGAGTGGTTGCTATATCAGTATACTCCGCATAATACAACAATGTGCATTTTAATCGTTAATTTATCGTAAATTATTATACTTGTGATTAATGTTTACCATCTACTTCCTGGACCTTGCTGTAACCAACCTACTAAATCAGGACTCAGTAGACCAGTAGCAGCAACCAATACCTATTAAGCAATTCAAAATTAGCTTGCGATTATCAACGGTAACAATATGACATCGGATATATTTGACATTGCTGACTTACCTTTGCAGCCATTTCTCTCCCACCACCATCCCAAGTTTTACTGAAAATGGGTCTCAAAACCTCTCCTACCAATCTGATGACTAATTCTCTGGTTTCTTGAGGTGCTTCTCTCTTCCATAAAGCTATATTCTTGATTAACTTTATACGTCGATTCACATATCTTTCCATCGATGTTCGAGATGCTGGATCAAATGCTGGTGGAGGTATAGAACCTGGTGATAATGTAGAAGATATAGTGGATGAGAGTGATAAGAGATGTTCATGGTATACGCCCAAAACCGCTTTCAGTAAAGTCTAGATCAAGTGATATCAGCTGTTTGCCCGTCAAGCAGATAGCTACATTTTGCAATGAAGAACTCACAGTATATTTCTTACTATCTTTACCCATCATTTCTCTTACTACATCAACTAAATCTACTGCTCTTCTAGTCTGACCAACGGAGTATGGATCATATGCTCCAGCTTCGAAAGCCTTAGTAAGTAACGGAACCACAGCGGTCGATACCATCGTAGCTACTAAATCTCCTTCTGGACCAAGAGGTGGTTCATCATCTAGATCCATATCATCTTCTTCAGGAATACCAGTCTTGGGTATAGGCGGATGAGAATAATGATGTAATGAGTGCAACCATGTGAACGAATCAAGAGTTTTCGAGCTCTGTAGTGTTCGCTTGTCAGCTGCTTTTTTCGAAAGTACAAGAGTAACCATTAGTTATACTTACTCTTAGTGGTTCCCAACCAACCATCTCTCCTCTAGCCCAAAATTCCCAAGACTGAACTAAAGCCAAACCACCAAAAGCATTAACGTATTCTTCTTCATACCTCTTTCTCCATCCGCCAAATCTAACTGCTAATCCTTTTTCGGGATCACGGAAATCTTCAGCTTTTACATCATCCAATAAAGCGTGTACTCTTTTCTCTAAATGCGTCTGAGCAACTTGATAATCTTCTTGATCACCTTCAGCTAGACTCGAATCTGTCGAATATCCTTCCTCCTCATTCACCTTTCTAGTGTCCTTGATACGTCGTTTAGTTCTTCTGGATACCCGTTCATCTCTCCGTATTCTGCGACGTGATGAGCTTGGTCCAGCTTCAGATTCTACTGATCTTCCAAATTCATCTTTGATATCTTGTTGTTCGTCTGATTTAGCAACACCAAGAAATAGGGCAAGATCATCACTATCATCTCCTGATCGACGGGTATTGACTAAAGAGGCTCGTTCTTTGAGATGAGCGATAGAATCTGTTTCAATCTTTTCCAATTTTGGGAACTATTGTGATGTCTCGGTATCAGCAGCTTGACCATGATTCACCTACAGCTGACTTACCTTTTCCTCCAAGAAAGACCCTAACATTTCTACCCAATTTCGGAACTCTTCTACCCATTCTCGTTTACCTTCTACTTTTTCCACTTCTTGTCTTAATTCTCTCTCTTCTTGCTCTAGAGAAGCTAAGTCTCTCGCTACAGTCTCGAGATTATGTTCATTCGTCGTTTTCGTCAATTCTAATTCAGCTAAGGATTTAGCTAGTCGTGATTGGGCAGATGAGATCGTTGGTATAGGTCGAGCGGCAGGTACTATAGAGCCCGGTCAGCATGAAAAAGGGTTGGGATCTGGGGCGAGGTCGGAAAAACCTACTTGGTGCAGCTTTGTAACCTTGCTTGACCACTTTTTCCGGTTTCTCATCCTCCCATCTTCCAGCTCTTTGCGCTTGGGCTCTTTCCCATTCTAACGTTTCTTCATCGTCTTCATCTTCTGCTTCACTACGTGATTTGAACGGGATGATCAGCTCATTACTCGCTCAAGGAAGGATATTGGGCGACTGGGACTTACCGTTCCGCTATCATTTCACCTATTTCTCCCTTTAACCTCCTTGCAGCAGCTTTATTAGCTTCTCTTCCTAAATATAATTTATCATTGGCTTCTGTATATTCAGCCATATCTACGAAAATATATTGACAATTAGCTTGACGTCGCATATCCCTGGTTATACTTGATATTCAACTCACCTTCATCACCATCACCTTGTTCATCATCTTCTCTCATTAATCTACTTTCAGGATGTGGACCATTATTTGAATCATCATAAATAGCTAATTTACCTCCACCTAGAGAAATATAATCTTCTTCTTTACCACCATGTTTTGAACTTTCTAATAAAGCTTGTCGTTTTGCTTTTGCAGCTGCTATAGCCGCCGTATCAGGTATACCTGCTGTTGTATCTTCTATTATTGAGCTTGAGTACTTATCTCTGGCTATCCTACTAAGACCTTCCGAGCTGTCTTCATCATCTGCGTCCTCTATTTCAGTTGTTCTAGGTGCTCTAGTTGGTGTAGATGCTTTTAATTCTGATAAATATTCACGTGAATATATTCCACTCCCATTACCATTATTGGTTGACGAAGGTATATTCACTATTGATGTATTAGATGGTGATGAAGGTGAACTACCATAATTTGATAGTTTCATAGATTGTGATAATAAACTTTTCTTAGGTTTAAATGGTGTACTATTACTACTGCCTTCTCCATTATCTTCATCATTATCACCACCGAAACTCAATCTACTTCCACCAGATTTTGATTTTGATTTCCCACTTAAGAGATCTTTACGTTTTTCTTTCTTTTGTGCCTTTTTACGTTCCATTATACTTCCACTTGATTCATCTTGTTCAATATCCATACTGATATCTGCTCCTTCAACAGCAGAAGTAGAAATACCATCTTCGGCGGTTACACTATTTTTAGCTAAAGGTGAACCAGTTGAAGATTCTGGTAAATCAGAATCCCTTGCACGTAGGGATGGTCGAGATTTTGCCCTTTTGATGAACATCTTGACGGGCTTTTTGGGGTGAATGATGAATGGTTTATAAGGGAGACCGTTATCAATATACCCAGTGACAGATATTCAACTTTTAGAGGTTTTCGTAAGTGGCCAAGAAAGAATATCAGAACGCGACATGAAATCGTAAACAGGCTCGTTTACCGTCTCAAGCCAATTTTGCGTGCCTATCACAAAGATCGGTAATATCGCCTAGGGAGTTAGTCGGAGATGTGAGGTCAATTACGTAAATGACTCCAGCAAACTGTAACCTGAATTTCTCCACATCTCCGGTTCAACAGCTTCCCTGTAAAAAGTCACCGATTAGATCGAGATTATTATTATTATTTTCTCATTTTTATCGTTATGTACCTTAACGTGACGTAGTGGGAGGTGTGAGTATCCGATTCAAAATAATAGAATAAGCCTAAATAATCAATCATCTTTTTTTGCACTTTTGGGATCTCCGCGATTATTCGGATCGACATAACAGTACAAGTTTTAGCATGTAGCGAAGAAAAGTAACCCGATAATTTCTCTTCTGCCTTTCATTCAATTTCTCAACTCGAACATCCACATAAATAGGAAAGTACAAATCGTTTCAACATGGTACACAATAGACCACATACAAGAATAGTAGATAGAAATAGGACATTATTGTTAATATGTGATTGTCAAGAAAGGTTCCGTACGTTTCTCACATATTGAATCTTTTTTTCTTTGACATATATCACGGATGGTCGTGTGAGCTGACGATATGTGCTGAATATCTTAGGAGAAGGTACTCATGGATTCAATTATATGTCACAAATGATTACTAAAATGATTAAAGCTGCTAGAGTACGTGCTATATTTCTTGCTTTTTGTGGTAACCCTGGCTCAGTTGCACTTAGCTAATAATGATGGCTTCGTTTCGTTTTCATTCAGTTCTTGAAGGTTAGTTGAAGTTCTGATTAAACTCGAATATTACTTTAAGAAGATGTTCACTTCCACTAACACTGACTTCAACACACATAGATGGCGACATTATTGACAGAACAAAATGGTAGTGGTTAGTCAGAACGGTCTTCGGACTTTCCTTTACTCTTTAAAGCACGCTGATGAGATTGGATCAATATTAGGCCCTACCGCTGAGGAGATTCGATCAGAGTTGCATGGTTCTCAGCACTTGGGAACATACGGAAAAGATTGTGTAAGCTTTTTGTACATGTCAATGCCTAAACGCATTATAGCTCCGAGAGTTTTGAGATATCTTTCTCTTGAAGTACAAAACTGATATACGTTGTGTATCTTACAGTTCTCTATGATCACTGATGAGGTTCGACCATTGTTGAAGAACTATGATAATGTTATAATAGTCGGTATTGAGGTAAGTCAAAAAAGGAGTCTTGGTTACCGGGCGACCCTCGTCATTTTCTCTGTTTACCCTCATTTCACATCTCTTCTCAACAAGCGCTGACGATATCTTCAAATGATAATCTTTAGGCCCACGTCTGCATCTTGCAAACAGCTTTAGATTTACTTGAAGATGACCGATTCCACAGAAGAGTTTTCATTCTTGCAGATTGTATTTCGGCATGTCACGAACTAGAGATTCCATTAGCTTTGGACAGAATGAGAGATACAGGTGCTGTAGTAACTACTAGTGAAGCTATGTTATTCCAACTTATGGGTGAGCACGGTGTTTTATCTTATTTTGGCTGTTTTACCTTTCAGGTATTCGTGTTACCTAGGTCTGCCTTGATGTGATTGAAATCGCTCCAGTGTAGCCTTTCGTATCTTTATCCCCCACTGCCCCTCGAAAGGAAAAGTACTGATATCTTCAAATACCAATCTTAGGTGATGGCACCGATTCGAATGATAAACCTATATCAGATCTAATCAAAGCAGAAAGAGCAAACACAGCAAAAGCTTTAGAGACTTTATTACCACATCCATCAGGTACCGCTACGATCTCAAAATAAATCGGTTCATTTTTGGCATTCATCAAAAAACATCATTCAAGAAATCCGTAACGTTATAAAATATTTTTATCAACATATATCATGTATTTGTGTATATTCGATCGGGAAATAAATCAAAATGTAGTAAGTAGAATTATGAAGGACATAAAGTGGAATTATAAATCGTACAAAGTAGAAAGTGAGGTAAAATCAATAAAATAGAAAGAAAAGAACTGCATCAAATTAAGGCATTATTAGCATGAGCCTGAAGTAGAATTCTATATAAATAAATAACATCGCATGAATCACAATCACAAGCATATTGGCCAAGACAGGGGTATATGATCATTTGGACTGTACAACGTTAGTAGTCATGTCGAATTATCAGATGAGATTTTCAAGATTATGATACTATCTCAGTTCACCAGAATCATTCATAGGCAGAAAAAGAATTTTGCGGAACAATACATTATACATGCGATAATATCATTGACTAAATCTTTCACATTTAATTATAAGAGCCTTATATTTCCAATTTACAAATTCAGATAATTTACGTAGATTATACAACTATAGTTTACCAATTTAACTATATATCATGATACAAAATTACAAAAAATACAAGCACATTTAGCAGAACCATTGATTTCGAACTTTACATCGTTTAGTGGATGGGTCATCGTCTAGGAATACGTGAAGCTTCTTCATAAGTAGGTGGCATATTCATATTCATACCATTATATGATCTTGTATAATTAGGTAAATCATTTATTGTTGATCTAGCTGTAGGTGTAGATTGATATGCTGTTGGAATAGTTTGAATGACAGATTGATCATTCGATGTTGCATTATTATTGGTATTATAATTCATCGTAGGTAAATTCGATGTTGTAGTAGTAGTGGTTGTCGTTGGAGCAGGAAAAGGTGTTACTGTTACTGTAGGTGAATCAATTGTAAATGGTGATGATGATCTAGGTTGATATTGATTATAATTATGAGTTATGGGGTTTGATCTTTGTATCATATCAATTCTTGGTGGTGGTGCAGAGGTGTGACTATAGATATGTGTAGTTCAGATGTTTTAGTTTAAATGATCACAATACTGTATGAGGTATTGAATTATACTTACAGTCGTCTGTGTATATCCGCTCTTCTAATACAGGTTATAAGTATAGTTATAGCTACGATAGCGAAGAAAACGGCAAACACCTAAATTATGGGATCAGAATTGCAAATACATGTCAGTTATTGTTTCTTGACATACATATACCAAATAGGATTGATAGTATAGTAAATTGAATGCTCTTACAGGTATAAATACTTTAGCTGGATTGAAACTAGACGAAGAACCACTGGCTCCAGATGAACCCCAAGTGAGTCTAGGTTCAAGTGATCGAGGGTAGCTCTCTGTGTGTGGGATACTGATATACATGTTGTAGTATATGAGATCTCCAAGTCAAACAAGTAAATAGGTATTATAGTGCAATGGAATTGTGCCGTTGTAAGTATAACAAGTAAATAAAGTATAAAGGTATAACTTATCCATTATGTTTTCGACCATCGCCTCTGCATAGGTATATATATATATATATAACATCTTCGTCTTTGCTTAATCTCTATAAATAATCTCAGTGACCGCTTAAAAGGTATGAGGCTGTGCCGATGATCTACATTATCATTACATGCTCCCCCTTATCTAGCACTGCCAAGAAGTCAATTCCTCTCGGAATGGGATCATAGATGATATCATGCCGAATATAATGATAAAATCTAAGGCACGCTCACTGTACAGCTCTCTCTCTCTAATCCTATCGGAGATGACCTTGTTATAGCTGTATTTTGTATGAGTACCTGATTGTAACTCATATCCGCGGTTTTAACAATCAAGAACTCTCTCTCTCTAAGGTTACTTCTCATCAGAACATACTTAAAATATCTTGCCGCCGAGTCAAGAATCTGAAGTGGAGCACCAAATTGAGTTACAAGCCAAATCATGCCTATCTATGCCAAGTACCCAAATGCCAAGAAACCAAGACTGATGATAACATTAAAATCTTATCAAGGATAACAATATCCAAAGCACGTTTGTTCTTCCATCATACCGGATATCGACATTCAGCTCATAACCGTTATTTGACGGCCGTATGTTTAACAGTAAATAGTACTTTAATAGTAAGATACAAGATGGATACCCCTTATTATTCTATCGTTCTTGATGACATCCATACAGTTTGATCATTCCAGAGAATACTCTGAAAGCTTTCGTGTTGATAACATTGAAATGAGATATCCTGCTTAAGTTGACATGGATCTCTTTGATCGACTTGCGCTGTTCTGACTATATCATTAAGTGACCAAAATGTACCGCTTGATATTCGTCATCGTCTGCAGGACTGACCCAGATAGAGTTAAGATTTGAAGTAGTACTTTATCATAACCTGATGAAGTGAAATAGAAAGCAAGATATAATCGTATCAACAGCAATCCAAGGCCCTCTAAAAGGGATGTGTTCAGATAATTGTTAGCATAGCACCGCTCGATTCGTTTGCACCCATGTTTTGGGCGTTCGAAGCGGTGTACCGTTGAATGGCATAAAATATTATCTAATTTCCGCGTCAACATACTGTACTTCTTACTACGCGCATAGCTAGAACCGAGACCTTGTTATATGTCATATAAATCGCATCAATGCATGAGGTGCTATATACGTATTACTTTTTTCCATCTAAGAATCTGATTTGGTTAAGACATTTCATCACAATTTCATTTAATTATCTCTAAAAGCATCTAATGTGAATTTAACACAATCATCGAAAATATCATCTACACCATCAACCAAATACGGCCAATTACCATCTTGGAATAAACCATGACCTGCACCTTTTACCCAAATTGATTTTGATTTTATACCTAAATCATTTAATTGATTTTGAGCATTATATGAACTTTGAATTGGAACTACTTTATCTTCAATACCATGAATGAATAAAAATTTTGGTTTCTCTGTTTCTTCTTTTAATTTATCAAATGGTAATAATAAATATTGTTTATCTTTTGGAATAAAATTAAATCTACCTTCTCGTGTAGTAATATTTTGTAGATTTTTAGATAAACCAGGTTCAGATAAGAGATAATCTAAATATAAACCTTTATTATAAAAATAATTACATAAACTAATTCTTTGATTTTCATCACCTTCAATTTCCATTGGACAATCACTAATTACATTTTGTTCCTTTGAAAGTAAAATTTCAATTTTCGAATGATCAAATGGCATACCTTCCATTAAAACTTTTTCATCTTTTTTTGTATTTATCCACCAATCTAGTAAAAAATCACCAGCTTGACCGAAAAAATTAATGTAAACTTTAGGTTTAATTTCTTTTGGAATATTATCTAATAAAATTGATGATCTAGATGGATAATCTCCACCTGATAATCCAATTACACCTAATTGATTTACATCTAATCTTATTCCATATTCAACATTCAATTTTAAATATAATTCTGAAGTTTTAGATGCAAAATAATTGAATAAAGTCGTGACGTCTTTTAAAATATCTGATCCATTTGAAGGATATAATAATCTATAATTTGGTGAAATGAATAAAACATTTTGAGCTATATATCGATCTGTGTGAATTGAATTAAATAAATAAAAAAAACAGCAAAAGTTAGTGATAAAGAGTGTCTGATTTGTATTACAGTTAATCAACAATCACAATGACAAAGTTATCTCAAACTTACCCAATAAGAACTGAGGAAAATAAGCATCTTTCTTTGATCCAGAAACTATACCACCACCGTGAAATGCAATTACTCCAGGCAGGGCAAGAGGGAGAGATCCAACTTTATTTTCTTTGTCGATATGCTTATTGATTAAATTGGAAGGAATATAAATATCGAATTCAATTTGATTAATCGGATCATAAGTGAAAGTAAGTGTTTTATAAGATGATTCGATGGACATTGTACTGTATGTTCTTTGAAATATTAGTAGAATTGATTTTCTTGTATCAGGTTATCAATATCAAGTGAGTGGATAAGAAGAATGCTGTATGTGAATGGAACTTGTCATCGTTTTTATCGTCTTTATATATCCTTCGATACTTTGTAATTTCCTTCACTGAATTGATTAACAAGGTAAGTTATCAATATTTCATCCTTCAGCAATTTCCCATTGACATAATCAATATTATTCTACTTTTTCACTATCATCTTGATCTCCGTTGAATGGATTGAGTAAGCAGAGGACGCAATAACCATTAAGGTATAAAGGAAGATATTGGGATTTGGCATATTGTTTACTTTGACGAGTTAGAGTAACTCCGTGCTGTTGCTGTTTCTCAGACCCTTTAATCCTCCACTTTCTTTCATTTAAGATTGTATGTATGATCTCCGTTACTGATAAGCTTGAATTACCTAAAAATGCTGACATGTTCAAGATGAAACGCTTGATGAACATGCTTTTCATGTCAAATCGTTATTGTTCTTCATGATTAATCTTAGCAATCTTGTGGGAATTGCTTTACCAGTCAAAGGGAAATACTCCGGAAATTCAGGAAATTCAGGATAAAAATGGAGATTCTTCAAGCAACTCCGTTAAACATTCGCGGAGATTGGAGTTGATTCCGTGTTAATGTCTGAAACCTCCACCTCAATGTCAACGGTGGTGAAAGAAAGAAGAGAGCAGAGAGGAGAGAGGAGAGAAGCAGTTATAGAGAAGAGCATCGATATCAATCCATTGATAAGTAAGCAGGATCATTTCCGACATCTTGAATGACTGAGCTATATTGGTCTGACGTTTGATGAGATTCAATAGCTGTTTACGGGACTTGCATGGAATCAAGCCAAAATTCACCATGACCTTCACTTCAATATTCAACTCTGATACCTCCCTTCAGGATACTATCAATCATATATCATCTACTCCAGGTTCATTCTCTATCGTATCATCTACGCCCAATTGGCCTTTACTTGCATCATCATCATCATCATCTTCATCATCATCTAGCTCTTCTGACAGTAAAAGTGACTCAATACATATAGCAGTATTAGATTCATCATTCAATCCACCAACTAAAGCACATCAACAAATTGCATTTTCATCTTTTCCACCTCCGATACAGAATGATTCTATTACTTGTTCTTCATCGAGCAACTCACTTGTCCCAGAGTATAATTCTCGATTACTTTTATTTTCAGCTAGGAATGTAGAAAAAACATTAAATCCTAATGATGCAACGGTATTACAAAGGATAAAAATGATGGAAATTTTATCAAAATTATACAACAACAAAGAAGAAAATGGTATTAAAGAAAGTATAGCAGTTGGTTTAATTAATGAACCTACTTTTGTTGGTAAAGCATCAATTATTAGAAATTATTTAAAGAAGGAAAAATCTAGACAAATCATCGAGAATGATCACCACAAAAGAATAGATTTAACTTTTTTAATAGGAACAGATACATTAACTCGATTTTTTTCACCTAAATTCTATCCTTCTGGTGAAATGGATTCAAAAATTAAAGAATATTTTCTGAAAAGTAATTGTAATTTAGTTTCAGCTAGGAGAGGTTTTACAGAAAAAGATAGACAAATAGAAAATGATATTTTGAATAACGATGAAAAAGTTGAAAAATGGGTTTTAAATGGTAAATTAAGATTATTAGGTTCAGGTAAAGAATTTTGGGAAGATATTAGTTCAACAAAAGTTAGAGATGCTATCAAGGAAGATAGTAATTGGGATTTAGTTGAAGAGTTAGTGGGTAAAGAAGTAAAAGATTATATACAAAAAGAAGGATTGTATACTACGTAAATCAGATTATTCATTCCTTATGAATATATCACAATGAAGAAGGAAAAGGAGAACACGAAACACTCATTTTAATACTTTCAGTAATCAAATAGACTCGAATTGTAAAACGGTTGTAGAACGGGACTTGGTCGTTGTACGGGAAGTTTCACAAGACAAGGGAAATATTTATCACTGGCACTGACCAGCGAATCAAATTGCTGACCTATCTAGCGTCTGAAACAGATTTAGTTTCAAACGATACCACCATTGAATCATATATGACCTATCTATGCATATTGTGATTATTATGTTCAAATAGTATCTCCTAATTTCTTAAACTTCAGAATTTCTTTTTTGAATTTTTCTCCAATCTAAAGATTTCCACCAATCATTTACATATTGTTTTTTATCCCAAATACCATATTGATTATCTTTTGTTAAATAAGCATGTTCATATAAATTTAAAACTGCTAAAGGTGTTGGATAATTTAATTTTGAATCGGAGTTAGAAAATAATGATCTTGATGGATTTGTAGATTTTTTATTTAATGGTGGTGGTTGTTGTTGTTGTTGTTGATTTTCTGATATTTCTTCTTTTGATGATTCACTTGATTCGATTGATTCTGATCCTGATGTAGGTGGTTCAGCGAATAAAGATAAATTTGATTCTCTACCTCTTTGTGATCTTTGTGTAACTAATAGAGTACCTGATGCAAAAGTTGGAATTATATCTAAATCCGATGATGAAGTACCACATCGAACGATCTGATCGAAATAAAAATAAATCAGAATATCTAGTTAGTATAGGAAATGAATTTTGGAAATCGTGTAAAAGTGGATGATTTTCGAATGAACAGATAAGGAATCTGATGTATATTATCGAAAAACATTAACTCACCCATAACCATCCACCACCTACTATACCTTCAGCATAAGCCTCTAATTTTTCTTTCAAATCTCGGAACTCTGATGGTACTGATTGATTGTTATCAGCGGTCTATGAAATGTGAATTGTGATCAGCTAACTTTCCCATTGATTGCTGAATCCATGAAAGGTAGCATGGGTAAGGATTTTCGGTATGATAAATAATAATGATTGACACAGAAAATGTGTATCCGGTATTTTAATAAACCATGTATATGCTTTGGAATGGATAACTCACTAATCCCTCTAAGAAGAAACTGTTATTCAATAATAAAGCAGCGTAATTATATGCTAAAGTTAAATCTTTATCTCGAGCTGTTGATGATAAAAGATCTGTCATATCTAATCCATATTTATCCCATTTTTGTTTTGTTTCTGTAAGAGCGGGGTTATCTAAGTGAATTTGATAACATCATATAGTAAATGTCAGTTTATTGGATATTTTAGTCCTTTTTATAAAAATAATATACGCAGGAAGTTTCTGTTTCTGATTCTGATTGAACGTGACAAATAGTGATACTTCTTCGTATTTATCTTCGTTGCCAACATTCTCAAGGAATACCAACAAATAGATAAAATCACTCAATTATCCAATACTCACTATTTACTTCACCTTGTAATCTACTCCATAAACCTAATTGAAATTCTTGTAATCTATCAAAATTATCTTTTGGTAAAAAACCATTTATACCTTGTAAAATTCTATAATCAATTGATTTTGTATTTATACCTGATGATTTTGAAGCTGCATTTAATAAAGATCTAGTTTGTGTTATAGGTATCGTTGTTTTTAAAGGTTTTGATGATACTTGTGATAGAGCTGATCGTAACAATGATGATGATGTTGAAGATCGTGACATTTTGAACGATGAAAGTATGTACCAGTGAATAAAGAGTAAAAATAAAAAATAGATGAGCTCTAGTAACTTGAGTGAATTCAGTATTTACTTTTAGCTCTACTTTGATTTTACCTTTCCCTCTTAGATGGTTTCAACATATTTATATTTCGAACATGTCCCATTTCCCAATTGCAACCGATAAAATCTCGAAAAACTCGAAAAGAAGCTTAATGGGATGTTGGTATAGCACCGTGGGAAATTGCATCGATGATGTTTGTCCCATGCGCTACTCACGTGTTCTGGATGGTACCTATTTTTGGATACCCAATATATAATCGGTGATAGAAGATCTCTAAGTAGGTTCAAGGTATGTCATCATCGGCAAAAACTATCTTTTTCCTGTAAAAACATTATTATTATCATGACGAGATCTTGATAAAATCCCAGAATATATAAACATCAGATCCTTTCCATCTTGAATTTTATCCTAAGTTCACAAATTTTCATATACATAAATAGTCAAAAACGTTCAAACGACCCAATCCAGTAAACCTCCTGTTCAACCAACTCGCCAATAATCCTTAAAACATCATGTCTTATCGTAATGTATTAGATCCTAAAAACACAAAGGTTTCGTGAGTTATTAGTAATCAAATATATCTCTTCATTCCCTTCTGTACACTCCAGCTTTACTGACCGATTGTTGAAATCCATTACGAGTAGAGTGTCATCAACTGCACCAGGATCATCGAAAAAACACTTATTGAACCCTTCCGCATCTGATGAAGGTCAACCATGGTCATCCAACATACCATCTTCAGTTCATTTAACTTTTGACACACCAATTCAAGCTAGTCATTTTGCTTTAACTTTTCAAGGTGGTTTCGTTTCTACTGCTATTTCAGTTTGGGTAGCTAGATCAGAAGATGCTGAAGGTGGTGTAGGTTTAGGTTTAATGATGGGTGGTAAGATTTATCCTGAAGATAGAAATAAGAGACAGACTTTTGAGTGAGTGATAATTAGCACTATCCCAGATTTGATCAAGCATTTCTTCAGCGTGTCTTTCCCTTAGTCGCTATCTCATTCTCTTCTTCCTTCCTCCTCGCTCTTTGTCTTCCTGTTTATCCTTTATACTGTGTCTGTATATATATATCACCTGATCTCATTCCATTCAAATATTAAACGATGTTGTGTTCACCCATATACTGAATATCATTCTTTCCCCATGTAGAATCCCCTTCCCCCCAACAGGATTATCACCAACATCAGAAGAACCACCTTCAACAACTTCAACAGGACCAACAATTACAACTGAAATTACACCTGCAGAAGCTAATTCAGGTGCAGTAAAAGCTCATCCTGATGGTCAAGGTATCATAAAGAAACATAACACCGATGATGAGTTACCTTATTTAACTGAATTGAAGTTGGAATTTGAACAATCGTCTGATCATTATGGTAGAGTCACTTTGTATTCCATTGAAGTGTTAAGGGAATAAATGATAACACTACTAGCATAAGTGAATTCGAACTAGAAGAAGAAGAACAAAATACAGTATGGAGTTACTTGAAGATCTTTAGAGGTCCGACATATTTATCAAAGTGTTTTGTTGAAATTAGTGATAAGAGCATAAGCAACGTATTAGAAGAGAGGTAATGTAACTTTCTATACTTATATATCCATATAATAATGCATTTCATACACGGTCATCAGGAATGCCCCATCTTTTTCCATTTACAAGTAAAGTAGCCAATACTGAAATATCAGCATAAAGGTCAACTATGATCAACCACTTGCCATTAGATTATTTGTAATTGTATCAAGGTAAATTAACGATGAAGTGGTATATCTTGAGGTCTGGTATTGTACCCTTGTCATACGAGTAAGGTATTAACGAAACATCTTTCAAAACATATATCTTCTAACATAACCAGTGGATCGCAGTGGAGTTTCAACTTTTGGTTCCTGAATTAATGTTGATCTCCTCTACATTCATTGATGAAAGTAACACCTCATCTCTGAGTGAATTAATCGATTTGATAGTATATCCTATTCGTTCAAGATCTAATTACATATCTCTTTCTCTAGCTCAACCCCTACGAAGTTGGCCTGTCCTGTCTACCCAGCCTTCGTTACAGATTACTCCAAGGGAAGAAATTTATAGCCTGCTCAAAAAGTTTGCCCTTCAGCGTCACCTGCCACGGGCTTATTTGGCCAGAATAATTAGTTCACGATGCTCACAGCATTGCTATCCTATTTAGCCATGGATACGAACCTGACTTAAGCAATTATGTGAGCTCGGACCAAAAACCAGAATACACAGATTGTCCATATCTCGTATCTCAAGATCGATCATTATGGACACACTTCTGCTATACTACTTTAAGAGGCCGAAAGCTTTCGGATGTCGAGCTCATGATTATGAAACAGGTCCACGCTGTGTCAGAGGACAATGTGACCAAGAGGAACTTCCTAAAACACACCGAATTGATCTTTCATCTACACTAGTCTTCATAGAATCGACTTGTCCCAAATGGCCTGCATATCTTCAGATCTTTTCGTGCTATAATGGGATATCTCGTGACGTTCGAGAAGTGTCGGGATATCCGTGGCACCTGTGACGAAAGAATGAATAGTCAAGCCAGTGAATTATTGCCAAAGCTTGAGAAATTCTCGATCAACCCAGGCCATTGATGAAAGACCAATTTGTGTACATGTGTGTGTGACACAATTTCTAGTCAACTTTGATGACCCCTAACGGGGTCTGAACCGTATCATGGTAAAAAGTGTTCGCGAAGCAGATGTAAAGCTGAATGTGGCACCTTTCTCAACGTCTTTCTAATCTAGCAAACGTCACTCAAATTTCATTACGAGCAGTTTTCTTGATGACCTGCATGTGTAAAGGACTTGGGAAGTCAAGATCCGCTGTCTGCCTATGTGTCAAGCGAACCAACTCTGACTTGAAGACAAGCTGCGATTGATTGAACGCCATTTAACCAATCTCTGCGCCTTTCCTTCTCATTTTTTCAGCCGTTTTCTCATCGTTTTTCTGTGTCTTTTCGCACAAAAACAAAAAGAGTAAGCACTACTGCCCCAGACGGGATCGAACCGTCGATCTTCCGATTGCAGAATCGATCTAACAGTCGGATGCCTTAACCAGCTTGGCCATGGGGCAATTGACGAGAACGAAGAAAAGCACACACACAAAAACATGAATGTTTGTTGGCAAAAACGAAATGCCACGGATAGAAAACAGAAGAGCGGCGTTGAAAGTTTAAAAGTTGAAACGCGCGAGCGGTATTTGCCGCCTTGAATGTGGAACACAAACACGGGGTCTCCACCGATTAATGTTTAGGTAATTTTTGTCCGGTGAGTTCGGGAATATCAAAGTGAGTCATACTCTGTCCTATGTGTAAAATCAATAACAACGTTCGTATGTATCATTTTACAAGTCCTCTTTTCATCCTCATGACCTCTCTACCCTCCATTCAATCCCATAGCATAGCTTTATTCATCCTTTGTACTTGTATTCTTCTTATCTTCTTTCAGTACCCGCTATCTCTACTTAGAATATACCGAACAGATGATAAGAGTAGGAAAGAAAGTATAAATAGCCCTCTTCCTCCAGTTACTCACCCTCTGCTCCCCCCTTTCTCATCATCCACATACAGACATACACATACATCATGTCAATACCAACGCCAACTTCACCCAAATCCCCTCCCTCAACTCAGCAGGTATTTCAACCTGTTCGCCCATCTCCTCTAGCCGCAGGACCACGGAAGAGTCATCCTAGAAGATCATCGGCAGCCGCTGCTGAGGCGGCTTCAGTATCAAGTAGGAATAATTCCAATTTCCTGGGTCTTAAAGGAGTCAATGGGAAAGGCAAGGAAAAGGCTTCAAGCTTACAAGATAGACTCAAGAATGAAGTTGACGGTGTAGTCAAGCGTCGTTCAGGTAGTGTTCTGGGCAGAGGGTAAGCTTCTAGCATTTCAAATCTTCCCCCTATTGTATCCTATGAGAGGAATGAAAGAGTAGCTCTAGCTAACTTATATTTGATAGCTATATATTGAAGACAGGTTAGCAGTCGATTTTATCTCGAAATATATGGGCTTCCGCTGACATGTTTGATTGGTACAGACCATTATCCTACGGGAAGAGCTATGGACTTAGAACTGACCATTCAAGGGGCACCTAATTTCCGTGCTCCTGATGAAGAAAGCTTGAACGTATTTGGGGTGAGTACGAAGTAGGCCAACTTGTGATCTGCTTACTGTCAGCTGATCTATCCCCGACTCCTCTTAGGTGGCTCAACCCACGTCAATAGGTCTCCAATCTATCTTAACCCTTTTAGCTTGTCAACCTCATCGATTACTCCGAAAGTCGACTGCACGCAGAGCTTCTGTACCCGCCAGTCAAGCATCTCCCAAAGGAGAACAATTCGGTAGATCCGCCTCTCAAGCTCCGACCAGAAGCGATTCTTTGGCAATGATCAGAAGTAATGATTCGTCAGATGAATTTCAAGAAGGTAAAGCTATCTGGTTCAGTACAAGGGAAGAGACTTTAGGTGAGTCGACTTACGATTTATCGCTTATTGTACACGGCTAACCAATTGTCGTCCGTTGAAACAGTCTACTGGTGAGCCAAATGATCGTATATCAAATGAAAGTCGCTCAGATAATCATGATACAGTAACGGTCGTCCATACGTTTTACGTGACGCTTCCACCCCTTACCAAACACTCGCATTATCCGATAGAGCAGATAATCTGGAAGATATTGAAAGAAGACTTAAGCAGGATATCCTTGATGAAGCACGAAGATACGGAGGAATGATCTTGACTCATGAAGAGATCACCGGAGGTACAATGATTCCTACATGGGTCAGCATAGACGACGATTCTTTGAGAACACCCAAAGAAGTATGGGAGGATATGAAGAACCAAGGTTATAGAGTGGAATATTACAGAATTCCTATCGCTCCCGATACACCTATCGAGGTAAGCTGTTATGGTCCAATCTTAATGAGACCCATAGCTCACAAACTATAGCACAATTACCTCGACGCATATGTGTCGGCCCTGAAAAACGTAGACCCTTTGACCACCGCCCTTGTGTTTAATTGTGGAATGGGAGTTGTACGAAGTAAGCTGGAATGCAAACCGCTAATGAGCTTTTCCGTAGCTGACAGTTCCACAGCCACCTTCGCAATGTGCGCTGCAATACTCATCAGACGAAAACAGTTGCTCCTACAAGACTTAGATGATCCGTTTTTATCGGCAACGAACTCAGGGGTTGCGACGGTGAGCTACGGGAAGATCCGTACAATTATAGATGAAAGCTGATCACTCACCTTAGCCATCGCAAATGCCTCAAGCTGCCCAATTCCTTGAACAAGCGAGTCTGCAGCAATCTCTCAACAAGAGTCTTTTGAAGGTCACCAGAGTTCTGGATAGGAGTAAGCTAGATCCTAAAATTCCATTCCTAGAAACGGCTAACTCGTAATACTCAGATCTACCTTCCAAGCATCCATCAACAGCTATCGATCTGCTCACATCTCAGCCTACTTTATTGGAACAACTAAGAAAAGCCCATATGGGTGCTTATCAGATTGTCCAGAGTCTGTTATCCAGCTTAGATCATGGAAGACTGATGAAGAGGTTAGTAGACACGGTTATCGACAATTGTAAGTTCAAGCTACGATGTGCAACACTGGAGATTAGGCTGATTGTCCGCGTCTTCCAAGGTGATGCTGTCATCAATTTGAGGGAAAATGTAATAGAACACCGTATCAAATATAGTGTAGCTTCAATGGACAATAAGAGCAGACAGGTTTATTTAGATAAGGCATTACGATCGGTATGTTCCTCATAGACAGTCAATCTTGCTGCATACTGACATCGGCTGTAAGCTCGAGCAATATTTCGACTTGATCGTCTTCGCCTCATACGTAGATGAGGAAGATGCAGGAACTACCGGAGTCACATTCTCGTCTTGGTTGAAGGTAAGCTTCCTGTCTGAATGTTCTGTATTTTATAGCTAAGCAATTGCTGTCTTACGATCTAGAATCGCCCGGAGATCTGGAAGTGAGCTGGCAACCACACCGTACGCCGGCACTATGGCTTAGCTGATTATACTTTCTTAGCCAAATTAAAATCATGCGTCGAAGTGGTGGTAACCGGTTATTCGCTTTTGCACCAGTGAACGATTTGAGTCTTATTTCTCGATCATCTGAGCTTGGGGAGAAAGGCATCAGCGCGCGAAGAGACCTAGAAATGTCCGGTGGAAAGGTCTTGGGTGATGAATGGGCAGAACACGTAGTGACTAACAGGGCAGGAATTATGCTTCGTGCTTCGTAAGTAATCCTGCAATTCCAATCAATAATAGCGGTTGACTGATACTCGCACTACAGCACGTTACTTGTAAGTTGCTGTCTGTGGATAAACATGCACCGCAACGTGTTCATTTATCAAGCTTACCTATCGTGTCTGTCTAGAAATCCGATCTATGGTTATCTAAATCCGCCTCATCCTCCGAAGGTGTCAGAGGAGCAATTGGCTTCAGACAGGTCAAGGGTACTACTATCTACGCTACTGGCCAGCCCACCGAAGACGCCATTTCTACCATCTTACAGAACGTACATCAGAAGTCCCCTCACATCCAGAATGTGATATGGGTTTGCTTAAGGGAGGAGCCTCTGGTCATGATCAACGGTGAGCGTTTGTCTTCGCCATCCTGCTCTACCGTTATACTTCAGCTGAATCAATACTATAATTATCAGGATCGCCATACTGCTTGAGAAGGGATAGTGTGGCTTTGCGTAATATGCGTGACTACTCCGGTGTATCTTCATCACGTTTGGAGGTCCTGGAACAACGGTTGAAGAGTGATGTGGTGGCAGAGATCGATCAGTTCCAAGGCAGAGTATTGCTTCACACTGAATCGGCGGACGGCGAAGTGATACCCTTATGGGAAAGTGTAGATGCCGTGGATGTCTCCTCTCTTCGAGAAGTCATGGAGGATGCTGCTGTCGCATCGCGAGATGTTCATCTGCAATTCGTCAGGATACCAATCACTTCCGAATCATCTCCTGATGTAAGTTTGCTGGGCGTCTCACGAAACGACAACAGCTTACATATCCTTTCACAGTTCCACGATATAACCGAGATTCTTGACTTATGTATGAGAACAGATCTTACCAAATCCGCAATTATCCTGAATGACCAACTTGGAAGAGGAAGAAGTTCCACAACAGCTGTCATAGTTCTCCTTATCGATAAATGGCTGAAATCTGGTAAAACAGTCTCGAAATCTTACTCACTCACTCCAAATACACCTTCCAAAGGTAGACCACCAATGATCAAGAAATCGGCCGATACCCAAAGAACAAGTTGGCAAGTCATCAATTCTTGTTTAAGAGTTATTCGACATGGTTTGGATGTTAAACAGGTAAGCTATGCCATCGGATTCTTGCTATCGTTTAGATCTAACACTTCTACACAGGCGGTAGACGAAGCTATCGATGCTACTGCGACTCAGTTTAACCTTAGAGAAGCTATAGAAAATACTCGTCAAAAAGCTCAAGATGCCCAAGACCCAGCTGTCAAGCAGAAACTGACTGAAGCAGGTAAGTCAAGGGAAGCAAACGATTTACATACGGCTAAATGAGAATCGTTACAGGCTTACACGATCTCAAGCGATATTACCACTTAATCCTCTTCCAGGCATATCTGGATGATAGAGCGCCCGATGATGAAGAGCCATATTCGTTTGAATCTTTCATAAGACATAGACCTGGTAAGATACTAGTCTTGCTGCATTGTATGATATTTTGGCTGAGCAAGGGAACCACCAGTCTTCAAAACACTAGAGAAAGAACTGGAAGAAGGCGGTCTGCAAAGCTTAGCCCCAATAGAAAGGGTAGATCCTGCTGATGGAATGGCCGTGAGTTATTAGCTGAGATGTTTCAAGGAAACAGCTGACAGATGACTATGATAGCTTCCCGACGAAGTCTCCCAAGTAGTGGCCAACCGATCTGGTGCTATTTTATCAGCACAGACTGTAAGCTATATAATTGTATGCAAATACACGATCTTAGCTGATTTCTCTTTAGATACTCAAATCCGATTTCTTCTCTGGCTTGCAGAAGCAGAGTTTGCCAGAGTAAGCGCTGTCGTCCACAACCAAGTAAGGCTATCAGCTGACTAATTCGATTTTTTAGACGAGTGGAAGGTGCAGCCAACTACAGACGGTTGCCCTTAACTCTGGAAGAAGAGATGGAGCAGAGTAGAAATGCGAACGGTGATAGCAAAGATAATCATTATGTGTACGGAACAGGGTGAGCAGTTGTTTTGTCAATTGGAAACAAGCGAAAGCTGACATCTCATGTAGAATGCCCTCGGCTTCTGGGTAAGTTGCGGAAAATCAAAGGTTCTGTCGAGCTGTATTGACCCAGTCTGGATCTGTAGGCTTCGAAATGCTTTGGAAAAGATGGAAGCAGGTCCCAACGGGAATAGAGAAGTTACTTGGACCTCTTTGCGGGAAGAGCCCGTACTAGTGAGTGTGATCTTTGCTGGAATCCTGAATTTGGCATGGGGATGAATTCTGACTTCTCGACACAGTACATCAAGTCTCGTCCACATGTCTTAAGATTGATCGACAAGCCTGTGTCCAATATTGAGTGAGCTGTGTGATTTCCCTGTTAAGAAGTCGCCAACTGATAATTCTGTGTAGAACAACCGGTGTGACTGCTGCGGTTGTCGAGCGTATGGAAGTTGCCTTGAAGCGTGATGTAATACGTGAACTTCGTCAAGGCAACGGCCGTCTACTTCTGCATGATGAAGTGGAAATCAAACCGCATGAATACGATATAATACCTATATGGGAAACACTCGAGGAGACCGAAGTCATGACACCAAAAGAATTGTACGAAAGCGTTGCAGCTGAAGGTTACAGGGTAGATTATGTTAGAGTGGCTATTGTAAGTCAACGGCATGTTATTGTTGCCTCGGATATTACTAAGTGATTTGTCTATAGACCGATGAACAAGCTCCACTACCTGTAACATTCCAGGTATTGGTGGAGAGAGTAGCTGAAGGCTTGAAACAAGGGACAGACTTTGTGTGCGTTACATCCAAGCAGGTTTTTCGAAAAGTAAAGCTAATTATCGGTCATCGTCTTCTAGCTTTAATTGCCAAATGGGTAGAGGCAGAACAACAACAGGAATGACAGTAGCTTGTTTGATCGCTTCCATCGCAGCAGATCATAAAGATCAAGTCCTAGAATTTGATGACTCAGATGATGAGACTGATCACGATGAACCTATGCCCGAGGCACATCATTATTTGAATGGTAAGTCCAGCTGGAAGTTATATGAAGAGTCGAACCTATAGCTGATCCATTTTTGGCGGAAATAGGAGAGTATAAAACAATCTTGCAGCTGGTTACTGTAATGTCACATGGTAAAGGTACGTCAGCTGTCCGGTCCCAAACGAATTCAGCTGATGAGTGTTCTCGAACGTAGAGGCCAAAAAGATCACCGATCATGCTATCAATCTCATGGAAGGCGTACAGAATCTACGAAAAGCAGTATACGAGTAAGTTCCTCTAAAGAAGTATCACCTTTCGGAAATCCCGCCCCCTGCTAATTGGTTGCACTTTCATAGCTTCAAACTTTACGTAGATGCCGCTGAACCCGGATCAGCTAAACATAAAGCACAATTTACTAGAGCTATAAATTACTTATACAGATGTACGTTGAATTTCAGCTTTCATGATCCATGAGGTTACACTACTAACGTTTTCAATGAATTCTACTACTTAGATGGTGCACTTATTGTATTGGCAAATTTCCTGTTGGAAACCAAAGAGAAGGGTATATCGTTAGAAGAGAGTGATTTCGTAACTTGGTTCGATCAACATAGGGAGATTGGGTCTATTCTAAGCAGGAAGTCTTTGGATTAAATCAGGTGTTACGGGAGGAAGGGATTTGGCTGGAATGTTTTGGTTGCCGAATTATCTTACTGACTTGTTCGCATAATATCATTGAATTATCTGATCTATATATGCATATATATTACATTTGTGGTACTACAATCATTATTGGCTGCAAACGCAATATACTTCATCATTCGCTATAATGGTTACCACCTTGGCCTTGCCATCCATATTCATAATTTTGACCTTGACCTTGCGAAGACTGATTATTCATCATTTGTGAATACTGAGCAGCAAATCTAGGATTTATAGCAGGTACACCAGCTGAACCTGTAGTCGGCTGTTGGGATTGGCTGTAATTCTGTTGAGATTGTTGTATTAGGTTTTGGTGTGAAGGCTGTGGATAATTTCGTTGTTGTTGGCTGTATTGGTTATATTGAGGGTAATTAGATGATTGTTGCTGATTGTTGTATGATGGCATTCCGGTTTGAGGTTGATTAGGTTCATAACTATCATTATTACCATTGAAGGTATTGTATAGTTGTGTTTGTTGTTGCTGCTGGTGCTGGTGCTGATGTTGGTACTGAAAGGGCATTTGCATTTGCATTGGGGGATATCCTTGTTGTTGGAATTGAGGGAAGTTATTTTGTTGTTGTTGTTGTTGATAAGAATGATTCTGTTGAGGATAATATTGCTGTTGCTGCATCATTTGATGTTGTTGTTGAAGATTATTATATTGTACGAATGGTTGTTGTGGTAGTATTTGTTGTTGAGTCAACATAGGATTCATAGGTAAAGCGAATCCCTGATGAGGATGAGAATTATTCTTATTTGAAGAATTTGATTCTCTTCTTTGATGTGCTTGTTGCCCATGTCCACCTCTATTATTAGCACCACCACCTCTACCACCTCTTCCTCTACCTCTATCTCTACCTTGACTTCTACCTCTACCATTATTACCTCCTCTTGGATTATTACTTCCTCCACCTCTTTCTCTTTGATTATTTGAAATGGGTTCATCATCAATATTTATATCATAAGGTTCAGGTAAATTCCTAATACTTCTAGTTGATATTGTACTACCACTACCACCAAAATCTGACATTTTTTCCCAATCTTCATTATTTATATCTATATCTGGAACTAGTTCGGTATCACCACCATATAAACTACCTGTATCAGGTTGATTAAAATTCATATCTTGATCAGGATGATAATCAAAATGCGGTCTATTTGGTAATCCAGGTATTTTTGATTTAGATGTTTTAAAATCACGTTGTTCTTTATTATTGTTATTATTATTTTTATTCTTTTGTTTTTGTTTATTTTTCTTTTTTGATTGTTTTGATTGTAATTCTAATTCATCATCAGAAAATTCAATTTCATTTTCATCAATTTCTTCATCATATATATTTGATGCGTCTGAACCTTTAAATTTTGGATCTCTAACTTTTAACATGTTAACAAATGATTTATAATTATTATTTAAACAATAATATAATTTTGTTCCTATAATCAAAGATTCAGAAGAAGGATAAGGAAATGGTGGTGGTGGTAATCTAATCGTATAAAATGGTGATGTCAATGGACCAAATGTTTCGTGTACCTATAGATTGTTAAGAAAGTTATTAGCTTTCCTTAATGATAAGAAGCGCCTAATCGCTTTATTTCATTGTGATATGCTTTAAAGGGAGATGTCAACTTACAACACCTAAAACTCTACCATCTTCCCAACATAAAACACTACCTTCTTCTAACCAACCTTCATCGATATCACCAGGTCTAGATTGCATAGCTCTGACAACGACTGTACCAGAAGATGTAAATTTAGGTTCTTGTGATGTGGCTTTGGTTTTTCCTGTGGTAGTTTGTAATGCAACTGTGTTTTCCGGAAGATTAGCGGGCTTTTCTGATATTTCACCTTCTGGAATTTCACCTTCTTCTTCTTTAATCTCTTGTCGAACATCTATTTCACCTTTAGCATCAGAGTCTACAGGGTTTTCTTTTATTTCTATCGCATCCGGCTTCGCATCTTCCTTTTCCATCTCTTGTTTGGCAGTCTCAGTCGAGTCTCTTGTACTAGTTGTGTCGTTATCCTGCATTTCATCGTTAACGATTACCCCTTCTTCCCCTTTGCTCTCTTTGATAGCTTGTTCCTCTTCCAATTTCTTCTTTTCTAACCATAATTCAACTTTTTTATCTTTCATCCAAGATACAACATCACCTGCTAAGCTCAAATTTTCATTTTTAGGCAATTGTGTTAAAGGTGGTTGTGGTACAACAGGTAAAGGAGTTTCATGTATTGAAGTTATAGGTCCCGAAGGTAATTTACCACCATCTTCATCTACATCTTCATCTATATCTATAAATATTTCATCCTCATCTTCATCATCTTCATCTTCTTCGAATTCCGAATCTTCCATGAACTCTAATCCCATTTCATTCAATTTCCTCAATGATATACCCCCTTCTCCATTATAATTTTCATTTAGCTGAGATTCAGGTTGATTAGTCGAAGATGATGATGATTGTATTCCCATAAATTCATTCAATTCCTTTTTCATTTCTTGATGTTTCTCTTTTGACATAGGTTTATCATTTTGACTACTTGTCTTTTTGTCTTCATCTTCGGAATCTGATTCTTCCTCTGAAGAAGATACGAATGAACTTGAAGAATCCGAATCTGAATGTTCTTCTTGGGATATTTCCTTTTCTTTTCTCTCACTTCCCACTTCAAACCCGTTCTTTAGACTTTCTTCGACTAATTTCCTTTTATCATTAGCCGACATTGATATTGGTGGTAATGATCCTACAACTTCATTCTTTGATACCATTTCCATGATCAAATGTAAATCTTGTGGAATATGTGGATTTGGAGGTATTTTGAAGGTTGTTGAGCTTGAGCCGCTTGATAGGCCAGATAAAAGTGTAGATGGATTAACATGATTATGGGTCTGGCTCTGAGGTGTCTGATGAAGTTGAGGTTGAGATTGGGATGGTATTTCAGGTAGAGGTTGAGAACGTGCAGGTTCAATAACATCTTGTTCAACTTGTAAAGCAGCTTCTAATTCCGCATCGCTATTGTCTGAGACTTCGCCATCCACCTTCATCTCCTCCTGTCGTTGTTGTAAATTTTCCTGTATTGCCGACATGTTGATCAATACGTCTTTGCGTTGTTCTGTACATACAACAAGAGAAAGAAGAAATAGTATCACAATTTCATGATCATATAGACCCAAATTCAAAATTGTTTTGAAAAACCTCCACCCCTGTTCTATGGTGACGCAACAGAGCGGCGATCGCCGGTATCTCGCTCTATCTTGAAAAGGCGGTAGCATAGCACCTGTTCTTTGTCAATAGATGCATTATCGAGAATTGGATTTAAAACCAAGCATCATCAGAAGCATACAATAGGATACGATCTGCAGGAAAATTGAACAAGGTCCGAGCTGTTACATATGCTTTCTCGATTTCTCGTTCGTAATAATGGGTTGCGAATGATTAATTTGTTGAGGAGTATTTCCCAAAGCTTCTCTATCAAATTCACTTCTTGCTAACTCCAATAAGGCACCTAAATCTCTTGGTCCGATGAAATTCTTTCTACCATCTACAATCCAAGTTATGACAGAAACGATGACTGTAATTCGTGAATTTTCGTTAGCGTCCTTGATTCGAGATTATTTCATGGTTTTGCGTTAAACTCACAGATTAAAGCTAATACAGCCACAGCGTAATTCATATTTTCACCTGTTACTGGTAATTCAGGTGGGAAAAGGAAGAACACTGTAGTCAAAATTGTAAATGCCAAGCCAACCTATATTTGACGCGTGTTAGTATGTAACATTTCGATCATAGATTTAGAAATGAGAGGATGAACTGACAAGATTACAGATAGGTCCGAGAATAGGTCCCAATGTCCAGGTTGGAGCTGGAAGTGAAGGAGGATGCAAGATATGCCTTCCTCTGATAACAACAAGCAAGACTACAATGAAAGTCACAGAAGATCAGCTTGTTGTTACTGTCTTCGATTCCGATCAAATTACAGTGGCAGAAGAGGTAGTTTGTTGGTCCACTTACTTGGAATTGAATAAGAGATATTCAAGAAAACCACAGAACTCGATAAAATAGCATTCAAAGCAGCTGATGAACCTAAATAGATACAACCAAAAATGATAACCAAAGACGTTGTTAAAATGACTGAAGGTATAGGGACACCGTTTCTATTCATTATTGAAAATACTCTGGAAAAAGGTAAACCTCTATCACGTGCAAAAGCATATGACATTCTTGATGAAGCTGTCAATAATCCTTGTGCTGTAAATGCCATTGCGATTATTGGGAATATCTATAGCAGAAGGGTAGAACGATCGCCAAGCGTTAGCAAAACACATGAGAGCAACGATTAGGGCGGTGAGCAAGTTTGACTAGACTTTTTGAAGAAAAGCTATAAAATAGATTGTAACTCACCTGCAAACAAACAGCTCCAGCTTTGGATCCAGTAGCTTGATACATACTTTCCAATAAAGCTCCAGCAGCTGAACTGTTTACTACGTCCACATCCTTTATACTAAATAACAAGCAAATCAAGAATATGAATGATGAACTTGCACCAATACAAACGGCAAGTATCATGGTTTTTGGGGCGTTTAAATGAGGATTAGGCATTTCTTCTACCATATGAGATACTGCGTCGTAACCTGTAAGACCGAACGAACCTATACATAATAATAGTATCAGCTGCATATCTTCAAGGGGATATGGTAGTTCCCGTTGCATCCCGTTGCGATTGAAGGTGTATCATCAATCAAGTGAGGAGAGGGAATGAGCAACGCTTACTTTGGAGTAATCCAAGCAACCATGCAACACCATTGTTCCAACCAGTTTCATTTATATAAGTTCTAAATACGAAATCTCCTGATTGAAATTCTGGTGATGCTGTAGCCAGACAAGTAATAATGATGATAACAGCACCAGTCAATGACCTATGGTTACCATTAGAATCCGAAAATCAGCTTCATATTCCGACATACACACATAATGGCAATAAAAAAAAGGTAACTCACCAGAAAATAGCAGTCTGATTAATTTTAGGTAATAATCTTAAACCGAAAATATTCAAAGCACAAGCACCAAGTGAATATACGGTATATATCAAGAAGATATGCCATCTTTCAACAGAATAATTTGGATGTAACAACGCAATTACACCTGTTATCAATGATCCAGCTAATGAACCTGCTGTAGCTGTTAGAGCCCACCATCCTGCAACTGCAAACCAACCGCAAATCCATGAGATTGCCTAGATTTTGAATAAGAGATGTAGCGTGAGATTAGCATAGTACAAATATCACACATATAACTGGAATAATGATGACATGTAAGATGACGGAAGAAGAGATAATTCCAAACTTACAGGAGCCATATGTGCAGGAGATAAAATAGCTGCCCAATGATATTGACCACCTGAAGTAGGGTAAACATGACAAATTTCTGCCATACTTGCTGCCATAGCTAAATTACCTATAAAAGAAGGTATTATACCCCAAATCACAGCTGTTGGTCCACCTGAAGGTAATGCAATTGATAATGAAGTTGCCATTGCTGTCCATGAATTTAGGATTGCATATGCCAAACCAACTAAGAGGAGAAAATACGTTGAAAGTTCCATCCATTCATTAGCTTTGACCTTTAAGCAAAGTGTTTATCTAACAGCATGTATGTAATGTATATGTATGTACGAAATGATCAAAATAAAAGATATGAAAACTCACCTAAACTTAATAATCTGAAATTCTTATGAGGATGATTACCACCTTCATCATTATTACCATTATTAACTAATCCACCATTTTCTCCTGTACGATCAATAACATTTGTTCTAGATGAATAAGGTCCTAATCCACTTTGTTCTCTATTTATCGATTCTTGTACAGCCTGAGTTGAGTAAGGTCCTTTCAAAGGTGGTTGTTGTGATTGTCCTGCTCCTCCTGCTGTTGCAGTTGCGGAAGAAGAAGTTATTGACATGATATCAATATTGACTTATTTGTTTGTCGCTGAATTTACTTGTTTATGCTTGAGGTATGTGTTTTGTCTATTGTGTGCAATCGATATAAGTTAAGAGCAAGAACGACAAACTACATATATTTATCTGAATATCTCGATGAAAGATAAGAAGCTATCTAACAGATCTAAACCCGGCTAACTTGGTCGAATTGAAATTCGTTTATTCTGTAACTTCAATGTCGTTCTCCAGATTTTATCAACAGAGCCCCAAAATTCAGGTAATATTGTGAAATAAGCGAAGTTGGATAAGTGGTGCTCTGTAAGCGGTCAGAGAAAGGGGTAAAGATGGTGACGAATACCTCTTAATGTATATCAATTTACTTCTTTCACTATAGACGGGGAGCATACTCGTATACCTTTAATTGGAGTAGTGACTAAAAATATCCTTATCCTCCAAAAAAACCTCGCTTGTTTTCGTTTGCGTCAGTTTTTGATTTTTATTTTGGATCTTTTTGGGTTTTGTTCCGTGCCTTAATGATCACATTGGCTATGTTACTGAAAAGATGCCTTTGACATGCCGATAAGCTCGTGTACCATGACTACGTCACCTGCAGCTATTTTTGGGATATTTATTGTACTCGTACTGTAATAGTACCTACCTATCTGTACCTCAGGACATGGTCGTCTTACGCTGTCCTCAATCCTCTAAATCTGTCAATCATCTACGAAATTCCGAGTGATCTGCAATTCTGTCCTCAACGTATTGTAGAAAAATACGGTTCCATCTCATATCATACAGTACATAGATAGCCGAACTACCCTTTGACTGTTGTATCGACAGCTTCACGTTCGCTTAGTTTCACTACTTGTAAAACCGAAGAATGCTAAGCGAGGTCATACGACTATCTTGATAACGCTAGTTAAAGTAGCGCGTTTTATCTGTGATCCGAAAGGGAGATGATTAACTTACATCCCTTGGGCAAATGGAGTCATAAAATTTCATGCGTGATGTTTCTAAGTATCATTTCAGTTCGTGCGAAGATGACCACAAAGAGATAATCGATAATCAATATCTAGTATCTACTTGAACCCCCTCTTTGTAATATCTATTGCTTATTCTCAAATCTAGCTGCCATAGCACTTACACTGCCTCTTGTAGTGTGACCGAACTAGCAAAATACAAATATATCATCAGCGTTTGTTCCACTGTGTGTTGATAAACACGTTCTGATAGTATCAGATGTGAAGAATGGAAATATAGAATTGTCTTTTTGCAAACTCACATTACCCCTACTAGCTCTCTTTAAACCGGTACCTTCAGCTTGAGCAGAAGTAGGTGTACTTCCACCTCCTACAGCAGGTGAATTTGGTCTACTACTATCTCTACTTTTTGCTAAACCTGTACTTTGACCACTACCGATACTGATGGCAGAAGTAGGTGCTGAAGAAGTTGTAGTTTCAGTTTGTGTAGATTGAGGTTTAAACTCATCCGAATCCGCATAGGAAGTCACAATTGAACTTATGCTTGGTGCTCCACCTGTATGCGAAGGTACTCTACCTCCAGCAGGTCTGGGTCCTCTTGCACCTAAAACATAAGGTTATTAGCTTGGTTCAAGCCATCCCCCAATTATCAGTAAGCTGAATTTATGGCTTACCTCTTGGACCTCTTAATCTGGACGTTTCGCCCGATTGTGCTCTTCTCAATCCACCTGACCCACCACCGATAACACCATCTTCAGTGGCTGCTTCTTTCGCGATTGGTGGTGTAGTAGCTCTTCCATTAGTTGCGGAAGTTGGTGGAATGAAAGATTCAGTAGGAGTGGATGATCTAGTATTTGAATTTTGAGGTTCGTATGATGCTGAAGAAGGAGGTCTGAACCCTTCTGTAGGGGTTGTGGGTCTAGAATCAGATGCAGGTTCTTTGAACATAGGTGGTCTATCTTCATCATCGTCACCGACATCAACAGGTGCAGGAGGTGGTACAGCAACTGGTTCTGGTTTAGGTGAAGGAGTAGGTGGCACAACCTTAACTTCTTTTTCAGGTACAGGTGACTTTCTACCTTGGTCTACCCTTTTAAATTCTTCAAGGGGTGGACCGAAACCCAGTGCAGAACCAAGATGAGGTGGTGCGTCATTCTTGCCCGCAGGAGTTGGTGATACAGCTCTTTGAGGATGTTGGAGAGAATGTTGTAGTTCTAAGTAGTGTTGAGCATCTTTTTCACCACTCAACGACGATCTTGAAATCCGTTGATCCACTAAAGCAGTTCTCTTTCTTATTGGCATTACTCTATCAGCTTCTTTCTTCTTTTTCTCTATCAGTGTGGGGAAAAGGGCTGAATAATGGTTGACCAAATCGGCAAGGAAAAGTGAGGGTGTTCTATCACCAATAGTGAGATCGTTTTCCTGCTGTGGTCTCAAGATGGCTAATTGCCAGATTAGCAACGTTGATTTGGGTACAGATACAGATATACGGCTGTTTACTCACTTCGACCGACAGAGAGAGCAAGCTTAGTCACATATACTTCGTTAGATTCAGCACTTTTAGTTGTATCAATTAAACTAGAGATGATTATGGTCAGCCATTTTTCCATTATCTTTTGATGAGTTAGCTTACTCTTTAAAATGCTTGATAACAGCATCAAGTACATAGAGTTGAGATCCTGGTAATCTACCAAGAACGGATGTCACAGCACTTGTCATATCCCTTTCTTGATCAGCCCCGACTAAAGTGACACACTGTTAGCTCTTCTCAGATTGCCAGATGTGACAGCTGACTCACTAGCAGGATAAACAGCCTTTGCATCTTCCCATCCTTCCCAGCCTAAGACAGGGGGATTGAGCTCTAATAAATAGAGCTTCACTGTACCGGCTGCGATGGGCAAGTTAAACTTCTTGACGATATTAACTAGATCATCAAGAGGGATCTGAGGGTTGTTGATTGCATTTCGGAGCATGTGAGTTTCGTTGAGAGGTACTTCGTATATCCATGATCGACGTCGCTCTATTTATTACGATTAGCTGTTGTAGCTGTACTCGGGAAGTTATTCGCACAACCATCGGAAGCCATCACTAACCATCGTCTGGCACACTTTGGTACATCTCCGTCAAAGCCCTCAATAATGCTTCTAGAGCTTCAGGTATAGCGCCCTTAGGACGGGGTGGAGCAGATACCAGTGATTTCCACCCATGTTCTCCTGACCACCTTCGTAAATCAATACCGAAATTGACATCAGGTATATCTGTTTCAAGCGATTCGTAGATATGTGGATGAGGTCGCTGTTGGATCGCGAGTTAGTGATACTGTAGAAGTTGGGCAAGATACGTCTAACTTACGAAAGGTCCAGTTCGATTACCTTCGATGAGGGCTTTGATGCTATTCAAGATGATGAGTTGAAGTAAACAACATTGTTATGGAAAAGTAAACTCACTCTGCTTCAGGGTTGAAAGCTTCTACACCTAAAGAAGTTCCTTTTTGTAATTCTTTCAATTTATCTGGTAATCTAGCTAAAGCTTCCTCATACTGTTGCAATACTGATTATATTTGAGTATTTGGTATATCAGCTGTTCAACCCATAATGTCTTTGGTTGAGTAAATGATACTTACCAGTTTTGACAGCAACCAATCTTTCTCTTTCCCATCTTTCCCATAATCTTAAACCTTTTTCAATAGATTGTTCCATTTCTAATCTTCTCTCTTCTGCATTTCTTATACCTTCTTTATACAAATCATTCGATTTATTCGCTTCTTTCCTCAATTTGACATACGTAGGTTCATCAGATGTATTGTTAGCTAAGGAAGCAGGTAAATAAGATTTAAACATTGTTAAATTAGGTAATGCATTTGTTGCTGTTGAAGGTGATAAAGGTGAAGTTAAACCCATTGAAGCTAAAGCTTCATTAGCTTGATTTAAAGCTGAATTTTGATTAGATTTTTCATTCTTAAGAATGTAATATGTATCTTCAGAAGAATCAAATCCTCTACCAACACCGATTCTAGTAAAATAACCTAATTTATATAATTCTGAAGAAGCTTCTTTACATCTTTCCCAATCATTTCCAAAACCTTCAATATTCTCTTTTAACCATTCAACTAATTCTTCACCTGAAAAAGTTTTTTCATATGTACCTAAAATTGTATTTCTTTGTCTTGATGCTAAAGCTGCATTTGATCTATTTGATTGTGAGAATGGTGCATCTGAATATGGTGCTAAATTCGTTAATAAATATGTATCAAATTTTTGTAACAAGTCTTTCAATGCTTGTGGTGTTAATGATAATCCTGATAATAAGATTGGTTCAACTCTTGAATTTGAAGAAGATGGTGTAGTAGGTGAAAATGGTGTTTTAGATGGAAGTGGTGGTCCGCTTCCTCCACCGTTACCTGATGTGTGTATAAATGGTTTTCCATCTGGATCTGTAGGTGGAACAAATCTTTCTTCTCTTGGACTGGTTGGACTGGTGATTCCATCCGGACTGCTGATTGTAGGTAGCAATGGACTAGGTGGTGGAGGTAAATCTTTCCCGTCAATTGAGAGGACTGGTTTATGTTTTGATGGACTAGACGTTAATGTCGCAGGGGAACTTTGGACTGAAGCAGCTCGAAGCTTTTCGGATATTCTATCTGCTACAGTACCTGCTCTACGTAAATTACTTGGAGAAGCTTTGTGATGCGGTCGAGGGGAGGTAGTGTAATTATCAGCTGGAGGAGAACGAGCAGAAGCAGGTGCGAATTTAGCGCTATAGAATTTAGATATGTCAGCTGTGGTGTCTCAAGAAGAGCGAAAAATTAGCTTACTCATCTTCGCTGTCATCAGCCGCACGAGATCGGTTCACGTAAGTTTGGTGTAGCTAATATAATGTTTATCAGTCGTTTAATCTCGAAGTGTGACAATATATATCATAAGCGGTATGTTAATGTACTGTTTATACGGTACACGAAACAAATTTAGAACATATAGGATTGGAGAGAACATACATTATTTAATTTCGACTTTTCTTTTTCCCAATTATTTACCACACCACCTTTACCTAAAATATCAGATTTAGATTCTTTAATTCTAATCTCATGTCTTTCTTTCCAATTTTTAAAACCTATTAAAATTCTTTGTTCTAATTCTTTCGATAAATTTAAATGTGATTCACCTCTTGCTGATGAAATTCCTTTCAAGTTTAATAGAGTATGTTGTAATGATGTTGTTGTAGCTGATGAAGAAATTGATGATAAAGGTGGATTTAAGAGTGATTGGGATAATTCGTAATGGCATTTGATTTGTGACTATTTAGAAATATCCGTCAGGGAATAAGCTTCTATCTCTAGTCGAATTGAGTTTTACTAGGATTTATAGGATATCTACTTACATCTATAAATGCTACTACATCATCATTCTCTAGACAACCCTATTTGAACGGAAAACCCATCAGCATATAGTTGCTCAAAGTATGTAGGAGAAAGCATACGAGACATATTATTCAGTCTGTATAGCTGTCTTGGAGATACCTGTTGGAACAGCTATACTCACCTGTTCTAGAGACTTGAATAATACTTCTAGACCAGATCTGTAATCAGGCGACCAGAAAGAATTGTAGAATGATGGTGGGAGAGTTACAGGAGCCATGATGGCTATATCCTCCAGTCGTGTGAGGTTTTAATACTATTGTATATTTCGTCAAGGATGGATATATGTGTATATGGTATGTTAAATGATTGTGGAGGTATATGCAAGATTAAGATTGAAACTATGCTTCTGATTAGTGATTGAAGGCTATTGAAAGTTATACCAATGCAAGTGAGAATGTGAGAAGCGAGCAATGAGGATGACGACGGTAGTGGTGGTAGTGAAAGTCGCGTTGAGTGGAGAGGAGCGAGCGTAACAGCGGTAGGAGTGGGGGAATAGAGTAAACCCTGAATTACGATTATGGCGGTGTGTACTAATCTGATTACGATATTTTGTAATACTCGAGTAGCGTTTCATGTTTCATTACGATATTTACTCCTTTTTTTGTTTGATACTGTACTTGTTCCCAATAGCCAATTTGTCAATCTCACCAGGGAGAAAAGAATCATTTTCAGATCTATGACAAGTTGAATGCATATGCAGAGTCGTCAATAATTAATCATACAGCGTTTCCATATCTATACCATTTAGCTCTACATTCAACAGCTTCTTTCCTAACATTTCTTAAAGGATCATCCAATGATTTACCTAATTCTCTAATAACAATTGATTTATGTTTATGTAAAATTTCAAATCTAATTATATCTGGGAAAATTGATAAACAAGATAAGGCTGTTATCCTTACTTTCTGCTCATCCAAGATATACAATTTGAATATCCGTATAAATCAGTGATTTATTCCCCTTGCAACAAATGTAAATTAAGATATCTACTTACAGGCGAAGTAGGTAAACCTTCTTTCCTTATTATGCTTTTCAACAAAAATTCAACCATAATTTCTACATTTTGATGTATAGCTCTATCGACTTCTTTGGAATCACTAGCAGTTTCTAATATTGATATAAGAGTTGTTATAGCATTTGTACGTTGCTGAGGATCAGGTAAAGAAAGGGATCTCAAAATTGGTGGAAGGATCTACAGAAGATATTTTGGTAAATGAGTTGAATAACATCTCTTTGATATGTTCGAGATTTCCGAAATTCCAACTCACATTATCTAGATCTGCTAAACAAAGAGAAGCTGGGACAAGTGGTAATAAACTTGCAAAAGCAGTCAAGTAAACCAATCTGCCTGGACCTGAAGGACAAAATTAGCTTTGTCGAACAGGGTATATTGAAGATAGCTCACCTGAAGCTTCCTTGTCACCAGCAGTCAATTTTGGTAATACAAAATTCCATAATTTCTGGGCGTGTAACAACTATCCATATCATACGTTTTCAGTTGTAGTCACGTTGAAAGACCTTTCCGATGATGTGTCAACTCACTTTAGCTGTCAAATGACTTTTACCCTTCCCTTGAGCCAATACACTGAATCCACTTGCGGCATACTGTACAAAGTTAGGATCAAGATTGGATAGACTCAAGATATCGATAACTTTGTCGAGAGCAGTGTATGATAATGGATTACGCAGTAAAGCTATAGCTTTTACAATCTAGTTCACAGATGTTCAGCTATATTTCTCTGGTCAGGTTACAGACGATTAGCTGAACTAACATGTAAATACACTGATAATCCTCTTCGTCTAGTTTCGAGGTCTTTCGATGTGTCCTGTATCTCCGCAGACCATATACTACCAAGTATAGTCTCGAGAGAATCTTGTAATTCTACGTTAGACCGAGGTATCAGCTTTGGCTTTCTCCTTTCGACATCTAAATGGTGGGTAATGCTTGACATACCGCTTTCTCGTTTATTGACAAAAGCGCAAATCAAATCTAGACTATGTTTCACTTGCCAAGAGTCTTTAGCTACGTTGATCGTCCAATGTATCTTCGAACTTAAAAACTCGGCTGCGGAAGAGAATGGTAATGCAGTCTAGATATTTGTTAAATCAGCTGTAATGCACAAAGACGAATTGTCACGAACCTGATTTACGTCTCCTTTCAATCCTTGAACAGTTCCAGCATACAAAGCTATCAAATCTTGCTCGGCGGAAGAGGCTCCAGTCTATGCGTATTCGTAAGCTATTGATAGCTGAAATGTAAGATCCCGCCTTTTTGGACTCACTCTTAGCGGTGACCCAACTGAACCAACGTTCGTCTTTTCATGTATCACTTCTGCCCAATCACCCTTTTCGAAAGCTTGGTAGACTGAATTAAACCATTTACTTTGTTTCCTATGAAAGACTCATATAATGATCAGCTTGTTTTCCCTTTATTCGCGGAAGATGCCAAGCTGGGCTAGACTCACTCAGTGCTCAATTCCCATACTAAACTCTCAGTGATTTTAGATATTATAGCAATTAACCTTCTATCCTTAAATAACGGTTGGACATCATCCAATTTGAGATTCTGGGTCGAGGAGGTAGAGGCAGATACGACCAAAGTATTTAATCTAGGGACAATTTGATCAATATATCTAATTGAATCAGAATGTTTTTCCTTTATTTTTTTATCTATTACATTTTGTAAAGAATTTAATAGATCCCATGAATAAGCAATATTACATTCTCTTATATCAAATTCACCCATTTCTTCTTCTTGTACTTTACTAGATGATGAAGATAATAAATCTAATTTGGTTGTTATTCGTATAATCAGAGTCTGAAACAATGCTGGTTGAATACATAATTTTTTTAGGGATGATAAGATAGATCTATATTTCTCTCTTGATATGTGATCTGAAGCTGAAGGTGCTGAATCAGGTAGATTGTGGAAAAGTAATGGTAATGTAAGTGATTCGATTATCGTGGGATGATGAGTGGAGATGGTGGTGAGAGATTTGATCACTTCTGGCCTACATGACCAGCGTATTAGTGATATCTGAAAAGCCCGCGCAAGACGAATAACTGTCGGGACCAGGTTAACTCACCTTATTTCTGGATCTTGATCATTAATCAGAATATCATCTAAACCCCTTACAACATCTTCGACATCCTCTTTTACCCAGAAATTAGGTATTTGTACACAAGCGGTACATCCTTTTATAGCAGGACTTTTCAATCCTTCTGTTCTTAAACCTTCTCGCAGAACATCTAGTATACTATCACGATAAGGTTCTAGAGATTGTTCCTGATCTTGCGATCTTTGTGAGACAGAAGACGAATAAACTGATTGTACAGCTACCAGTAGGGAGGATATCGTTGAAAGGATTGGCGATCTATGAGACGGTACTGAAGGTGAATTGAATTGACGGAATAATTGCGGTAATGCTTGGGATATAATGAATTTACCCGCAGAAGCTGTAAGGGAATGTTCAGCTTGCAAACCTTGGCAAATGACGAACGGAAATAAGTCGACTCACAAGATGCACGGAATATAGCTGCTAGTATTTTCGTAGCTGCTATAGCTTGAGTTTTATCAGGTTCATTCAGTATTTCCAGACATTGTTTAACGATATCTTGCGCTAATCCTGTTGGTGCATCTTGCTCAGTAGGATATAATGTATGTATAAGAGATTCTAAAGCTGATAAAGCAGCTGCTTCTATCGACGTATCCGAAGAGTATAGTATCTGAAAGGGAACAATAAGCTTCAAGTGTTGAGAACTGCCATCCCAAATGTCGAAAAAGCTTACTTCAGTCTTTATACCTTCCCACAATTCACTACCTCTTTCCCTAACAGCTTCGGCTCCGTAAACAGGTAAACAAGCAGCAATAGTCAATTGCAGATCTCTCTATTAAGCATTGATCACAGGTCATGATCTATCAGCTTTGTGGCTCTTCATACATGAGTCAGCTGAAAAGCTTGTAATCGACGTACCATACTTGGTCCCGTCAATGTACCGAATTTTTCTAGGAATAACGGTATAGCCATTTTAGCGAAATAAGGTGAAGAAGCCATACATTTCCTCAAAGCGAGTTTCAGATCATCTGCCGTTATACCATATGGATCATTCGGTGGTGGTCGGAACGTTATTGGGAAATAACAAAATGTGATATCGAAGAAGTCCTACATGAATGATTAGCAGTTAGTTCAACTTCCCTCGTGAAGCGTCCAAATGCAATGACGAAAGACTTACCTCAATATGATCTTTAACTTCGAATTCCAACAAAATCACTCTATCTATCGAGAATAGTAGCATAAGATTTCTAGGATCTTTTTCACCATCTACCATTTTTGTATAACTATTTATGAAAGATGTTCCCATTGATTTAAGAGCTGGTTGATATATCAGCAGAGTTTGTCAGTTATTAATAATACGAAAATTAAAGCGTTTACACTTTTACACTAACCATTTCGGTGTGCAGCCAGAAGACTATCAAACAGAACATAAACCATATGCCTTGTAGCTTGTACATATGCTTTCATGTTCACATTTTCCACAATCCTATTTGGCTTATATCAGCTTACCTGACTTCAGTTTGTCATATTGAACATGACTGATTACATACCCTTTGTAGACTTCCACAGCAGCATCATCGTCAAATGTTGATAATCTCGATAAAACCGTTAATCCTCCTAAAGCAGGTGGTAAAGAATCAAAATCATCAAGTTTGGAAATGTAGAAGTTTGTCAATGTTTGAGCTACATCACAAAATTTTCCATAATCAGCTACATTATATAAACGATATGTAACTAAAGCAGCTGCTTAGGATTATAAGGAATAGTGTTTAACATACTAGCTTGTCTATTGATTTTAGCTGGATTAACAGCTTTGAGAGAATTCGATAAGAATGTCAAGCCTAGCAAGAAAGTCGTTTCAGCTTCTTTACACCCACGGGATACACCAGCTGATCGTTGACTTACCATTTAACCGTACTTCATCTTCTGTAGAAGTCAAATATTCCCCTAAAGCTTTAACGATCTCCAGTAATCCTACTTTTCCATCGTTGACAGCTATATAAGTCCCGAGATATCAGCTGTAAGACGCAACAAAATATTGATCTTTCAGCTGGCATGCTCACCTTCCACAAGATCTTGAGGAGGAGTCAGTTCAGAAGTCGAGATTTGCGTTCGAACTACTCTAGGTACATCCATTTTTATGATAAGGAACTGACGAAGAGAACAGGTTGGATTGATTAGGAATTGACAGTCAGTTTAAAAATTTTCAAGACTTTTCCTTCTTGTTTCAATTCTGCGCTTTCCTCCTTACTGGAATGCTATTTTAGCCAATTATGATTATGAAGAGAATAATATTGATCAGAACATTAGCAACTTTCACTCGTCATTTCAACATTTCAAAGCAACCGGAATCATCATCATACAAGCGGAGGATGCCGCTTTGCTTGCTTGCTTAGCTTGGTTGCAGTCTGTGGCGGTAGTAGATACAAATGTGTACTCGTAGGTATTGTAAGAATTGTAGTTATGATGCATGCGATACGAAAGTAAGTTATTCAATCCATTGCAGTCACTCATGCTTGCTTAACATTGCCTGCTTTATCTTTTGCAGTTTGATCTTTTTCTTCTTTATCTCTTTTTTGTTGATCTCTTTCTTCTTTATCTTGTTGGGATTTGAATTTTAAATTCGTATCTTTTCGCCATTGACATATCATTCCACTATCCATGCAACCTCTACATGATGGGTGAACAAGATCACACTATGAGATATAGAAAGAGTCAGTAAATAAGATGAGAATGAGAACAGTCTTGGAATTACTCACTTTGATCTTTCGATCACCGCAACGAACACAAGCTTTACCTACTCCCGCTCTTTGCCTCTTCGGTCCACTTACTTTGAGCTTTTTGGCTGGTCTTACTTCCTCACCATATTCTAATCCCCTTTTAGTAAAGCGACTTTTGCCAACTTCAGCGTTATTGGGATTATTGATAGTGTAGGTATTATCAACGTAGCTGAAATTGTTGGTATTATCATTAGAATCATGAATCCCGTAATTCTCGTCATTCACTTGGTTATCAATATTGTTTTCATGAGTTTCTAAATGATTTTGTGATGCTAAATAATTCATCATAAATTCCAATACTTCAGGTGACATTTCTCCTATCTCACACAGTGGCGTGTCAATTGTAGAAGTAGGCGAGGATACTTTTGAGGTCTCAGCGATAGTATCGGATGATGTAGTGGGTGAAAGACCGCCATTAAAATTATACCAGAAACTTGTTAATCCAGCATCGAGAATAAATTCCGTTGATAGATCGTATTCGCTCCAATCAACTACATCAACTGGTGCTGAAGGTGAATCCACAATGTACGGAACTGCTAAGTGGCAGATATTCAGGTCGGCGAGGTCATAAGCAACTACTTCACACATCGTTAAGGTTGATTTACTGAATGTATGAGTACTGTATACAGGGACCAAGAGATATAAGATAAGTTGAAAAATCGCATGATGAGAGGCAACAAATTCATGCTTTTTATATCAAACCTGAGTAGCCTCTCTGTGCAGTGTAACGGTATAGTGAGCGATTATACAGGGTTACCACTGCAATAAATCTGGGAAAACACTTTCAAGGTTCATGAGAGCTTGCGTCTGTCTATTTATATATATTGATGTTGACATTTGGTATTGACATCTCATCAGAATTGATAGAATTAATCAAATCAAATCAAATCACTAATCGAAAACGCCGTGATTAAACAAAATAAGCAAGTGGCTATATTTCCGAACTTTAACAGTGCTGATTGTCGAATCAAATCGATAGTTTATGTTCAAAAGCATGTCGACTCCATATAGCTCGTTGATTATGCCCAATTGATTATGCGATTGTGATGAGCTGGAAGATGTTGTGTTGTACGCACTAACTGTTTACTTGTTTACTTGTTTACTTGTTTCTGAAACACCACATGAAACACCACGAATTTGATCAAGTACCGGTAAACAAAAAACCAAATCACGTGTCTGTCTATCCGCCACTCTGAATATTAGTAGTGATGTGTGATTTTTTCTGGTTTGCATTGATATCTTTGCATATTTGTGATATGCATAGATGCAGTACATACTGGGGGATACACTAAGGAGATTGTGATTTATGCTGGCTATGGGTGCATGCTATGTACAATGAAAGTGATCGAGTGGCGAATCGTTACAAAAGGCAACAGTACGATATGTCCTTGGTCGTCTACTCTTACAGTATTTGCCTTCTCATTAAACCCCCATTTCATCTTTCATATTTTAAGCTTATGAGATTTGATGGCACATTTTCAATAGATTATTCAGCTTGCGCCATAGAAAGGTAAAAGACAAGCTCGTCCAAAGCATCTACTTTGAGAACACAGAACGTTGAAGTAAAATTCTGAAAGTGTCCAGTCCATCCTTTCATAATTCAGTACGCTTCGAAAGGTCTCAGATTCCACATATAGTAAACCAACCTTTAAGGAATAATCGAGAGGAAATGCATAAGAGAAGATCTACAAGTTGTTGTAAGAAGCACAAAATTGCTATTTGTCATGACTTTTATGAGAGGTGGGGAGATCTGGATTGTCCATTTACTACAGCGAAATGACAACGAACTATCACTCTCTATAATGGAGATTTGGAATGCAGCTCGCTAGACATAAGCATTGCCTGGGTTATGATAAGCAGAAAAACTTCACGACCGTTCTATCTGAATTGGAAATGATGTCGTGAAAAGGTATAAATACTGCACGATTGATTCGCCATGACCACAGCTTGCATACTCTACACTAATCATTTCCATCATCTAATGCAACCTAACGAAGTAGTATAATCACAATGAGCGCAGATTACGGAACGTTTAATAAACCACAAGGAACAGTAAAAACTTTCGAGGATGTCAAAACTATCCTGAGTGAGCTACATTTTTCACCAAATCAGAGTATCTGGCTAACGATATCGACTGTATCATGTACAGGCGGATATACCGAAAGTATCGCGTCTGAATACGAGAACAGTTCAAGGGGACGCAAAAAGCCATCTGCTTTATTTGATGAATGCGTTACGAAAGCTCACGAAAAATGGAGCTCTGAGCTATCCTGCTCAATCCCACTCACCGATGGCACATCAGTGGATTTGGATATTTGCTCAGAGAACCTTACTTGTACAATCAGAAATGTGATAGCAAAGAAAATCGATATGAGAAATCTCTACGAAGATAGTGAGTTTTTGGACACTGTAGCAATTCATGCTCATTTTATACAGTATTTTTTGCAATTCCCCATCCGTCCAGTGTTACTAAACAATACTGACTCATCTCGAAATTTCTTATCGTAGACGTCAAAAGTGGAGTTGCCCATATAATCAATCGCACTCTGCAAGACGAGCTGACCAGAATCTCTGACAAGTTCGACAAATAGTGAGGGAGTACAGTAACCAAGTTCAGATGAGAGAAGCTCATATTTGTTGCTCCTGTCGAGGAGAAACGTAATAGATTATTGTCCACATGTTCTAACCCCCATGATTGATTTTTAAAGTCTTTACAGATGATGATGCACACATAATTTCAATAATACTGCATTTTCAGAACTTCTCTTAATGTAGTGTAATATACAGTTTTTCTAAGTGTAATTTCTTTGTACTCGAGTCCAGTAGGTGATTTTGCGATAAGTGTAAAAGGGTTTCATCTTTAAGTGGCAAAAACAGTATTCGACTCTTCATGTCTGCAGAGGTCTAATTAAGTCATCCGCCATCCTAAGCTGACCGGCCACCATTGTGAAACCTTTAGATACCGTAAGTAAACTGTACGTCATACTGAACCTCGAAGCGACTCAAGCATTTTGTTTAATCCATTGTTCAACTATCAAGGGACGCCAAGCTGCATACGCCTTCGTTCGAGGACCAAATATGACTCTTCTTGTCTTGCGAATCAGTGATTTGCCACTCACCCTCCAACACCATGAAGCTCTGTACGTGATATAAAGTCTGACGAGACATTTGACTCGATGAATCAACTTAACTTCAACTCTCAAACAAGCTAAACCGTTTACCGGTTCATAATAATCGATCATACAACAGCTAACATGGACATTCGAAGTATCAAGTATGACGAATCAATCTTAGGTAAGTAATCATACTCGTATATAATGTAATGTCAACCAGAAGTCGTTCTATGAATCCTGTAGAATATTCTCAACCCATCGTAAATTATGCTAATTTGGTGCCATTCCAAAAGCGACATACGTGGCAGAAGTGAAAGAGGCGTATCGGTATCACATCAATGATGCATCCACTATTCCGATATCTGAGAGACATATAGCGTATACTCCTAAAGAATTGTTTCCCATAGCTGCCTCAAGAGAGCTGGAATATTGGAAAGCTCTTAATCGTGTGGCTGATTCAGCATCACGAATGGATATGAGTGTGGCATTCGGAAATTTCAACAATAAAGTCAATGAAGAACTGAAAAGTGTTTTATCCTCGGTTCAAGATCATGAATATGACGAGAGTGAGTAGAGTTTGCCATTGTCCAGCTTCTTTGCCTATTGATCGTATCCCTGCCTTAGGTTGGGACCCGGGGCGATAGGATCCGCAACGCAGGATGATGGACAAAAAGCTGAATGTTGGATTTTACGCGTTATAGCTGTCATCTCAAAGGTCAACACAGTCATTGACAGAATGGCCCCTGGGCATTGGCAATCGCTCCAAGATTCTGAAATCGAATCAACACAAAAAGCCAGTCCCCAATTGCCCCTCAAATATGGGTCGCCTGTTCCTACTACCGATGGAGGTAGTCATATCATTCATCCATCCAATTCGACTACCAGAGTAGAGGGCTACTCTAGTCAACTACCCAGTAATACTACTGGAGCAGAAGTTACTTTTCCCAGTAAAGGTAGTACAAGAAAAACAATTAAGGACTGGTTTTGTAAAGGCAAGAAACGTGGTGGTCGTAAATAGAGTTTCTGAAATTACCCTTCGAGGCCTGTTTGATATCCTTGCATAATCAAGCTATTCTTATGAATGGCTTAATTATGCATACTCGTAGTCCTTTTGAAAACTTGTTCTCCTTGAATGTTGTGCGTATGCTCAATCGGCCACCTTTGGTCTTGTGCGCATCAGTCTACAACTTGATCTGGGTATTCCGCTATATAGTAATTGAACAAGAATGGAGAGCACTAGTGGATCATCCGATATTAGCGGAGACATGAGATACACACTTTGCCTTCCTTCAAAGGTGCGATTACTGGAAGACACGTTTTGCCGTTATATATGATATGGGCCTAGCATCAAAAGAGAAGTGGTCGAATGGGTATCGGAAGATATAAAGGAGGGTTATAGTGCGAAGATATGCAATATCGTACCATCAGCGAACCTTCCATTGATTCTCGAAAGTTCGAAGAGCGCTCGCTCCACAGTAACACCTCGCAATACTACGAGTAGGAGGATTGACGGTATATAATCGGTATCACGACCCCCCTCTTTACATCGATACTTTCAAGTGCATTACACAAATTCTGACTCTCTTCTAAGAACTCGTTAATAATCTAAGTATTTTGGCGAATTGAAGTTATAAAAGAACAAAACAAAATGTCCAGTCAGTATGAACGTTTTTTGAAAATACGTGAGTACATTAAGCACAAGGATCTCCCTCTGGTATATCTTTAGGTTCAAACACAGATCCTTGTTATGCCTGGCATTGTAAAGTTGCCACGAAACTAAGGAGCACGTTCTTTCACGATTACAGAGGAAATACAAGGAGAGATCCTTGAGCAGTATTCTGATCAAGTTACTTCGGCATCAGATATAAAATCAAGCTTGCTCCGCGCTGTTTATACCGTTCACAGCAGACATACAAATGACCACTGCAACACCGGACTTTTAGGTGAATATACTGAAAAAATCAAAGCATGTGCTTCTAATCCTCATAAAATATGGGATGATAGTAACTCAATTAGTCGTAAGTACTGATTTCCCACATACTGATACGTTGTAAGATTGAAGTTGGGTTTTCGAAGATCTCAAACCTGAGTTCCCGCTAATTTATTGCATCGTCTCATCAAATCATAGAATTACTTGCAGACACAGCATCAGAATGTTTGAATTCGTCATCATCAACTTCGTCCTCACACACTAGACCGAAAGTAAAGTTGCCATCTAGGTCAAATACGGGTACCCAGCCTACTATAGTAGAAGAACATCCTGAAGAAATGACATTAGCAGATCAATCGTCCGCGGGAATTCCGTCAGTTCCTGGTTTTAGCAGAGATGCTAGAAGAGGAACTTGGCCTAGACTATACTAAACGCAACCTATAAGATGCTATACTGATTGTTGAGAAGATGCCACGTTCTTAGTTTATGAATTTCATCTAATTTCCTACAGATTGAATACGGTAATTTTTGTAAATACAACATTGCTTGATAATTTGATGTCATTGAGTACGCGATTGCAAACTTAATATAACATGATGATTATTACAGATTTGATAGCCGCGATTCTTCGGACATGACTCCTTAATAATCAGTCATCAAAGAGGGATTTGAACTATAAAAACAAATAGATGAGCCTAGTTTCAGTTTTCATCAAGAAATCCTCCCTAGACTTACTTTCGTAGAGCCCTCTGGATTCTGCGTAGGTTCACCAACTTCCTCATCATCAGTTAATTCGTCAACTTCCTCTTCTTGCGGTTTATTTTGTCGTGATGTCGGTTTCGAAGGGCTATGTTGAGTACGCCTATCCAGACTACGAGTTGACTGTTGCTTCTCTGGACTTCTCGATGATGTTTTATTAGGAGAAGATCTAGATTTTTGTGGTGATATAGATCGACTTTTGGTTGGACTAACTGATTGACGATGTACTTGTCTACCATTGGAAGGTGGTGATGGATCATCTATTGTGATATCCCAGACTAGACCTGATTCATTGGTGTTATCACGACTATTCGTGGTCGTATCATTACTGATTGAATCTGTGACTCTATCAGGATGATGTGATCTTCTACTTTGGTAGCCAGAATTGGAAGTATCAATTGATCCTCTTATAGGTGATGATTGATTAGACCTGGAGTTTGATATCGATATTGAGTCTCTGCTTTTCCCTTTTTCTGGTGATCTTGAATCCGAATTTCTCGATTGTCTTTCAGTCAAATTTCCAGTCTGTCGGATACGTGAAGGTTGACGAGATAAAGATGATCTACCTCTTTCTTCCTCGAAATCGGCCGTTTGTACAGGTGGGTGAGCATGTTGTTGGGAAGATTGGGATCTAGAGATCTCCTCTTCCATTTCTCTTTCATCTTCTGCATCAGCAGCTTCTAATTCATGTTCCAAATTCAAATCATCCAAACCTGCTTGTTGAAGCAATTCAGCTTGACTCATCCGTACACTTTGAGTTCTTCTAGGTGATACTTGTTGGTTCTGAGTATCCTCATCATCATTACGCTGTGATGCAGCGAAAAATAGAGCTTCTGGGCCATCTTGATGTGAGGGTGATACATGATTGGGACGATCTACTTCCATCTCTTCCTCATGTTGTCGGGATCCCAAGGGGGCACCGTTGTGCTGGTGGGATGATGAGGCATAGTAGACGTTACTCATTGGCTCTTGCTGAGGAGTTAGATGAAGAGTTGATCGTTTTCTAGACTGACTAGGTGTTTCAGACCCTTTCCTCTTTCTACTACTGGATGTAGTGCTAGTTTGGGATTGATTTCTAGCGCTAGTCGTAGAATTGGAGAGTGCAGGTTGACGAAGGGGTGCAGGTGGAAGATCACTATTTGATCTCTTAGGTTCAACTGAATTTGATCGAACGTCATTAAAGGCTTCACAAGCCGTCGTAGCAATAGCGCAAAAGATCGAGAAGTCTTCAAATTCTTGATCCAAACTAGTCAGAGTGAGAGGTTGGCCAGGTTCAGAAAAGGATACGTTCAGTGTGGCCGAGAGGTGTTCTGCTAGCATGAGAGTTGCCTGGTCATCGCAGGAATGTTAGCCACAAAAACGTTCTCATGCGGCACGCAGCTTACTCTGAACTCCTTCATTGGTAAAGTGAGATCTACCCTATCCCCGACAACTTCATAGTCTTGGAACTCATCCGTATCAACCTTGATTTCCGTACACAAACCACCACCTCCCATACCTTCCCATGATTTGACTCTAACTTCTCCAGGAGTAAACATCCAACCTAATTGATCTGTTCCACCTGAATTTCCGTTTCCTGGATAAGCTGATCCACTTGATATAGCAAAATTATCTAACCAATCTCGAAGGGTCCGAGTGGCAATGACAAATCCAGATGGTGTAGTATCTGGATCTACATCTGCTCGAAGGAAATCTGATGATCCAAGATGAAGCGAATGCTTTTTTGTCACTCCTGTATATGTAGATTCATGTAAGGGATGATATTATTGTCACCTGATGATATAGTGGAGTGATGTACTCACCGTGTTTGCATACCAATCTAACGATTAATTTAGATTCTATACTCGTTCTAGTATCCTCATCATCTGTGAATTCCTCTTCATCACCAAAATGTCTTGAACCAGTTTTACTTGTGCTATTATCATCATTATCCGCATTACCATTATATCCTGGTATTCCGACCGATGAACTTCTGGTATCTCTATCACTATGACCTTTACGAAATTGTAAAGGACGTAATTCGTTTGACGGATCAATTATTCTTAGATCTAACCTTGTTATAGTGTTTATCTGTGCGGGTTTACCTAATACTGCTAACACTGACTATGGAAAGAGAGAAGAGATCAGTTGATCTAAAGGTTTTTCTCCTCCATCAAGCAATTCCAGAAACATCTGAGGACTCACTTTGACTAGTAGTTTACATTTTATAGCTTTTCTGCTCTTTGCGTTCCACCTGCAGAAGAAATTCTCTTGTAATTTGAACAAGCAGAATGCGGATTTTGAGGAATTCGTCACAGACATCTCCCACTGCTTTTGATTAGATTCGATCAGCATACCGATTCAAACATATAAAGATATCATGAAGATGTGTGATTTTATTCCAACATGTTACGAATAGAGGGAAGAGAAGAAATTATTGGGAAAAGAAATAGTAATGTCAGACTTACTGCCTTAGAAGACGCATGTATATTCAGATCATCTCCATACCTCGATGCGCACTGCAGGATACGCATAAAAGCTATCGGGAACGGGAAGAGTTACGGTCAATCACTTGTTACCAGGACCTTGAGAGCAGCCCTCGCATTCGGAAGCAAAGTCTGAAGTGAGCGAAGGAATGTGAAAAGGTAGCTTACTTTTCAGATTTTCACCTTTGATCGAAGCGTCCATATTGCTTATAATGGCTATCAGCCATCGAGATCCTGTTAAGTTCTGCTCTACTAGTGAGAAGTTGGAAAGAAGCTGAGGTGAAGAAAAGGAAGCAAGGCATTGAGAACAGATAATTATTTGTTATAATGGTGGCCAAAACAAGGAGATTTTATTGAACATGACAGAACAGGAACATGGAAAGATTACGATGATGATCGTGGTTGACGTGTTTACACGCGTATATCATTATTTTTCCGACGGATCAGTTTCACCACTTTGCCCCACTTTCTTCGATCGAAATGCTCTTTCAATGTTAGTCTGATGGAATTGAACACATTGGGATTATGCCTCGTCGCTGTGTATGATCTAGGTCAATAGCCCTTTCAACATCAGTATACAGCGAATGCATCAAGCAAGATGTAAAAGTCTATCTGAATCAACTCTCTATAGGTTTCTCTTTTTTCTTTTTACTATCAGCCTTTTTCTTCCTCTTCACTTTAACGACTTCGATTTCACCTGTAATACTAGTCACAGGTAAATCATCATTTTGTCTATTCGTGTGTATACCATTCGAGGTAATATTTTCTATGGCATTCGACCTTGGAGGTAAATCATCATCATCTACTTTGTATTCCTCGAACCTAGCACTTGATCCTCTATTCGATGATGGAGTGCTCGACGTTAAATCGATAGCAGATAATCCAGAGCTTGTTTTTTCCAATTCACCTTTCTTGGTAGATTGGCGTACAGATGACGCAGTGGACCCTTCAGGTAATTCACCTGTTCTATCAAATTCAGGTGGTGGAACTTTTGCTTTCTTCGTTTTGATTTTAGTTGATTTCGATTTAAATTTGGTTTTCGATGTTGATGGTTCTTGTATAGCTAATTCAGAATCGTCTAATCTAACGATAGGTATCTCGTCTATATCTTCCTCATTCTCATCTTTGTCATTCTTATCATACAAGTAGTATGGATCATCTTTATGTTTCGCTTTTCTCGCCGCACGACGCTAAAGAGTATTATACGACAAATTTAACATAAGGATGATGTGTCCTGGATTCGAAAAGCGTAAAACTCACTTTAGCCCTTTCTTCTTTAGTTTCTCCTTCTCTCCTCTTACCCTTTTTTTCCTGTTCTCTTAATACTCTTCTAAGCTCTTCCATACCTTCACCACCACCTTCACCGAGATCAATCGTAGGTTTTTCTTCTTCACTTTCATCGTCTTCCGATAATTCCCCAAATCCACCTCCAGGTACGATGTCACGATCGAGTTCCAGACCATCAGGTATACGTACTGCATCTTGAGCTTTGTACGCTACTGCATTGAGTTCATAGGATGAAAACAACGGTTCAAATAAGAATAGAGATTTTGGATAAGGTGGATTATCATTATTTGGTTTACTCGATTCAGCAAATCCACTGTCCATTTCTGGTATATCATCTGGGACCGAAGTAGATATGTTTTTTTTAGGTGGTATATGATTTGTCAAATCAGCTTGCACAAAATTCAACAATTGTGTGAATTCAAATGCTCGCTCTTGAACTTCTATATTGCCTGTAGAGAGGAAAGGCTCCAAGCCAGATTTGACCGTAGCTACTAGGGCTTTGGACTCTGCATGTCCATCGGATGACCAAGTCGTAGACACTGAGGCGGCATAGCGACCAAAGATCTTGGCTGCTGAATGAAGTGAGAGCGATATGAGGGACGAAGAGGAGAGATGTAATGTAGGTGAAAGTAAAGAGGATATTGCGCTCAACGGCGAAGATAAATAACTGAATAAATGCAAGTCAGCCATGACCAGTGAACAGATGGAATCCATCTCTTACCTCGAGTATTCACCACAAACCCATATAGCAGCTTCTGTTAGACCGTCTTCCCCGGTACCATCTCTACCTCGTTCCCTAAAGTCTTCGTCTCCTAAAACCTTCTCCAATACACCCACAGCATATTCTCTCACACTCTTGACTCGCCCCACAACGTCCAGAATCAATCGCTTGATTTCTTCTCCGACATTTACATGACTGACATAAGCTAAATCTATCAAGACAGAAATAACCCATTCAAAATCCGTGACATTGACATAAGTATCGTATGATATGATTGATAACAATTTTTGGGTCAAGAGGAGTCGATATGCAGGGGAAAGCGATACTGATGTTGAGGTTATAGTGGGATCTTTCGCTGCAGTAGGAGACAATTGGTTTGCTATAGCTGTTAGGGAGGCTACGGCGGAAGGTAAATCAGAGGTGTTGGTTTCGGAAGGTGCGAGGTGTGAAAGAAGTTGGTCTGCTATGGTTTGTAGATTATCTCGATCAACCTAAATATGGTTCATTAGCTGCGTTATACAGTCATTCACCAGCCCAAGCGTGACATACCATTGAAGTAACCAATTCCAAAGCTCTCATTCGTATCGATACATCTGGATCATCTAGACTTTCCATAATCTCATCCTGATATTCGGCCACCATAGATGGATGTGTCGGGATGATTTTGACCATAGCCAGTAACGCGATGTAGCGCACTATAGATGGATATGTTATTTGGTGACCAAAGGTGTGTCAACGCCTTGACAGCTTACGATTCTGGTCTCCTCCTTCATCTCTCAGGTAGCCTCCTAGTTTCTCTACACATACCCTAGCCAAAGCCTCTCCCTCAGCTCTATCGGGATCAAGCATTCCTCCTACTATACACGTTCTCACACATTCGTACAATAGCGATATGGCTGATGTTGATGAGATGAGAGATGTGATTGGAGGTAATAGCTTTCTAACTAATCTAGGTTCTAATGGTGTGAGAATAGCGAACTATCATATCAACCAATTAACAAACATATCAGTCTCATAACCATTTTATCTGATGCATATGTTTAATATGGTTTTTGAGGTGACTTACTAGCTTAACGACTTTAATCAACATCCAATTATTACTACTTGAAGTTAAAATACCGAATAATTCAGGAGCCAAAGGTAAATAATTTTTACCACCTTGTCTCTTTGCTAATTCCATTACAACACCTATAGTAGCACCTATAACACCTTGATCTTGATCTTTCAATTTTTCTCTTAATTTGGGAAAACCTTCCTTTAAGCCTCCGGGAAAAGCTTCCCAACAATGTAATAAACATAATATAGATCGTTTCCTTATTCTTGGTGATGAATGTGTTAACAAATGTAATAAATCTGAATGTAACGTTATACTTAATGATGGTGATAAAGATAATAAATGTGGTAAAGCCGTTAAAGGTATCGAAGGTAACGCTACATGTGGTGATAGCAAATCCTGGAAAAACAAAAAATGTTATCAAAAATTGTTAGAAGTGCCGAATTATGAGTATGGAACATCCCTATAGGTTAGAAGACAACACACCTTCTTTATTCCATTAACTGTTAAAACAACTTCTTCTGTATCACCTGAAAATGCCATAGGTGCAGCGAGATATCCGATTTCTAAGTACATCGTATGAGTTTGATAGCCGTAGGTACTTAACCACCACTCATATAGCTCACGTTTCAAATGATACCTCGGAGAACTCATCACTTCTACGACATGAAATGCGAATTCTGGAGGTGCCGGTATCGGATATAACATCATGAGCTATGCATGGTATTGCGAGAGCAAATTATCAGCTATTCTGGTCCGTGTACCGTCACCTCACCACGTTCTTTACAACACTCACATAGCAAATTTTCAATACACCTTCAGCTTTCAAAGCCATATCTTTCCCTTTCATCTCCTGACGTATTTCTACCATAGCTTCGGCTATAAAAGCATCTTCTTGCGCTTTCGAAGACGCTTTATGAGCTCTGAGACCTCTGATGAGATCTTGTAAAGTTCGCTCGAACATTTCGGTTCAAGTCCCTTGGTACCGTTAGTCAATGGAGGTGGTTAGGGGATTAGGACGATTACATTAACACAGCTAGCCCAGGTATCTATCTATAGCTTCACAGAATTATATCTTTGCACAAACAGCCAAGGGACGTTCGTGTATGATGACGAACAACAGTATGAGACCGTGTTTAAACGTAATGATATGTGAAGCGGCGATCGCCGATGAAGCTGATCGATAAGTCCAAGTTGGGACATGTATATGAGGATCCTTCATGCTCCCGGCCAAAACAATAACTCTTTGAATCTTTAACATCTCTGCTGCTGGTAAACCTTCCCACGAGCTACATTGGAGACATATACCCGTCAAGATGGAAGGTTTTGGACTACCTATGAGTTTTGGTAAAAAAGCCAAAACTGCCCCTCAAACCTACAAAGCGAAAGTCGATCACACTAAAAGGTCTGAACCTGTAAAAGCTGCTTCTCCTCCACTTGCAAGTAAGGTGGAAATTTCGCAACCAGGACCATCGAAGACTACGGCTCTTCCAGCTAAAGCAGATCATGAAGATGAAGACGAAGACGACCAGATAGGACCAATTCCTCCTTCAAACTCTGAGAAAGAAAGCAGTGGGAAGAGGAAAGCGGATGGAGAAGCTGAAGCTGAAGAAAGTGATGAAGACGAATATGAAAATGAAGAAGAAGAAGTCGATAGGACACCTATATCACATGAGATAGTGCTGAAGGATCATACTAAGGTAAGCCTCTATTATGAGCCTTTTTGTCATTCACATACCAATGGACCTTACACAATCAAGCCAGAGAAATGGTCTCGGTCTTTCACATAGTCTATCTTAGTACTATTTTATCGCAACCCTTCATAGCAAGGAAGATGGAGGTTCAGATCGTGGTATGCTGACTAAGTATTGCTTAAAGGTGCTATCAGCTTTGGCGATAGATTCCTCTGGAGCTAGAATAGCTACTGGATCGCATGACTATGATACTAAAATATGGGATTTCGGTGGTATGGATTCAAGATTAAAACCTTTCAAGAGTTTTGAGCCAAATGGCAATTACTATGTAAGCTATATGTCGTGTGTGCTGGTATTTGACTTAGCTGATAGTTTCCTTACCCCATTACCCCTTCCCCTTGCCTCTCCTTACCGGGTTCTCCCCTTACAGATACATGATTTATCCTATTCACCTGACGGACACAATTTACTGGTTATATCGGGTACCCTACAGCCTAAGGTATACAATAAGGATGGTGAGGAAGGGTAAGCTGTGCCTCTCTATGTAGAAGTGAAGCTCTACTGATCAACTTATAGAATGGAATACAATAAAGGAGATGTGTATCTACGTGATATGAAGAATACAAGGTAAGCTCTTCCGTCGGGAATCATCACGATTATCAAGCTTATAATAGTTCATCTTAGCGGTCATACAGCTGAAATTAATGGTGGATCATGGCATCCAACGGATAACTCACAGTTCTTGACTTGTTCAAGTGATTCGACATTGCGGTAAGCTAAAAAAATCGCTTCTTCGACGGTCACGGTCGCACAAGCTGATTTGTTTGTCATTCTCTCAGTATATGGGATGTGGAGAACAAGCGAAAGCAGAAACAAGTAATAGTAGTAAGGTCGAAAGAGAGAGGAGCTAGGACGAGGGTAACATCATGTGCTTGGAGTCCGGACGGAAAGCTGATCGCTGGAGGTGAGTTTAGCTTGCAGATCGCGCACGATAAGACGGGCAACCGAAGGCTGATGATTAATGATCATAGCCTGTTTTGATGGTGCATTACATATATGGGAAACTTCGTCAAATTTCGCCAGACCTAAATACAGTAATGAGAATGCCCATGCGAAGAACACGGAGACGACTGGTGTTGTCTTCTCCAGAGATGGTCAAAGAGTAGCTACTAGAGGGGGTGATGACACTGTCAAATGTAAGCAAACATCATCCTTATCGTTTCATCCAGATTATGCTTGGATTGACCTCTGTCGTTTCTTATTATCTTAGTGTGGGATATACGTAATATCAGAAAACCAATAGCGATAGCCACTGGACTCGACAACCTTTATCCAGAAACCAATATCATATTTTCACCTGACGAGAAATCGATACTAACAGGTATCGCGGCACCAAAAGGACAAAAAGGTGGATTAGTGTTCCTGAACTCGCAGGATTTGAAAGAAGAGCGAAGGATAGCTATTGGTGAAGGTAGTGTAGTTAGAGTTGCATGGCATTCAAGGATAAATCAGGTGAGTTTGTGGTTGATTTGACTTGATCTTTCCCTAGTCTTCCCCTTGTTATGGAAGGCTATCACCCATACTCCCCAATGAATGCTAACGTTCTTTCTGTGAAAATAGATATTCGCGTCATTACCGACAGGTGGATTACACGTATTATATTCACCCTATTCATCTATAAGAGGAGCTTTATTGCCTTTATCTAAATTACCTAAAACCGCTCCCAGAGATCCATCATTCTCTTCAGTGGATTTGAAACCAGTCATATATACCCCAGACGCTTTACCAATGTTTAAAGATCAAGGTCATAGAGAATCATTACATCAGAAAGAGAAAAAAGCTAAAAAATTCAAACCTATGGAACCTGTCAAAGGTGCTGGTAGAGGTGGTAGATTAGGTGCTTCAGAAACTCAAGGTTTCGTTCAAACGTTATTCCCATCTGAATTAGTTTTTGAGGATGTAAGTTGTTCTCACTTCAACCATATCATCCCCTCGCCTCCTCCTCGTCTGTTTCCCTCTTCTGACTTCGCACCACCCCTCCTTTTCTCCCTCTCTGTCCGTCTCATAGACCATCTTTTCCCTTCCTAATTGTTCGCCACGTCAGACTCATCGAGAGCCAATACTGCGTATATACTATTTCGTTACACGAGCTGACTATACTTATCTCTTGCGGTGATAGCCAAGAGAAGCATTACTGAAGTATGCTGAGAAGACCGATAAGGAGGGGGAGGAATAGGCTCAATGGAAGGGAAATTACAGCGATAACGGGTGGAATTTGGATTCGGATAGTTTGGGAAGGTTGTAGATCAACTGAAGTTGCAGTCTGTATACCATATGGGTAGCTTGTACAAGTAGATAGTCAATTACAGAATATATACTTGTCATACACAAAATGCGAAAAATGCATGTAAAAATGATCCTATCTAAACGATTATGAAAGCATTGAAAGAAACGAAAACATATAATATCATTAAATCAAATGTTAATCATTCTCTTTTCCCCTTCTCTTATTGAGCTGCAACTCTTCTATTACCACTACCCATTGTTGAACCTAAACCAGCATTGAAACCACCTCTACCTCTACCACCACCTCCTCTACCTCTATATGAACCACCTCTATTATTATTATTTCCACCACGTCTTTCTTGTTTATTATTTCCACCATCTGTTGTCTGTGCATTATTTGATCTTTGACCATCTTGTTGTTGATTTTGATTTTGACCTAATTTCAGATCCAAGATTTTTTCATTTTGATCTAATAAATTAGCAGTTCTTTCAGCTAATAATTGTGATAATTTTTGAACTTCAGTTTGATCAATTTTATGGAAAATAACAACTTTATCAATTTGATCTAATGATGCAGTTAATTCATCATTGTAAATCATTTTTGATATGATTGAATTTACTAATGATTGTGGTAAATCGAAAGTCTTTGATAAATGTTCTAATGATAATGATTGATAATATGATGAATATGTAAATAAATATGTTCTTAATCCTTCTTCTTGTATTTTTCTATAGAGATTTAACATACGTCAGCGATGAGGATTCCCTTTCTTGGTTTTTATTGGATAAGTAAACAATCCAAAAACTCACTTGGATAAGATTGCTTTAACATCATCAACATTATCTAATAAAGACCAAATTTTAATTGAACAAATCAAATCTCTTGCTTTTTCCCAATCACCAGATTGTAAAGATTTTGAAGCTTTTATAATATGATCTCTTGTGTTTTCTGGTGGACCCATAAATGATTGTCTATCTGCTAAATCCAAGAATCTTTTGAAAACTTTTGATGTAACTTTTCTTTTTTGTTCTTCGGTTTCAACTGAAGCCAATAAAGGAATTTCAATTAACATACAAGAAGTTAAATAAGCAGCTTCTAATAATTCAACATTTAAATGCATATGGAAAGGTAATAATCTTCGTTTTTCAATTAATTCTTGTTCAGGTGTTAATTGTTGTTGATATCTTTGTACACTTTGTGCTAATAATTCTTTTTGTCTTTGTGTACCAAACATTTCACCTAATATCGTTTGACATTCTTGAATAAATCCTCTCTTAAATGCTGATAAACCTAATTGCATGATTGCTCGATTGTACAAGATTTGTGTCGTTACATCAGCATGTTGAATAGTATCTTGTAAATGAGACATTAATAATAAATCTCTAGCTTGATGATATCTTCCATGTGTGGCGTGGTTGAAAATGTGGAAAAGAATAGCTCGAGCACGTAACACAGGAGCGTCAGAACCGTAAATGTAAACACATAAGTCATGAATGAGTTCATCTGCATTTCGTTTAGTTTCAGTGGGGACGATCTTGGATTTGAGGCCGGATGGGATTTTGGATTCGAAATGGTCAATGATGATGTTGGGCTAGATGGAACCTATCAGCTCAAATCATTCCAATTGATATACTATCGTGACTTACTTTGGCGTAGACATGCTCTAATCGTCGCATGACAGCTCGAGCAGTTGAATCGGTAGCAGCTTCTCGCTCGAAAAGAGATTGGGCTTTAGCAACAAGGGTGTATAAGGGGGCTTCTTGTCTCAATCGTTCGATGTAGTCGGAACCTTTCTCATGAGCGTCAGTGTGTTGAAGGGTTTTGGTAAACTAGTATAAAAAAGTGATAGATCAGCTAGATTCCTGATGTCAGTATCACAAATATCTGCTTACCTCGTTATCTAAACTCTCTAACAAACTGATCAAACTACCAGCAACAGCTACTCTTTCCTTCTTTCCGTTTACAGTTTGAGGTTCTCTCTCTACGAGGTCATCATACTCTCCCACTGTCTCTTGTACAACGTAATCAGGGTTATCTAAGAGTAAGGTAACAAGTTGATGGAGTTCATTGAGACCTAAAACCCATGATTCGTGTGGGATGTGAGCGAGATTTTGGGAGTAGTCTAATCGAGCGGGAACAAGAGCAAGGAGAACTCTAAGTTTCTGGTAGGTGGTTTCAGAAACTTCAAGAAGTTTGGAAAGGATTTTGATGGTTTCAGCTCTGTCAGTGTTCTGTTAAGGGGAACCTTGGTCAGCTGCTATCCTGATAGAAGGTGCTTAGTGTGTTTTCAGCTAACTTACTTTTCTACCTCTTTGTTCGAAGATTTCTCTAAGAGTCTTGAATACACCTTCTGGAGTTAAGTTGAGAGCTTTACCACCTTTACCAATAGTCATGAAATCTTCATTTTGGTCTTCTGCACCTTCTGCTCCAGCATCCCCATCGGCGACTTGAACTTTTTTAGGTTGTTTTTTTGGTGCTTGAATAGCATTAGCTTGTTCATAAGCTTTTGTGTATGCTTCAGAATCTTCAATATATGATTTTAAAACATTTTCAAATTCTTTTTGTTTCTTCTTCAATGTTTGTTTCAAACCATTCAATGCTTTTGCTTTTGCTGGTGCCATCTTCTTTTTAGCAGATTTTTCAGATAAAATGGTTTCATTGACATCTTTTTCTAAACTAACTAAAATTTCTAAAAATCTTGGTGGTATATGTCCTGCGGCAGAAACTGTTGTTGCTACAACAGTAACTTGATGTCTTTGAATAAATCTAAATACTTTATCTAATTCTGTTGATGCTAATACCCAATCATTATTTCGAGTAGCGTTCGTGATATTGTGGATAGCTGCTTCCATTTCAGCAAATCTGGAAGGGATTGGGGTAATGTCAGTTCATGCGTTCATTCTGCCTAACACGTCGTCTCATCTCTTCTATATGCTATTCTACAATTGCGATTACCATTCTCTAGCAGAATTTTGACCCTCATAGTGTTCCAGCTGTTGATTGTGAATGTTCAACTCACCGTTTATCTTTAGCACTCAACACAACGGTCTTATCCTCTTCTTCCTCTTCTTCATCAGTTGAATCAGCCCCCATCAAGAATTTGTTTCCTCGAGCCTGTAGAGATTGATGAGTGGTTGTCAGTATTCAGCTCAAATCATCAAAGAGAGCTTCATGACGGTACGGTATTCAATCATGACTTCTTGTTAGGAATAGTGAACTCACAGCTCTTTCATCTTCGCTGTCACTTAATTCCTCATCATCATCTTCATCACTATCCTCATCAGAATCATCTTCATCAGAATCTTCAGCATCACTTCTTAAAAACATTGAAGCTTTATTTTTTGTTTTTGTTTTAGCAGCTAATTTTTTATCTTGTTCTAAACCTTCATCACCAGATAAGATGGATTCTTCAGAATCTGATCCAGATGAAGATGAAGATGAATCATCTGATCCTAATTTTGCAAAGAAAGACATTTTGTTATATCTAATATATTATTATCTTTTTGACAAAGGTGGATATAATTGATTGTTGGCTTCACAATTTGAAAAATTCGAAAAAAGCGTTCAATCTGCTTTTCGTATTTGCTGAACTGAAGGGGCGCCGTTCTTCGTCTGTTCGTTGGAAGTATGTATATACGAGATATAGATAAAACCAAAAGACGTTTTTTAGTATAACCACCAGAGGTGAATTTTGATTAAAGTTTCATCTACGCTATCTTCAGCTTTACAATACGAAATATTCAACATTCTACACTTTACCCTTACCTCACGAGGCAGTTAACCAGTTATCCACTACAGTAGCGGCGAAATACAATTCCCGGAAACGCCGATAAGACAATAAACGTTAAAAATGCAGTGTGGCATTTTCTCTTTGCTGATTCATTCCATGCTATTATGCTATTATGCATAGGTCAAACTCATTCATATGTGATCAGTTCATCAAAACCAAAGCTTTTCATTGTTGCATTTTGAAGAGATGCTACGGAAAAATCCCATGTGAGAGAAAGAGATGGTACCTATAAAATTCAGAGAAAAATCTATCTACGTTATATATATGATGAGGTCATTTAAATTCATTAATTGAGTGAAAAGAATTTATCTATAATCGCCTTGATGTTATATGCTATATACTGTATGGAAAAAAAGGAAATTGCTATTCTACTTTATGTTATGTATGTATTGTATGGAAAACCAAAAAAAGAATTTAATGCTATGTAGGGGTATCGATGCTTAAGGCCTATCTAATTCGAAAAGGGTATAAAGGCGATTATGAGATGTAGAAATTTGAAAGCAATAATCTCAGAAGGAATAGGATGGAAAGGCAAAAATACGTTTCAGAAAACTCGATCACTTTCCAGTAATTTTGTTGTTATACTTGGTATCTTTCTGCTAATCGTTGTCTGATAACAGACGGGAAAGTACTCAATTGAGCTTCCCAGTTGGCACCTAAACCAGATTTCAGACCTTGTAAGATCTATTTTTCCAGATAGCAAGAGAAAAGGTAATCAGCAAAAGTTTTATGCGGCATAAGATGGACTGCTAAAAAAAAACTTACGGTTCTGAACATGCTGTCTAATTGACTTGAAGGATGTTGCCATTTACAAATAGCATTACAGAAGAAGACGAAACTCTGTCAAACAGAAACATGATCAGTTTGAATGTGCGATAAAGGTTGACAGAATCAGATGGATTAATTTCAATTGGAGCACCACGCGATACTTACGTTCTGAATACCTTCTGGATTAGCACTGATTAACATACAGAAACCTCTGAAAGCAGAATCCTTTTCATCATTATCTTTGATTTCCCATAAAGCAGTACACCAAGCTTGAGCGAAGTTCCCTAAATCTGGAGCGACTAAGGCAGGACAAACTAAACCTAATCTACCAATTGTGACAGCAGCATTTTCAGTCAAAGATTTTGGTGATTTTGAATTTAACAAAATTGGGACTAATCTTTGAATCAATGATGGTACAAAAGGTTCTAATGTTGATGAATCTCCATTAAATTGTAATGCGATTTCACCAACTGCCCATGCAGCATTATTACAGACTGATATACAATCTGCAGGTGGTTCAACAACAATTTGTTCTATTACACTAGGTAAAATTTGTGGTATAACTGGTTTTAATAATGGGAAACATGTCATGGACATATCACCTAATAATGCGTGAGCTGATTGTCTGATAGGTGGTTCAAAGTGCTGTAATAGGTATTGCTTATCAGTAATGTGTTCTCGACAATCATGATCGAATAGCATATAATGCTTACTGTTAAACACAAAGCTAATAAATGAAGTAACGGTGGTTGACCATTCTGAATGAGTGGATGCATTTGATCACCTAAACCTTGTACTAAACCAGATAACAAGTCTAAGGCGACAACAATAAATGTTCTATCAGGTTCTTCGACTTCTTCTGGATTCTGCTCGAATGATTGGTATTGTGTCAAAGTAGCGTGAATGATATTCAAACATCTTTGGTAAACTGGTTGAGTATACGTTGAGAATGATCCTCCAGCAGCGATTGATATGGATGATAAACACTAAAAATAGAAGATCGGTTCTATGAGTTAAACATGATCCGCGCCCAAATTTCAAGCTAACTCACCTCAAGTAAAGGTACAAGATCTGGATCTTGATCACCTAATCTTTGCCATCGTTCCACTAAAGGAGGCATCAGAATATCTAAGTAACCAGGATTACCTAAAGCGGAACCAACTGAATCTGCAAGGGTACCAATAGCATCGTAAAGAATGAGTAAATTCTTTTGTTGATATTTACTGAATGCAAATGTAAGATTTCGTAAAATTGGTTCAAGGAAAGGTGCCATCTCAGGTCCTGCTTCTTCTTCCAAAGTAGCGAAAGCAGAACAACCAGCTTCTTGTACTCGTTTGTTACCATCTAAAACCATTTGCAAGAGCTGCAAAAGCAATGAGGAAATACCAGTTAGAGCTTTGGCGATTAAATCGATAAGAAAACAGCAACTTACACCTTCCATGGTAGGGATAAAGTACTGAGTTTTATCTTCAGTGTTAACGTGAACACACCAACTTGCATATCGGCCAAGAGTCCAACATGTTATAGATCGGACAAGAGCCTAAAAAGTATGTTAGCTTTTTGACCGAGAAGAGTTCTGGTTGTTGCTCACCTTTGAGTCTTTTAGTGTTGTAAGGAGGAAAGGAATGAGTTGAGGTAAATGAGGTTCAAGTGCGTCAATACAACCTGACGAGTAGGCATCGATTAGCTTGTCAAAGTTACTTCCGAGATCGAGGCTCCCAGTCAACCACTTACCTTCTGCAATAGCACCTAAAGCTAAAATACCACTTTCTCTTTGTACCCAGTTTTGATCAAAGAGTTTATCTCTTAAATGAGGCAATAGAATTTCTAACAAGTCTTTATGGAAAGAAACTGCAATTACATCTAAAGCAGCAGCAGAGCATTTTCTAATATTCCATTCACCTGCACCGTCTTCATCATCGAAATAATCATCATCATCATCATCTTCATCATCATCTAAATTATCTTCATTCTCATCGAAAGCCTTATCTTGAGCTTCTCTTGAGAATCCACCACCAGCTTTAGATGAAGAAGGATCATTTGTTTCATGGGTTGAATGTGATTTTGATGAATAATTTCTTGGTTTAATATCAGTTTCTTTATCTGCAACATTTTCATCAACTTCATCAATATCTAAAATTGCTATATCCCAATCTGAATATACCATTCCTTTTAATAATAATGGTGCAATTATTGGTAAATATGGTCTTAAATGTTCTTGTAATGTACCATCTTCAGCGAATGTTAACCAAAATTCACATGCTTCTAAAGCTACAGTTTCATCTTCATCTTTTGTACAATAAGCAATATAGTCAACAACGTTCTTCATTTCAGGTACTAATTTATCAGGTCTTGAGCCTAATATCAATCCTAATGATGCACAAACACATTTTCTAACATCAGGTGAAGGATCAGCTGCTTTAGCGAATAGTGCTTGAATATATGAATCAATGTTGGCAGATACAGCTGAGACTCTGATAGCGAGTAATGATTGTAATATTTGTAAAGCATACAATCTAACTTTTGGTTGTTCGTGTGCTGTAGAATTAATGAATTGAGGTACGAGGTGATCTAACAAGTTTTTACCTTGGACCTGGAAATCTAATTTATGTGGTGCATCTTCACAAATCTTCGAAAGAGAGTTGAATGAACCCTAAGTGGAAGAAATGACATTGTCAGTATTCAACACAATTTGCATTAGCGAACATAGCTTGTCCATTGCCATTAAGGGTAAATCAGTTAAGGGGGATCATCGAATTCAATTTCACTCACATCCAGTATATCTAAATTGTTACTACCCATACCTTTAGTTAAAGCATCTAAAGCTTCAGGCCAAGCACCAGGTTCTTCATTTGATATCAAACTTGTTATGACTGTACCGACAGTTTGTCTAACTATACTATCTAAATCTGCTAAACCATTTAAAACAGTTGCTTTTACATATGCCATTGCCCTTGCATCATTTTCATTTGAAGCTGGACCTTGTCTTTGATTGACAGCATTTTTCAATAATAAACCTGCAACAGCTCTATGTGATTCTTGTTCACCAGTACAATGGATTAAGATATGTGCTAAATATGCAAGAAAATCCGGATTAAACCGTAATTCATCTAAACGCTATTTGCATTAATAAAGATAATTAGTTGCATTGATACAGAATTAAGGTCATGAATAAGGATCTAATAGTTCATGACACTTCAACTTACATGAGCAACATTCCTTTGGGTTTCACTATCTGTACTACTGGTATCTCTCAACATACCCAAGACCTCTTGAAGGCCTTGTTCTGAAGGTTGCCAGGACATCTTGGAGATTCGATTTTCTAGATTACCTTTCTTCTCTTCAGATATGATTGTCTTGACAAGTTGACTGATTGAGACTTGAGAACGTAATGATGATTTGAAAGAGGTATATATGTATATATGGTCTGTGTATATAAGTGTGATATGGGTCTATAGTATGAATTTGATGGACCAAGCTGTCAAGAATAAGAATATCTTCAACAGTAGTAGCGTGGGTCTCCAGGTTTTTTACGCTATGCTACCGTTGTGGCGATTTTGTCTGCCTAACTACAGCTTAAAAACAAGGCATGCCATTGACAGTCTTTTTGTCTTTTTTCTTACAGTACTCTGCCACATTCAATAATTTTCCGTTGAATAAGACGCGTCGCGTTGATATCTGCCACGTGTATTCTATCATAACCAGGAACAACAACAGTCGAAATCAACAACAACAAATAAATGATTCTGGTAAATAATCACTTCATATCAAATGGTTTACCTTCTTTCTTTATTCCACTACATCGACAACAGCCTTATTACACTCTAATAATCACCTCTCCCATCTCGATCAGTAGTGTGACAATGCCGCCAAGGAGGACAACAAGAGTGGTCTCTGGCGCTTCTGCTGCTTCGACCAGTAGTGTTCCCGCACCTGCCAGAAGCTCGAGAAACAAGAAACTGGTCATCCCAGAGCCGGAAAGCGAAGAAGAGGATGGTGGATTTCCAGGAGAAGAATCGGAGGAAGAGGAAGAAGAAGAGGTGAAACCTAAGATAAGTAGAAGGGGAGAATCAAGTAAACCAAGATCAGCACCTGTACCAAAGAAACGAGCATCAAAGATGAGAGTCTCAGAAGCGGATTCAACAGTTGGGGCTAAAGAAGATGAGATACCGGAGGAAGAAGAAGAATTGATTGAAACAATCGCACTTAAATCAAGAAGATCAGCAAGTAACAAAGAGGAAAAGCCAATACAGCAGAAAAAGAAGAAAGTAGTAGTTTCAGATGATGATGAGGATGATGCTGAAGAAGAATTACAAGAAGCTTTAGCAGGAAGAGATCGAAGAGCTTCTACTGCTATACCTCCTACGCCCTCTGCCTCCTCAACGTTAGCTACACCTTTACCGAGCAGGAATCGAGAAAGAAGTACAACACCTAAAGCTTCCTTATCTCAGATACCTGAAACTCCGACACCTAATGACACAGCACATGCAATCGAAGAAGAAGCAGAGAGCGACGCTGAATCTGATGGAACAGTTAAACTTGATAATTCACCTTCCAAACAAGCCAATTCATCTTCTTCTTCTCAAATACCGTTACCTACACCACAGATATCAATTAATCCACCCCCACCTGCTCCTGCTCCGAAAGAAGCAGGACCAAAACCAAGATTAACCATACATAAATTAGTTTTAGTAAATTTCAAATCCTATGCAGGTAGACAAGAGATTGGTCCATTTCATAAATCATTCTCAGCAATTGTTGGTCCAAATGGTTCAGGTAAAAGTAACACAATTGACGCTTTATTATTCGTTTTTGGTTACAGAGCAAGTAAAATGCGTCAAGGTAAATTAAGTGAATTAATTCATAATTCCGCAGGAAAAGAAGGTTTAGAAAATTGTTCAGTCGAAGTTTGGTTCAGAGAAATTGTTGATCTTGTCAGTTCAATTACACCAGAAAGCTTCCGCTTTTCGTACAACAACTGACTTTTGCTATTTACCTTTTTCTTTTAGCCGGGGGTCGATAATTTCTTACTGATCCCCAACTCTCAAATAGTAGTCTCACGTACCGCTTACAGAAACAATTCTTCCAAATACACCATAAATGATAAAACCTCTTCTTTCACTGAAGTAACCACTCTGTTAAAAGGGAAAGGTATTGATCTGGATCATAATCGATTCTTGATCTTACAAGTGAGCTTTTATCTTCTCTTCGCCCTCTTTTGGGAAAGATTCAAGCTGATATAAATACAATACATAGGGTGAAGTTGAATCTATCGCTCAAATGAAAGCAAAGGCTCAAAATGAACATGAAGACGGCTTATTAGAGTATTTAGAGGATATCATAGGTACAACCAAATACAAGGAACCTATTGAACAAGCCAATCTTGAAGTAGAGGCCCTGAATGATGAAAGAGGTGAAAAAATGAATAGATTGAGGGTTGTCGAACGAGAGAAGGCCTCTTTGGAAGTAAGCTATATGTTTCCATACCCCGCTACATCATTAGCTGATAAAATTATCATTTGATAGGACAAAAAGCGGGAAGCCGAAGATTACCTTCGAGATGCTAACGAGTTGACCAGAAAGAAATCTCTATTGTGGCAACTTCATATGCACACCTTGCAAAATAACATCGAGATTACCACCAAAGCTATTGTACGTTATCAGACCATCTCCGCTCTGTATCAGAGCTATTTGTACGCTAATACGATAACGTTTTCAGGAAAACTTGAATTCAGAGCTTACGAATGAACAAGAACGTAATGCAGATCATTTGTCCAAGATCGGTGATCTACAAAAGGAATATGATGAAAAGCTTGCCGCTTTCGATGAAGTCAAACGATTAACAGATGCCTTAGTGAAAGATTCGAAGAAATTTGAAAAAGAGGAAGTTGGTTTAGCTGAAAAGAGAAAACATTTAGTTACCAAACAGAAGAAATTCAAAAAATCCATCCAAGAGGTAAGTATAACCATATATCAGCTACCTTCAGCAATGGAAAGTTTGTGCTTGTCGGAAGCTGATCTTTCGGTTTATTTGCAATAGGACGGTCATGCTAAATCGGAAGCTTCCTCAGCCATTGATAATTATACTGCCGATTTGGAGAAGAACAGAACAAAGGTTGCTGATCTCGAAGAAAAATTAGAAACTGAACAGGCTGAACTTGAAGAAGTTGTGGATAGTTTGAAAGGTAAGCTTTCCGGAAGTCAAGTGTTGGAAAACGTGTGACAATGAGAGCTTACATTTATCATGTGTTTTAGATAAAACTGCTGAGTTTACAACTCAGATTGAAATTAAACAACGTGAACTTGAACCTTGGACAGCTAAGATTAGCGAAAAGCAATCTTTGATCGATGTGGCTACATCTGAAAGGGAGTTACTTGCTGAAAAGGCGACTTCAATGCAAGCTTCTTTAGATGAAGCTAAAGCTAGTTTGCAAGATCTGAAGGAAGGTGATGAAGAAAAACATGAAGAGTATAATTCTCTGAGACAGGAACAAGGAAAGGTAAAGAAACAACTTATTGAAGCTGAAGCTAAACTAGAAGTAAGTCATTCTGCGCTTGCGTTACATATAGAATTATTTTAACATACAGTCGATATACAGGATATGAACGCCAGATCAGACCAACTCCGAAGCAAAGTCTCCTCTTCCCGCTCAAAAGCTGATGAAGCTAGAGCTTCTTTAGCTGCTGACAAGAGTGAAAATGCTGTTTTGAGTAGTTTGAAGAAACTTCGTGATCAAGGGCGTATCAAAGGTTTTCACGTGAGTTACAGTTGAATCTTGATAATCAACTTTTGGAGTGATTAACTGAATTGACCTTGTCTAGGGGCGTCTTGGTGATCTTGGTGTCATCGATGATAAATATGACGTTGCTGTTACTACCGCTTGTGGTGCGCTCAATAATTTAGTTGTTGATACTGTTGAACAAGGTCAAGCTTGTATTGAACATTTAAGAAAAGGTAATGTTGGTAGAGCATCATTTATGGTATTAGAGAAATTACCTCCAAGAGACTTAGGTAGAATCGAAACACCTGAAAATGTACCTAGATTGTTTGATTTGATTAAACCTAAAGATCCTAGATTTGCACCAGCCTTTTACAAAGGATTGTTAAACACCTTAGTTGCTGATGATCTGATTCAAGCGCAAAGAATAGGTTATGGTAAAAAGAGATGGAGAGTTGTTACTTTGGCAGGTCAATTGATTGATCCGTCAGGTACAATGTCTGGTGGTGGGGCAAAGGTATCAAGAGGGGGTATGTCATCTAAATTCACTGCTGATAAAGTAGCACCTGAAGTTGTAGCGAAATATGAAAAAGAATCTTCAACAGCTCAAGAAGAGCTAAACAAGTTTCAAGAAGAAAGAGAAGAAGTTGAAATCGAAGTTAAATCTTTGAAAAAGAGATTACCTGAAATTGAAATTCAACTGGAGAAAATTGAATTAGATGTTCAGACTCAACGAAAGAGAATAGAGGAGGGTGCAAAGAGGTTGAAAGAATTGATGTGAGTATTGATATTGCATCTAACGTCTGGGTTCGTCTTAGACTGATACCTAAAATACATTCTTTCCAGATCACAATCAAAACCTGATGCAGCAGATGAAAAGAGGATAAATCAACTTGATAGCGAAGTTAAGAGTTTGACTAAAGAAACAGATAAATTACGTGAAAAATCATCTGGAATAAGTGAACAAATCAAATCATTACAAAATAAAATTTTAGATGTTGGTGGAGTTCGATTACGTGCTATACAATCTAAAGTTTCAACGACAAAAGGTTTATTAGATTTAGCTAATGAATCAATAACGAAATGTGAAGTTGGATTAAATAAATCTTCAAGAGATTTAGATAAATTTACAAAATCAATTGAAAAAAATAGATTATCTTTAGAAGAAGTTGAATCTGATTTACAATTAGTTGAAAATGATTTACAAGCATGTACGAACGATTTGAATTTGATTAAAGAAAAAGTTCAAGAAGCTCAAGATGCATCAGAAGATGTTAAAGATCAATTAAAAGATTCTAAAAAAGAATTAGATGAAAAAACTGAAGGTATAAATGCTTTCCGTGCTTTAGAAGTAAGTTTATTTCTTTATAAGCACAGACCGTCACTCACACAATTCAATCTCAATTTCAATTGATTTCGTTAAATTCAATCATCCCCCTTCCTTCTTTTCTTCCCTTTTCTCCCCTTTTCTTTCCTTTTCTTTTCTCTTCTTCAATCCTTCTTTTATGAAGAGTTAATATAACATGATTGATTCACTGCTGATATCATGTTCCACTTGTATAGATGGATATCAAACAGAAGATGGAAGACAATGCTAGAATACAGAAAGATAGCAAAGATAAATACAAACACTGGAGGAAGAGACATGAAGAATTGGAACTAGTTTATATCGAGTAAGTTCAGCTGTACAATACTCGCAGATCGTAAGGTTTTCAACGGAATTGATAGCTGATAAAAATTGTAACAGCGAGGACGATGAGGAAGAAGAGCAGAACGCAGAAGGTGATAGCGAGAAACCAGAGCAAGCTGTTGAGAAAGATGGTGAGGAAGGTGAAGACGCTGAGGGTGATGAGGAAGCAAAACAGAAAAAACCTCACAAGAAGAAGGAAAATTCCACCGAGCTCGTCGAATATTCACTTGATGAGTTAAGAGAAGTCGACAAAGAATTGCTGAATGCTGAAATAACTGAACTTGAAGGTGAGGATTTTAACCCTTGTTATAACATATTTAATGAGGGTAAGAACGATTACTGATATTCAACAATACTTTATTCAATAGAGGAAATTGGAAAAGCAAGACCTAATCTGAATATATTGGCTGAATATCGAAAGAGAGAAGCTGAATTCCTTGATCGTGCAAGAGATATGGAATCAGTAACAAACGCACGTGATTCTGCAAAGAAACGATATGACGATTTAAGGAAAGTCAGGTTAGATGAATTCATGAGTGGTTTCACTGCTATCAGTTCTAAATTGAAAGAAATGTATCAAGTAAGTATATCGCTGGCTGCTTGTCGGATCAACATGATCATAGCTGACTTGATTGTCTAGATGATAACGATGGGAGGTAATGCCGAAATTGAATTAATTGATAGTATGGATCCATTCTCCGAAGGTCAGTTACGACGTCGTGGAGTAGATACTCGAGACTGAGCATAGTAACTGATATTTTGTACTTCTTGATAGGTGTGGTTCTATCCATTATGCCACCTAAGAAATCATGGAGAGCTATAGCGAATTTATCAGGTGGAGAAAAGGTAAGCTTATACACAGAAAAGAAAAATCACTTTCCTAGCTCATGCTAATTGTACTCTGTCGCTGTATCATCCAGACTCTTGCTTCACTTGCTTTAGTATTCGCTTTACACGTATTCAAACCCACTCCATTATATTTCATGGATGAAATTGATGCTGCGTTGGATTTCAAGAATGTTTCTATTGTAGCTAATTACATCCAATCGAAAACTCAAGCTGCTCAATTGTCAGTTAAACTTTCTCATACCTCGTCTTTGAAAGGCAAAAATGAACTGAACTGATAATCGTTCCAAAAAACTCTATATAGTATTGTGATTTCCCTAAGGAATGATATGTTCGAATTGGCTCATAGATTAGTTGGTATTTATAAAACATCTAATGTGAGTATAACTTTCTTTACTGTTTATCTATTAAGGTCAATCCTTCTTTGATATAGGAAAATGACTGACAACTTTTATGTTCTCGTAGTGTACGAAATCAGTCGCAATTGATAATAAAGACCTAAGATTACAAGCTAGACCTAAAAGACCAAATAATATACCACCTACGCCGTCAACTAATGGTGGAATGAGGGGATATCAACCTACACCTTCTCAATCGTCTTCGCAACAATCAAACAGAATGGTAATGTCAACTCCAATGCCAAATAGGATGACAATACCTCAAACTCCAAGCACAATCATGAGAACTAAAAGAAGTGATGCAGATGATGTGCTGGATACGCCTAGTACTGTTGTAGCTTAGGTGTCAATTGGCAGTGCTCTTGAATTTAGACAATTTTAGATGGGGTATTTATACATAGATGAATTCTTTATTCTTTGAGAAAGGACGTTTTCGGCTTCAATTCATCTTTCGGTAGCTTCAGTTTTTTGGTTGATTTATATTCTTCTTTCATATTTTGGGGAAATAGCCATGTACCGGTATATGTTGTATGAATATAGTAGACATTATTTCGAGTATGTATTTGAATTTCTCGATACACCAAAGAGAACACTCGCAGAAACAAATGTGGTCGTATTAGCATATAACAAGCGGTAAAAATGCATGATCAGGTATTTGGTGCTTCATCTATATTATATATACACAACAATGTGCAACTTCATCCTGTATTTCAATTCATCTATCAATTCACTGTGTAACCTCTCCCTATCATACCCATTCTTTAGGGTTTTTCAACACTTTTATCAATTCTTCTTCTGGTGTATTTGATCCTTCATTACCCATATCTGACATGTATTCCCATCTTGCTGTTTCAGGTAAACTGTGATTAGATGAATGGTGAGTTAGCGAATGCACCTTGGATTGGACTAGAGCATTCTATGGTATTATCGCATGAAAGAGAACAGAAACTCACCTCATCAAAATACTTTCAATCCTTGCACCTGGAGTAGCTAAACCGAATTTTGTACCTCTATCATAAACCAAATTGAATTCAACATATCTACCTCTTCTTAATTGTTGCCATCTTCTTTCTTCTTCTGTCCATTTTCTATCTTTATTTTTATATACAATAGGTACATAAGCAGGTAAGAAAGCACCTGAAGCATCTTTAACAAAATCGAATAAATCTTCTTGTGTTTTTAATATACCTTCTGAGGTAGTAGGTTGATTGATAGGTGATGAAGTTGTTAAATCATCAAAGAAAATACCACCTATACCTCTTGATTCACCTCTATGATTTATAAAGAAATATTTATCACAAGCTTTTTTGAAATCTGGCCAATATCTTTCATCATGTTTATCACATGCTTTTTTCAATTCTTTATGGAAATGTATAGCATCTTCTTCTATCAGATATGATGGTGTTAAATCTGATCCACCACCAAACCACCATGCTTTAGGTTTCCCATTAGGATCTTTTGGATCTGCTAATTCAAAATATCGGTAATTTAAGTGAACAGTTGGAACGTGAGGATTTCTTGGATGTATGACAATTGATAAACCTGTAGCGAAAAAAGGTACAGTTTCTGTAGGTTCAGGTAATGAAGGATGATCAGGTAACATTGCTTTTTGTGCTTTAGGTGGTAACATTCCATGAACGATTGATACATTTATACCAGCTTTTTCAAATACTCTACCACCATTCAAAACGCATGATGATCCTTCACCACCTTCTTTTCGTAACCACGTATCCTTTAAGAATCTGGGTGTTTCTGAAGAAGGTGAGAATGAATTTGGTTCGGATTTTGATTCAATATCTTCCATTGTTGCTACGATGTGATCTTGTAATGATTTTACCCAATTTGCCATACGTATTCTCATTGGATTCTATAAACGTGAACCCACCATCAGTCCATGTAAGTATACGGGATTCAAGAATACAGATATTCAAGCAACAAACGACGACATGACAGGGAATATTAATAACGAGAGATCTGTTACGGCTATGATCATACTCACCGAAGGATCATCTTTCTCAATAGCATCAACGGGAACCCAAGGATAACCATGTGTATCTATAGCTTCAACAAGGGGTGCACCGTCACATCGTACCTACACATTTGTTCATTAGTTGAAATCATAATTACAGCTTACTTCAACTAAAGCCTACCTGATTGTCCTGGTTAACATAATTATAAGCGATAGTTCCAACTAATCCAGCAGCAAATGAACCTATCAAAGTACCTTTTATACTTGGTATTGGTTTATTTGATTGAGGTGTTGAGTAAGCTCTTCTACTTAATTGAGCTAGAGACAATTTAGCTTTTGAAGTTATTGGTCGTGCAGCTCTTATAGCCGCTATTCGTAAAGACATTTTGTATTGATTTTGAGGTCGATGGGAGGAAAAGCTAAAGAAGGAACAGCAATTTGAGTTGAAATTTTCCAAGCATACTTATATATGATTTCGAATAAGGAACATACCGGAACCGTTACCACTCTTACTGATCGGATTCTCCTCTATTTTATGATTGTTGACAAATAATCTTTTAGGGATTGGTAAAGTAGACGATAATAAGAAGGATCTCTCAACATTTCTTTGCTGCTGTTGCTGCTATTCCGGTCGTTTCCTAATCTCCTGGCTATCCGGCATACTCCGACAAACTTGCTTCGGCCATCTAATGAGGAGACCCCACATCGACCACGTGTGTATAACGGTATATATTTCGAAAATAAAGCTTAAGATTTCGATGGATATTCCGATCATCTCTATGACATACACGAGAAGATATCTATTTTGGTAGCATAGATAGACGATCTAGATCTTTTGATATCGTCAACTACCTCAGCTCAACAGAAGCACAAGTAACAAGCGGGTTGAGGATGTTGTCAGCTGTGATTCGTGTGGTAGCCCGCTCAGCAGCTATTCAGCTAGAAGAAGTAGCTGCGTTATCAGCTGTAGGTTCCGTTCAAGCTCAGAACCAAAGTCAAGAGAGGACCGAAGTAAGAGATGTGGAACCAAATACAGTACAACCGGACTATGATTCACTGAATTTATCAGAATTACTAGAACAGCATGAGTCTACTCTACATCCTATTTCTACTAGTCCTTCATCGTCGTCATCATCACCTGCACCTTTAGAGAAGAAAAAGGTATTATCGGCATTAGATAGGTTAATTCAACAATCACCTAGATCACCACCACCTCCTGCACCAGATACACATCCAGATAGATTCATAGAAGCTGAACAGAGGAAACAAAAGGGTTTACCACCTATAGAAAATCCATTACCCCATCATCGATCATCCGCATCTTCAGCGGTTCAGAAGAGCCGAGCGAGTAAACAGTATAGTAAACCAACAAAAGATTCGATTGGACCCACACTAAATGATTTGATCAAAGCTGCACCACATCAAAATCCTCCTCCTGCCCCAGCGACTCATCCTGATAGACATATAGAAGCTGAACAATCTAGAAAATCAAGAATCTTAGCTACTTCAGTCAGACCCATTCCTGCAACTAAGCAGAAAGATAGTAGTCTAGATAATCCCATTCATACTTCAGCACATGACGACACTTCTACCTCATCGACCCTGCCGACTTCCTCTGCTGCTGCACCTTCGAGTACACCGCCTTCTTCCGCTCAACCAATCGCCTCGTCTTCCAGTACATCTGCTCCTCACTTTAAACTTGAAACAGAACCTCAGCCCGCTTCCGAATACTCTTCATCCATACCGTCAGCTGCAAATACTGTAGTAGCAGAAGAGTCTGAGATAACGAAGCCAATAGATACAGTAGATGGCATTGAAGATATAGGAGCAGACCCTACTTCGCTCAAAGCTCAGCTAGATGAACAAGAAGAGGTAAGTCGAAACGTTGTCTTTTTTCGAGGCTTGTTAGGTTTGTTAGCTAAGACCGGTCATTCATGTTAGGCTCCTGTAATACTTCGTGCTTCGAAAGTCCCCTCGTCAAGACTAGGTAGATTATTTCACTATGGATGTAAGTCCAACTACCTCAAAACCAACGAATCTCAGCTACTACTCCATACTGACTTTGAACAATCTTACAGCCCTTGCTGCCTCACTTTCCATTGGTGCAGCTTCGGAGTCCATTAGAAGGACTACAGGGGGAAACAAAAGTGGTGGAAGTGTATTTATGAGTGATGCCAATATCAGAAGACTGGTAGCTACCCTGGGTAGAATGAGAGGTGCAGCGTTGAAACTAGGTCAATTCATGAGTATACAGGGTGAGTCTGCTAACATCTCCAAACCGCACAATTATTTCTCATTTAACAAACCTCTCAATAGACAATCACATGCTACCTCCTGAGATCGAAAAGGTATTACATCAAGTACAAGCTCACGCTAATCATATGCCAGACTGGCAGATGGAGGTGAGTCACCGCGACAACTTTGAACATTGTGTAGCTTACGCAAAAAGCTGACTGAATGACTTTCTCGTCACGATATACAGAGAGTTATGCGAGAAGAATTTGGATCAGACTGGCAATCGCTTTTCTCGTCTTTCGATCGAACACCGATAGCATCTGCCTCTATAGGACAAGTGCATCGAGCAACATTAGCATCAGATGGCACAACAGTAGCAGTCAAAATCCAATTCCCTGGAGTTGCATCGTCAATTGAATCCGATCTCAATAATTTATCATTACTACTTAGATCTTCAGCTCTATTGCCAAAAGGATTATATTTGCAGAACACCATTGCGGTGATGCGAAGGGAATTACAAGATGAATGCGATTATGTTAAGGAAGCTGCAGCGGGAAGGAAGTTTGGTCAACTCCTACAGAAAGATCATTATTTCTCTGTACCCAAAGTCGTAGAAGAAGCTACAACCGGTAGAGTATTGACTACCCAATGGATGGATGGTAGACCCCTGAGTCGCGTGAAGGGTTTATCGCAGGAAGCTAGAGACAGAGTGAGTATACAATCTCTTCGCATACCTTTCAAATGCCACAGGATCTGTTCGCTTATCCTTCCATCTTCACCGTCAGATTGGTACAAATATCCTCAGATTATGCCTAATGGAATTATTTCAATTTCGATTTATGCAAACCGATCCAAATTGGGCAAATTTCTTATACTCAGATACAAACAACGGAAGTGGTCAAGAAAGTATACAGTTAATAGACTTTGGAGCATCTAGGGAATATACAAAGGAATTTATGGATGGATGGTATAGATTGTTGAAATCGTGTTTAGAAAACGATAGACAAAATATGAAGGAGGAGAGTTTATCTTTAGGTTATCTGACTGGTGAGGAGAATGATTTGATGGTTGAAGCTCATTTAGATTCTATGGCTTTAGTAGCTAGTAAGTCAGATATCCCCACTTGATACTACCACGTACTGTTACTTACTTTGACTTTTAGGTCCATTTTCATATTCAGGCAAATACGAATTTGATAAACAGACTATAACAGATTCAGTTAGAGCTTTGATACCTATCATGTTGAAACATCGATTAACACCACCACCGCAAGAAACATATTCATTGAATAGAAAACTATCAGGAGCGTTCTTGATGTGTGCGAAGTTGGGATCTAATGTCGATTGTCAGAAATTATGGAAAGAAGTTGTAGGTAACTATAAACAAGGATAATTTCACAATGCATTCTCATTGGTATAGAATTTATCGAGAGCCAGAACATCAGATTCTTATTTTCTCTTAGTTCTAGGCTTTCTATTAGTTCTAGGCTCTCTAACAATTTTAAAGGGATTACATCCATTGTATCCTTTCTGGACGCATCTGAAACATGTACCTTTTCCATCCACGGTTATACACTGCAGTAAACCAGATATAAGTATATGAACAACAATCTTTAATTCGGCTGAAACGACTTACTTTCACTTTCGATTGCCGGCAGGATAGGCAACATTTATTATTACGAGTTTTCTTTATATGAACGCTTTCATTATTACTATTTGATTTTGATTGAGCATTGTGTCCTGCTTCAATTGAAGATGATGAATTTGATGAAGACTCCAAAACACCATCAGATTGGTTATTCGATTTTAAAGCTGATGTTGTAAAAAGCGTATCAGGCTGATTTCTGTCTTCATATGAATTTGCTACTTTTTTTGTGAACATAATTTGGGGTAAATCGTAAGAATTAACTAAACATGGAGATTGTTGACCATTTAAGGTCATAAGGTAGTCCAAAATCGTATTTTCGGCAGCCTCGTGAAGATGCTGATTCTGAGAAGAGGATGTTGGTAGAGGTGGAGCTGTAATGGTAGATTGTACGGCAAATTGATTTTGGGCGTTATTACCATTTTCAGGTAGATTCATATAATAGATGGCTTCATCTACATCTTGTTGTGTTAGAGGAGGTAATGGTTCATCTGCGATAGCGCAATCGAAATTTACAGCTTCTGAAGTCATTTTACAGCTTTTTAACACAAGTTACAAAAAGTTTTGGGTAGCACAAACGAAAAGGATTGGAGGGGAAAAAAAATTAAGATGAAGAGAATTGGTTTTGTTGTCTTTCTCAAAAACGAATGAAGAGGCGAATCTGGAGACTGCATTTATACATTTCAGCTCTTCACTTGTTTGACTACGAGCTGACTATCTCTACTTCTACTCTTCCAGCTACTCTCCTTACAACCTAAAATGAACTGGGACGTTATGCTGGTAGGTATGAAATGTCATTTTTCTTATATAATATAAGAGGTCTTTAGGTTCATGCAGTATACGACAAGAGTATATAAATTACTTTTCACTGCTCTCTCTCTCTACCTTGCTATTGCTGCTCTCTATTCTTGACATGAATCTAAATAACATCAAACGTATTGATGATTATATAAAACGATATATTTATTATATAATACGAGGTGTTAAAGTTGAAAGTGGCATACGACACAAGAGCATCTAACTTGTTCATGTTTCAAAAACTTCTCACCGTACAGTGTGATCTTTCAGGGGTCCACGTTTTTTTTCAAGTAGTTTTTTTGAATTTACGTTCGTTGGTGGCACTGCTTTGTTTTACGGCTACTTGCTTGTAAGTGTTGCAGGTCCATGGTTCCGGATTCAGCTTTTCCCTCCCACCCCAACCGACAACTACCATCTATCAGTCGTGAACAAAGGGGATTCTCAATAAAATACCAAGCTAGATATGCTATTTCTCTGTTGTATAGTATGCATGCTTAGAAGAGATGCTGTGGTATTGGTTTTGTCCTGGCGGTAAGCAAACCCTTCCGTACAATATGCAGATGACAGGATATACAGTAAGCATACATAAAGGAAGTATGCAGATTGCGTATTTATGTGAACATTGTAGAGATTGTACTATGTAGCACTTTGAAAGATGTCTCAGGACCCATCAAATGACGTATCGTAATGATACAGTGTATCACTATGCCAGGGTCAAAAAGAAATGAGCCCAAATTAATGGTCGGTTACAATAACTTTTGTCATACAGTACCGGGTAAAAATGTTCCTGTTGTCGTGAGCAGCAGTAGCCGAAGTAAACATCACTAGCTGCGCATCTACAATAAGAAACTTTTTTATCACGATCAGAGAGAAGAAAAGAAAAGAAAAGAACGCAAAGTAATGGGGAAAACGGAATGTTTTATCATCAAGGTTATGGTGATTAAGTTTTTCCCACAGGTTAATTGGGAAAAAAATCTTTTATTGACGAAAAGGAGTATGCTATCCACACACTTCTGAATAAACAATTATGAGGGTACACTTGGGTTCGCTTCAGGATGATATAGTTGCTTGACCTTACTTAGCAGAGTGGATGGCTCATACGGAGTTCATTACATACATATTATGATTTATGCTCCTTGCAGGTACATTTCTATCAGTTTCTTATCGCACGGTGCTTATATTTCCCATGTATATATATGAATGCGATGAGATCAAATATGAAGACGATCTTACCTTGTGCTGCACTTTGGACCAATCAGCATTGCATCCGGCATCAGCGGAATTGAAGGTCAACATTACAAAATGTAAAATGTAGTATGAACACAGGTTTCAGATTTGTCAAAACTGCCTTGCCCGAGGTGATACGATTATGAAGGGCCAGATCTCTTTTTTTTTTGTTTTGGCTTTAAGGTTATCACCATTATATTTTCCGGATTTTTTGATCTTTTGGTAACCACCAATTTGCATATGAGAGCAGCAGTAGCAATCGGAGTTGCGCGATGGTTAATGACGTCCCAAGAAATGGGGTACATAAAGCTTTTTTTTTTTTTTCTAAGAGAAAAAGCTAAAACATAAAACGTCAACAGCTTATTTTGGATTGCGGCAGTCGAGCGGCGTGCATACATACAAGAAGTAGTCATGTACTCTGGCCAATACTAAGCGAGGTTGTATTATGTATGACATCTCCAATTATCACAACCTTGTCATGTATGAGGGATTTTACGAAATTTTCTTGGCTGTTGTGCTAAAAAAAGATGATGTTCGCATATTAAATTACCCAGTAAGAGAAAAATTCTACATGTCGCTACCATGAAACGCTTATCAAAAGGATTTTTCTAAGAAAGTTTCTATACTGAAAAATGCAAACATGAGCATTTCAATCTGATATCGCAGCTTGTGCTTGAGGTGTATTGCTATGAGCCTACCTATACGAGCCGAAGGCCAATCGATCCTACTTGATAGGATCAGTCGAATACTGTAACATTGAGAGATTGAATTGTTTTTGCGGAAAGTGTGAAGCTAATTTCCGTTTGGCTTCGTAAACCCCGTATACTCTGTTAAAAAAACGTATCAAAGCGGAAAAAAATTATAATACATAATTGTTTCACTTACCATCAAGGTTAAGTCATCCTTAATCGTGTGAGTAATAAACCAGAGTACGCCAATGCATGACTCATCTTATGCTGTATCATCTATCGAGGAATTCTCGATTGACCAAAGGAAAAAAACATTACCAGAATCCCCCTTCCCCACTCACATTTGCTTTTTTTTCCACTGTACATACAAATTCATTCTTGTTCTTCATACATAAACATATCCATCTAAACAATAAATTCTATTGAAAAGTGACTTGTCTTCTTTTTAATTCAACTATTCAGTGCATTTATCTGCTTGTTTCGCTGAATCTATTTTGTATTTTCGTGACTTGTATCGTTCTCAAAATTAAAACCAGCAATTTTCAAAAAAAAAAAGAAAAAAAGAAATTAGGATCAGGAAAAGCAATTCAATCACAGAAATTTATTGGGAAAAAGAATCAAAACAGAAAAACAAAAAAAAAGGCAAAAAACGTTAAAATAATCATTATGTTACACCAGCAACAGGAAACTTCTCCGTGGTATCCTCTTAGAGGGTATTATACTACTCAAAATGGTGGTTCGAATAATTTGGGTCACCCATATAATCATTTATGTCATACATATCTTCCTCAAACCTATAATGGAAATCAGATATATCCTTATGGTCATTTCACATATCATACCCCTCAACCTCCTCTCTACACTTGCGGTCCAACCAATATGCTTATTGGTCACGCTCGTGACCTGGAAGCTCAAGAAGTCGATGAATCACTTTCAGATGATGAGGATGTAATTGGATCTGATGAAGGATATCAAGGTAAATCACATACTGTTGAGGTCATGGCAATCAATACTTCTGACAGTGATAATCTGAGTGAAGGCGAGACTACAGTATCAGTAGTGGATAGCCAATCAGACTACCAGACACCTCCAACACCTTTAACACCTTTAACACCTTTGACACCTTCGCCACCAGTGGAAGCACCTCTATTCTCCACTAGACCATTACAACGGGATGCATCAGCTGAGAGAGGACCAAACAAAGGAAAATGGAAGTCAAGAAATGAGAATAGAAGAAGGTCCTCTTCAGGTAATAACGGTGAAATGAGAGCCAATAAGATGAAGAGGAATTCTTTGGCCTGCGAGAGATGCCACTTTAAAAAAGTGAGAGTGAGTCTTAAGTTTTATCAACGTTATGAGGTATATTGTAAGATAAGGCAACGGGTTTTGCGCATTTTCGCATTCTTGTTTCATGACTCAAAGTCTCATCTCAATTTCAATTTGGGAAGTTGTTATGAACATCAATGGCGGTGACTAAGGATATGTACCGCTTGGTAGGAAAGGCACACAACACACCAGGAAAAGGCTCAACTAATCCATAAAGGAGAAGATTGTGTTGCAGTACAGAGTTATCGTGAAAAATGCGAAAATATGTCCAACCTTATGAATGTCTTCCGCAAATGTCTATGCCACATCCAAGTAAAATCTCACATAAATGTACAGTAAAACTGACACGATATATATACTTTCATTCTTAGTGCTCTGGACCTCTTGGAGTGACATGTTCTCGTTGTGTTCAAGATGGAAAAAGTTGTTTTTATGACATACCTCTGCCGAAAGAAGATGAGAACCATGTTTCATCAGATGAGAACAAGAAATCACAAGAAAACGTTTTGTCATCATCAAATTCATCGAGTAGAGACAATTTGTGTGATCTCAATCTTGTGTTATCAACTGAACAAACAATAGATACGTTTGGTAATGCAGATTCAGGTCATAATTCAGGTGATATATCACCTTTTGGCTTATATCCTCATCTACAAAGCATGGAAAATATACCAAAAATTGGTGAATCAAGTGCAATGGCTCAAAGAAGGGCTACAAGTAATGAAAATAGTATGTCTCCTTCAACTGGTTCAACAGATAATGATGAAGTAAGTACTATGGCATCTGAGGCAGACGATGAAGGTGTAGATGAAGAGGATTATCTATACGACCTTGATGAGGACACGTTGGCATATAACTTCATGTATTTGGACAAAGCGGATTAAGACGAACGATTTCAGATATGAGAAACACTTAAGATTATTTCTTCTATAATTATTGTACTTTCGTTCTATTTCGTTATTCTTGTAACGCACACTGCATTGTCATATCGCTTTATCATGCATCTCAGACTACACATGTCATTTGAGCTGCAACCAAACTTTAATACGAGATACCCAATAACTTCTGAGACGTGACATAACCTTACACGAGCCATGGATGAATCGACCAATCAGAATCATGCGAGTCTGGATACATGGGCATCATACTATTGATTTAAAGTATAACAATCCAAATTCTTCGTATATAAAGGTATAAATGAATAATATTCCATTTCTCCTGTTTTTGTTATAATCTTCTTCTCTGCTTATCATCTGCTGGAATCTTCCCAGATCATAAATATAGTTGTTCAAAAGCCTTCTTTGAACAATCTTCTCCTGAACCTCATCGAACCGACAGTGCGCCATTAATCGATTTGCACCACTTAATCCTTGGTTGATCGAGTAGTTCTCTTTCTGACTTCTGGATTAGCAATTTCAGGGTTTGGTACAGGTACACCAGCTTGATCTAAAGCTTTTTTCTCTTCTACACCTGCTGGAGCTACTGGTGCCACAGCTTTAGTTGTTGGTGTTTTCTTGACTGTTGTAGTTTGTTTTACCTATCAATTGAAAGGAACAGATCAATTAGCCTTCTTTTACACCCTGAGGACATAAGTAGAAATATCAAGAGTGATTTGCCATGTGACTCACTTTAGTAGGAGCTGAACCAATTAAACCGAATAAAGCGAGAATCATACCGATAGCGGTGAAAGCAGCAGCAGCTAATCCGGCGGCTACTTCTGGCATTTGTTTGATAGCAGAAGCGAAATCGATAGTAGCGAGGTCTGTTGGTGATGCACGTCAATGGCGTTAGTTATATAAAATGCAAATCTACGGCCGGAGCAACTCACGGATGAATTCGTAAACCTTCAATCTGATTTTATCAACCAAGGTCTCAGGGTGATCAAGATCTTCATCTTCTAATGATCCTTCAGCTTCTTTTTCAATAGGTTTCTTGACGTGGAAAGTCTCATCAGCGAATTTTTTGGCTTCGGAAGCATCGTGTCCAACGTATATGTTGTCGACTGAAAGGCCGAAATGAGTTAGCCTTGTAACGTCGATAGTGTCTTCAACAGCTTACAGAGGATATCTTCGGTCATAGTCCAGAGTTCTATTCCAATACCAGCAATTTTGGTGAAGTCAGATGGATGGTTGTCCTCGAAGAAAGCAGGGTTAGGAATTTTGGCAGGTGCCCAAGGACCTTTGTAGGCTGGGTTAGGGATTCTTGGGATCGTCCATTTACCCTAAAAGAGTTACAAGAATTGAAATTAGTATCTCGCTGAGGTGAACAAGGGAGATTGTCATTGTTATTGACAAGCAGAGACTGACCTTGTAATCAGGGTTGTTGATTTTGGGTTGAGTCCAAGGTCCGCAACCAGCAGCTTCTTCACATTTAGGGTTAGGAACCATAGGAGGCACCCAATCACCATCTTCTTCATCCTATGTAGTAGCTGGTCAGTTTCTAGAATTTCTCGTGTGTCAGCAGAAGCTAAACTTACATCCCATTCTTCAGGTTTTTCGGCTTCAGGATCAGGGATGTATTCAGGTTCGTTCTCGAGCCAATCGTCTGGCTTGGTGGCATCAGTGTCGGTGATCATAAGAGGAGCATCTTCGTCCCAGTCATCAGGCTATGACAGTAAATCAGCTGCAAGATCTTGACCGAAAGATCGTAACTCAACTAACTTTGGTAGCTTCAAGATCATCAATTTGAGCTTCATCGACCCATGACTCGGGTTTGAAATCCTCGGGATCATCTGATCGAAACGTCATGTCAGCTAACTTATTGCGCGATGCTTGCAAATAACCTGACTTACCAATTTCCTTGGGAGGGTTCACGGCAGGAGTGAAATCCTCGAGGAGATTACCACTTGTAGCAACTTCGTCGTTGATTCTGATTTCGAAAGATTGATCAGGGCTACAAGGGAACCATTAGCATTCTCAGTTGATATGTGTGAATAATGATTAACTCACTTTACGATTAATGTGTATAAAGCGGTAGTCTTGGTAATCTTAGGTTGAGGTGGGTTTTTGAGATGTTTCTCCTCCCATTCGCCTGTGATTGGGTTTCTGTGTCGGAAAATGAAGTGTACTTTGTTGGTTGAACCACACTTGTCAGGACCGAACATAATTGTGAATGGTGTCTAAATGACCAGTTATATTAGCATTTTGATATGGACTTCACGATCGCCCGTAACTTGAATATTACTCACTTTATCAGTGTAATCTTCACCTGCTCGGAAACCTTCACCACCTTCACCTTCAGTTAACAGCTTGATGTAGGCACCACCACATTCGAGACCTTTTTGGAGTTTTACTTCATATTGGACAACTAAAGGTTTTCCTTTTGGATCGATTGGTTCAGGGAAAAGAGTTGAGATAGCATGATGAGCAGCCTTTGTTTCTGTTCAGCAATTATCGAATACATCAGTCAGATGTCTTGTGTCGGTAATAAGGCAAGCACATTCGTGAAAGTCCGGGTAATATCTGTACGGAAGAGAGACTCACTCAAAACGAGACCTTTATCACCTGGAATACCTGGATATACTTCTGGTTCTTCAACTTCCCACTGACCGACGTATGAGAAGGTTTCATCACCGACTGGTGTCTGCTTGGTAGCTTTTGAGACTGTCCATCGGGATTCGGAAATAGCATCATTGAATTGCTCTATGAAGGGGGCTTTGAGGGAAGTAGCCTGTAAGGTATGTGATGTGTAAGCGTATAGGCAATAAGCAGAGGAGCGATAGCAAGCAGAAGAATTGAAAGGGTATCCTAATCTTTTGTCGTCCTTCACTGAGTCTGAACTTTCGACGCTGCACTAGAAAAGTATATGTTACTTACATGAAATACAGCTTGCTCAGCAGAGACTGAAGCAGCTAACATCAAAGCTGAAGTACCAGCAGCACCAATAACACCTTGAGCTCTCATTTTGTTCTTGCTTTTTGGGTCTGAGGGAATAACAAGTAAGAATAAGAAGGATAACGTTTTATGAGTTATAACACCATGCAAAAGTAAAGTATCAACGATGATAATGAACAGAAAGGTATGGAAGTTACTACAATGTTGTTGCCGTTCACCTGCCTGTGTGTAAGGACGGGATAATCGCGTCGAATTCCATAGTTGATGTTACAGTCGACGTGGAATATTTAGACACGTGTTTGATTCCATGATCAAGCCAGAAGCTATTTCTATAGACTGAGTTTATTATATTTAATCCCAGATTACCGGTGAATTTAGAATGATGACGTAAAAGAGATAACCGGGTATGTCATGATGTATGTTGGTCTCGTGTTTAGAGATTCAAACTCAGAAGCTAAAGATGGTGAATGAATGTCATGACATCCTTGCGGTAAGAGCGAATTGTATTCGTTTTAATCTTCTGTATCTTCTTTTTTAGACTATATTATACTCTCTAGTCAACTTGTCAACTCCATTGATATCTACGCATCTTTGATCTTCTCTCACTGTACCTTACCACTTTTGAATCTTTCCTTAAACCGGTCATCATTCAACTCGACAAGATGAGCTCAACAGATCAACCTGGACATACATACGCATCAACTCATCCTCATCCTACACATATTGATTTACCTAAAGTACAAGGTGAACCTGCACCAGCAACAGATGACTTATTAGAATCACCTCCTGTGGTATCAAGTGCTGATAGACCAGCACCAGCGAGAGGTATATTAAAGAATTCATTCAGAAAATCAAGTATAAATGATGAAGGGATGTTAATTGATGGAGAAAGAGCTCCAGGGGAGCAGTAAGTGTTGTTTACTCTATGCGGCAGCTAGGGGTGGGATAGGGGCAGATTAGACATGGTAAAGGGTGGATGAGGGGCCAATCCTACCTTTCGTGGCTAAGGGTGGGACGAGGGAATAGTACAATCCATATATTATATATACTGACTCTTGCTCCTTACAACAGCTTACAATGGGATGAAGCAAATATCGCTTTGACCGAGATACAAAAAGATTCACTCATGTAGGTTCCTAGTGTATCAATGACATTGTTTGAGTTGCTAATAGCAATTATCCATCCTATCTAGGAAAATCACCGAACCCAAAACACCTTATGTTAGATATGACGCCGAGAATGATAGACTTCTAGGTAAGTTAACAGCTAACTGTTTTCTCTGCAAGTGTTGAGTACTTACCAGTTGTTTGTAATCGTTTCAGACCAAGATATTCCTAATTTCGATTTAGAGCATGATCAAGTCCCTAAATCACCTATGACACCTATCAGTCCTACGCGAGGAAGGTGAGCCTTAAACCTTCTCGTCGTCTTCTAAACGAAGCGATGCACTGGCTGACTTGTATCTCGCCATTTCAGCTGGCCAGGATCACCAAATACAACAGCTGAAAACACATTATTGAACTCACAACAACATACACAACCACAAACTTCAGAGGGAATACCTAGAAGACCATCATCATCAAGTTCATCATCTAGATCTGCATCGTTCTCATTACCTACAAAAGATAGACCTGTTAGACCTGGATCCTCATCTTCATCGGATAAACCAAGTGTACCACAACCTTTAGGTGTAGAAGTTGGTGCTACAGCAGCGAATACAGCAGCCAATTCAGGTCAAGGTGAAGTATTCAGTGATAGTGAAGATGAAATGGATGAAGAACAAAAAGCAAAACATAAAGAATTTGCACAAAAGAGAAATTCACATTATTCCAAGGAAGCTGCTTTCGCGATGAGGAAAGCAAAAGAACTTTTACGAAAAGAAGAAGAAGAGGAGGAAGAAGAGGAAGAAGAATCAAGTAAAAGTACTACAAATGGTAATGTGAATGGAAAGATGAATATCGATGTTTAGGTATATCTGTGAGATTGGCAATAAATAGAATCGAAGATCGCATACAGTGTTGGCTGTGAACAGGCTGACCGTATTTGCCATTGTATCAGGAGAATGTCTTTGAATTATAGCTGAGAAAAATTGTGGGGCGCCCTGAAGAATACACTGTATCATTATTACCATTATTTTCTGTATATAACAAATCCGTCATGAATAAAAATGAAAATGTCTATCCCATTGTGTCCGCGACCATCCAATGTGCTTCAAGACAGTCCGTACTTCCTCTTCTGCCCTCTTCAGCTCGCTATTGATTTTTACCTGCTAACAAATGTTCAAGCCCCCACTTTCAGATTATCCTCACTTCGGAAAAGCAACCTTGACTGAGTGACTGTAATATAAATAGATGCAGATGTGTGATGAAAGTGATGACACGTGATAACGTAAGTTAAACATTCCGACGGAAATTCTTCATATTAAATCGATTGCCCATTTAAGAAGGAAATTTCAGTTTTAGATCAAAATAAAAATAAAAAAGTCTGCATGACCGTGTCTACTAAATATGAAAAATTAATTTCTTGTAGTAGAACTAATTTCGAAGCAAATTATATCTAATAACACTCTTATCGACAACACAATTTAATCAAGATGTCAATAGAAGATACCAATGCTGTGACTATAAGTAAAGAGGAGAAGAAGCGATTGAAGGAAGAGAAAAGAGCCAAGAAGGCTGCTAAAGCTGCTGCTGCTTCTGCTGAAGGTTCAACTTCGACCGCCATTGAAACTACATCAATTGAGAAGAAGGAGAAGAAAGACAAGAAGAGGAAATCCGAAGAAGATGGAGAAGAAGTAAAAGAAAAGAAAGATAAGAAAGAGAAAAAGAAGAAAAGTACAGACGCCGAAATGGATTCAACTCAAGAAGTAGGAGGTGAAACTGAAGAACCACCAAAGAAAAAGAAGAAATCAAAGTCATCTGAAGAATCAACCGAAACTTCTACTCCAGCCGAAGCATCTATAGTGGCGGTAGATGCTGCTCCAGTGTTGAGTAAGAAACAACAAAAGAAATTAGCTAAAGCCCAAGCTGCTGCTAGCGGTACTGCTACTCCAGCTGAAACATCCGCATCGACATCTAATTCTGGTTCATCATCATCAACGATATCAACAGTATTTAACAAAGAACATGAAGATTATTTGAAAGAACAAAATATTACTTTGGAACCTTCAGTCTACCCACCAATATTATCAATGAAAAATTTACCTATAAATTCAAAATTACAACCTTTCTTAGATACAAAAGGATTTGTTAAACCAACACCAATTCAAACTTGTTCATGGCCTGCATTATTATCTGGAAAAGATGTCATTGGTATAGCAGAAACTGGTTCAGGTAAAACTTTATCTTTTGGTTTACCAGGTCTTAATCACGTTATATCATTACCACCATCAGGGAAAAAAAGTCAAAAAAATCAAGTGGCAATGTTAGTTTTAGCACCAACAAGAGAATTAGCACAACAATCACATGATACAATAAAAGAATTTGGTCAATCAAATGGAATTAACTTAAATTCAGTTTGTTTATTTGGTGGTGTAGGTAAACATGAACAATTATCAGAATTGAAAAATCCTCAAACTAGAATCGTTGTTGGTACTCCTGGTAGAACTTTGGATTTGGCTGATTCAGGTGATTTAGATTTGAGTAGGTAAGTTGTATTTTAGATTTATTTTAAATATCTGTATTTCATGCTCGATGTTTTGGATATACTTGAAACTGACAAACTATCACCTTCTAGCGTAAGCTACCTCGTTTTAGATGAAGCAGATAGAATGTTAGATCAAGGTTTTGAAAATGACATCAGAAGAATTATAGCTCATACACCGGATCATACCAAGGGCAGACAAACTGTTATGTGTGAGTAAAAATTATTGACCCTTGCATCCTTCCTGCTCCTTGATATATATCTATCAATTCGATCCTGCTAGCTAGGCGACTGACTGATCTCATTTCAACTTTCAGTCTCAGCTACATGGCCTGAATCAGTCAGAAGACTTGCTTCCACTTTCTTACACAACCCGATCCGAATAACCGTTGGTTCAGATGAATTATCAGCCAACAAGAGAATTGAACAAGTTGTTGAAGTTTTAGATAATTCAAGGGATAAAGAGTGAGTTTAATTTATAGCTTCACACATACCAGGTGGAACGACCAACTCATTCTTGTTTTCATTCCTATAGTGGACGATTGTTATATCATCTCAGAAATCACTTAAAAGCACATCCAAATACACCACAATCACCAACAAGAATCTTAGTTTTTGCGTTATACAAAAAGGAAGCACAAAGATTAGAATATACAATTAAAAGAGCAAATTATAACGTTGGTGCATTACATGGTGATATGACACAAGATGCAAGATTTAAAGCATTAGATCTATTTAAATCTGGTAAACAAAACGTTTTAGTCGCTACCGATGTCGCTGCTAGAGGCTTAGATATTCCTGACGTTGGTTTAGTTATTAATGTTACTTTCCCTTTAACAACTGGTAAGTTCAAATTCAGATATATTAAATCAAATTAAATCCAATCCAATCGCAACATGATCACTTAATTTGCATTAAACCGTGATCGAAATAGAGCTGATATTTGATTACCTTGACTTTTGCAGAGGATTTCGTTCATAGATGTGGTAGAACAGGTAGAGCAGGTAAATCAGGAAAAGCAGTAACCTTTTTCACAGGTGAAAATCATGAAAAATCTTTAGCAGGAGAATTTATGAGAGTATTAAGGGATGCTGGTGCAGAAATTCCACAAGAAATGGATAGATTCCCAACCACCATTAAAAAGAAAGGTGAGTCTACCAAACATACTATTCTTGCCTGATATGATCTTTATATCAAATTGAGTTGACTGATCTTGATTTTTTCTCTCAATGATAAATAGAACACGGTTCTTATGGTGCCTTTTACAAAGATACTGCAAATGCTCCTGCGGCTACCAAGATCACCTTTGACTAGATGCCATTCATTTAGCATCCCAGAATGTCGCCATATGAGAATACTTATCGTTTGAAGTATCTGTATTCCAAGGGGATCGTCATCTTGATGGATTAGGAATAGACGAATATACTTGAGTACTACATGAATAGCACGTCATTCTTGTTCGCTTCTGTAATTCCTTATCTTTATCCACGTTCCGCCTTTGTTATGAGGTATATAGTGATATGTACAATAGATGCATTTTGGTCCTTTTCGCATGACTAACCGTTTTCTTATAAGATAACTTACACAAGTAAAGATCAATGTTCTTTGTAAGATGAATTGCAATCCGGCCCCCTGTTATAGCGTTCGGAGATGTCATTTTTTAACTATTCATTCATCATTATCTTTACATCATCATGACTCGTTCCTGAAAGTGTCCGCGAAAGACGGGATTCTACAATTTTGACCGTTTTGTTGTTTAAAAATACCATTCACCGTAAAAAGCTGAACGGTTTCGGTGACCGTTTCATCAAAGAAAAAAACGCCTTCGTCTGACGGTGAATGAGTTCCGTACATCTCTGGATTCTAGATAAAAGCTTGAATACGCTTTTAAGCATGTCCTATTAGTAATCTTTCAACTTCCACAACCAAAAAAGTCGGTCAAAACTTGTAGAAGACCTTCGGGAATTTAAGTTGTTGAAAGGGTATTATGGAAGTGTCCGAGTTGAACGGTGAATGAGGTAAAAGGTAACGAAAATGTATATCATGGAACGATCTTCTTTTAGTTTCATTCCTTGTTTGTGTTTTGTATTTTATATATAACATCTATAACCTGTAGCATAGACTTGCTTTTTACCTTTAGATCCTTCTAATTCGTATGAACTCAAGTGTCAAAGCTCAATATCTATCTCAGTCATTATCAACTCTATCCGTTATCGAATTTACTCAATTCAATTCCTCAATCTAACTTTGAACGATATATAGGATCCTATTTCTTGACCTTATTCAATACAGAACAATCACAATGTCTCTCTTATCTAAATTAGGATACGAAACGATTCCAGCTGAAATTGCTAAGAAGAGTTTTTATGAGTTAAAAGCTACTTTACCTGGATCCAAAGGTCAATTAGATTTTGTAAGTTGAGTTCAGCTCATTTTCCCTACCCATACTAGTTTTGAATGTTAGCTGATACGAAGTTCATTGCTACCCGATCTATAGTCAACATTCAAAGGTAAACCTGTATTAATTGTTAATACTGCATCGAAATGGTATGCTCTATATTCTTTGATATCTCAGTTAGAGCCTGTAAATCGGTTAGACTGATTAGTATGATAACTAATCAAATGCCTTTTTCGTTTTCATAGTGGATTCACATATCAAGTTAGTCGATCTTTCCTTTGGACTGCATCTTGGACGAAAGAGAAAGATTGCTTCGTACTAATCCCATTCCGTTTTAACTTGATTTATTCTTTTATAGTATACTGGCTTAGAAGAATTGTACAAATCATATAGTGATAAAGGATTAGAAGTTTTAGGATTCCCTTCGAATGAATTTGGTGGTCAAGAACCTGGATCAGACGAAGATATCTCATCTTTCTGTACAGTAAGTCGGAGCAAATCATGCAGTCTCATTTGATTGTTATGTTACATCCAAATCTCTTAACACATCCTTTATAATATATTGATGCCTTGTACTGATTGATTATCTTTTTTAATATTACAGTTAAATCACGGTGTAACTTTCCCATTAATGAAAAAATCAGAAGTTAATGGTAAAAACATGAACGAAGTTTTCGCTTGGTTGAAATCACAAAAAGGTGCAGGTGTAGGTGGTGTAGCTGGAACAACGTCAATAAAGTGGTAAGTAGTGTTTAACACATTCTCGGTCATATTTGCTTCTTCTGTTGTTTTTACCTATATTGCACTTCCGTTTTTCCCAAATTCTTCAAGATATCAAGTTAATGTGAGGAACACCATTTTTACAGGAACTTCACTAAATTCCTCATCAATAAAGACGGTCAAGTCGTAGGTAGATATGGATCATCAACTAAACCTGAGAAATTAAAGGAGGAGATTGAGAAGTTGTTATAATCATAACCTATTTCTTATCAAAGCTGAGAAAGGTCTAGATACCCTGGAAGACTATATTGAATTATCTGAAAAGAAGAATAGACATACATACCCAATAATACATACAACCCAATGCATCATGCACTATCGAATTTGCATATACCCGCACCATATGTCAATCCTCTTACTCATGCACTTGCATGCTGCTGTTCTCATTCCATCCCTTTTATATGCCTGTAATAGTCGGGCAGCAGTCAGATCCTTCTCATCGATTCCAAACAGGACTGCCATTGCGTAAATGAAATATTGCCACCCAAGTTTCCATTGGAATCCTAGAATTCCGGTTGTAGAAAGTGACGAACCGAAAATGAAAACAACAACAGAAATATAAAGATGATTTGAGTTTTAATTGAAAATTCGTGGTCAAAGCGTCATTCTGTTTTATCGTTACTACCATATTTGCTGTAATTGCTATCATGCCTCTCTTCCTCATGTCAGGACATGGTAAATGCAAAGGGAATAGAGTGATCCTTTTCTAGTGTGCTTAATCTAGCATCATTGTCGAAAAATCCATAAAATTCAGCTTAGAGGTAGCCTATCGTCGAGTACAAAACCGAGTGTTATAGTATCAGTAAAATAGTATAACAACTTGAAAAAGGTCAAGTGAGATTCAGAATGTCGACATCGAATATCCCTTTCACGCCTTCTCCAATAACATCTTCATCATCGACTGAACAGCAAGCACATCCACTATCTTCACCTGATCAATATACGTATTCTCCCAGTTCAACCGTGAATCAAACGCCTTATACACATACAGGAGGAAAAGGAAATGATAAAATGGAGGAGACACCATTCATAAAGACACATCTAAGTGAAATACCTGAATTTAAAGCGAATAATAAAAATATAACACATAAAGGTGTATTTAGCGAAAGTGAGAGAATTGAACAAAAAGAAAGAAGATTGGAAAATGAGAATTATCACAAAAATCAAAACAAAAATAATAATGTGATTTCAAGTTTTAGTGTAATTCGAGATAGGCAAAATAACACTGCAAGAGGTAAATATCAAGATTGGGAAGAAGGATATGAAAAACAGAAATTACAACAATATAAAGATAAGATTGATAAAGATTTGACTGGTTGGAGAGGTGGTCACGGGTGAGTCGCTCCGTCCCTCTTATAGCTACAGTGCTGTACGATACGACAAACCTAGGGTGGTATACAGTAAGCTAATCCTTATCAAACATATAACCTATAACGGATATATCAGAAAACCAAGATCGTATTATTCGCTACAGGCTTTACCACCACATTCGTATTTTCATCAACCTATAACAGGTACAATAGGCAAACATTTACCGAAAGAAATCATAAGAATCGATAGAGATTGGAGCGGTGGTGAAGTCTGTCAGTGAGTTGACTGGGTCCATCCAATCACTGTCCTGAACACACTACAAATACATATTGCTCAGATATTGATGTTTGGACTTGATGAAAAGGTTCGATACAGTTTATCCAATGGAGTTAGACGGAAGGGTGAGTTTGGTTTCCTCCTCACCGACAGGATCTCTCAAATCCCTAGTTCATTGAGAGATCTTTTATAGCTGTGATCATATTTGCACAACGCAATTGACTGATTTTTCACTCCCCAATTTCGTAGATCCAACCAAATCAGATATTAACCTTCATAACGGGATTAAATGAAATCCTCTATTCGGCTTATGCAGTCAGAGCAGCAATTTGGGATAATCTGATTGCTGTCGGTACATTGTGGACAAGTTTATTCTGGAGACAAAGTCATTTCGAGAAAGTAAGTTGATAACAATTTATCTATTCAGCTCCAAAGGAAGTTCTGGCAACGGGCTTTGCTTTTATGTCTGTTCTTTAAAGGAAAATGAAATAATAGAACGATTACCATCCGTTTGCGTGAAGGAAGGAGCTGTTGATAACCAACTGAATTCACTAAATAGGAACTGCAAAGAGCAGAAAAATTCATACGGGAATCAAATCAGCAACTATTCAACCCTCAAGGTCTAAATGTATTGTCGCCTAGATTTGTAGCATTGCAATTTGTAAGTAATGTCCCTGATCCTGTATATTTCCGCTTGATGCAATGGTATCTAATCCTTCTTACTGACAATCTGAGCTTGTTATCCATGTAGCTCGAAATAGAGTCAGTCCTACTTATGTCTGCACTCTATTGGTCATTCATTTTTAGTACTAATCACAAATCCGTTCTACACATTACAGATATTACTGATCGTCTTCGTTCCGCTACTGCTATGTCCCCGTCACCAATCCCTGTATAGCATACAGATAATCTGTGCCAATATATCATATATACCTTGCATAAATTGAACCCTTTCTATTGTATAATACGATGATAATACAATATCTATAAAAATACATAAAGTTGTCAAATACAGAAATCGTATGTACTATATATTCTATCTATTTAATAGCCCACAATAAACGCATCTAGTACTGAATTATAGGAGGAAATTGACCTCCCTATTGAACAGTCTTTGGTATAGCTTTGATAGTTTTGTCTAACAATTTATTTGTGTATTCTGGGTTATCCAGATACAAATGATGTCCTGCTTTAGGTATAACATGACAAGAGGCATTTTGGTTTCCTGCTTCTTTCAGAGCTTTTACCGATGCATGACCACCTTCAACATCCATCCCTGCGGATTGAAATCACCGTAGGTCAGCTCCTATTCGATTTGAACATTTTCCAGTTGTGGGGCAGCTGATTTAATAGTAGGTGGACTTACAATCATTATCACCATACATCATTGTCACTGGAACTTTTAACCTATTTATTCTATCTAAAATTGGTATTCTAGCATATGCACCTGGTGCGAGGATGTGAGCTACATAGTGGAGGCGCATGATCAGGTCAGCTGATCTGAATTAACGCATCTCATGGTATAGTAAGTTATCACTTGTGCATGTAAGGAATAACTTACAAATACAATATTCACCACTACCTTTCATAATTGAAGTGCCGTAAATATATTGGTGTAAATCTCTTACGTCTTCTTCAGATTGTGCGGCAAATCTTCTTGAAGAGTATTTACCCACCCATAATGGACCCCAAGGACCTGCTGATCTCAAGAACATGAATGGAGATAAATTTCTCTCCCAACCCCAAACAAAGAATTTCATCATTGATCTTCTTACAAATGATTCTTCTCTTTTCTTTGCCCATTCTTTTGCTTCTCCTTTAGCTTCGTTCGGTTTACCTTGATTCAGTTGATTTGAAAATTCAGCTTCTGCTGCATTTGTAGCTTCATCTAATTCTTGTGGAGTCTCCCTTGGCGATCTTGTAGGTTGGTTTAATCTATCCTTTGAAGATAATTCCGAGGTTAAAGGATAATTGACATATTCTGGACCATGTGGTATACCAGCAGGTGAAACTAGAATTAAACCATTCACTCTTTCTGGATATCTGACTGCATAAGCCGAAGCTAAATAACCACCTAAAGAATGTCCAACCAAAATCATTTTTTCTAAACCAACCTTTTCTCTCCATGATTCTAAACTTGATACAAAGAAATGTTCTGCTATAGAAACTCTTTTTGGTATCGGTGTATTACTTGAATTGGAATTGAGTAATGATGGTGAAGGTCTGGAAGATAATCCCATACCTAACCAATCTAAAAAGAATGTTCTTCTACCAGTTTCACTTGTTGAAATTGCTACAGATTCCCAATTTCTAAAGAAAAATCCTAATGCAGCTGCGTATCCATGTAAAACAACAACAGCTTCTTTACTATCTTTATCTTCTGGTTTTGTGATTTCTAGTGTATTTATATAATCAACTAATTTACCCTCATCCTTCTTACATTTTAGATGATGTTTACGTTTGCCATGTGTAGGTATATCTGATAGTTCTGAAGTTGATGAGGCAGGACTGGCTGTGAACGATTGTTGAGGATCTCTTGGATCAGCAGGATGTTGAGGAGCTAATGATGGATTCGGTGTAGGTATAAAGACGTTTCTTAAAGTAGCTACTAAACCTGTATTCTGTAATGGTAATGGATCTTTTATCTGACCAATTTGATCAACAGGTAATTTGTTATCTATTTCTTGTTTTTCTTGACTACTTGTATTACCTGAACTAGAACCAAAACCGAACCAACCTTTCGAAGAATCTTTGGTTTGAACAGGCAAAGATGGCTCAAAATGTGACATACGTCTCAATAATCTTTCTTCAGCTAATCTAGCTTCTTTGTATGATGATGTAGACCACCATGCTGATAGAGATGATCTGAAATCTGTTGGAATAGCTCTAGAAGGTGGTAAAGGTGGTGGTGTTTCCGTTCTGATAGGAGGTGCAGAATTTGGTCTCTCCGGGGAGACTATCGTACTAGAAGCGTGCACTGGTTGAGGTGTAGTTGTCATTTTGATTATTCGTTTTAATAGACCACGATTAGGTCGTATAGAAATTGAAGGTAATGATATGATGAAGAAAAGTAGAATGAAAAAGGTGGCAATTCTCCTTTTTGTGATGAACAGATTGATTGTATGCGTATTTTTTAGATTGTATCTGAGAGTAAAACAAGAAATCGGTTGCAGTAAATCTCGGTATTCTAATTTATTGCTTCTATGCTCTAAATCCACCTGAAAGGATGGTCTCTTATTACTTGTAGCCTAATGCTTAATGCGTGTTATTTGTTGATTATATGTTGGTGTAAAAGGCTGATTAGGCAACCTTTCATAAACAACTCTACTATCTATATATATGGATAATAATTCTATCTTACTTTCCTCGTCATCGTCATAATGATCTTCGGCGAGAATGATTTTTTGTTATCAACAATAATATAGAAGGCGATGGCCGAAGACAGAGATGACGAAAGAGAGTACTCAATCACTTCGGCAACGTATGAAACAAACATCTTTCTTCCGCGTGGCGTACCTTTAATCTTGATCAAAACCGACGGTCATGGACATGTTAGTCCGCAGATCGAAAAGTAGCCTTTCTTTCCTATCTTCGGGCTGAAAGTGTCTATAACTCTGACATAACAGATGAAGCTACTGACTGAAAGATTAATGGTTTACATAGACTTACAGCTAGGTATAGTGGTCTTATGCATACAACATAATTTTCCTGGGTGATTCACCAATTCCTTTTATATCGTGAAGATAATGTCCTGTTATGTCCGCCGACTCAATTCAGGCACAATAAGTATACCACTGAGCACGTAAGTGAGCATCGGCGGATCCCGTCGGAATATCGAAAAAATAACAGACTCGCATAAATAAGTTAGATGATTACCAACGTCCATGAAAAAGTTGGTAAGCTCAACAGATATTGATAATTCACCTATAAACGACATAAGAAGAATAGTCCCATACAGCTTTGTACCTCAAGTCCGATCAGTACAAAAACCTTTCAAATACGATCAGTGCAGTTTTGGATATACCTGGTAATATCCACCGTCAGGATAGGATAAAACAATAGGTTGTGTATAGGTTTAATTGCACATTATCACTAAATATCAACAATGTCCCGTCCGTCAGCTGTCTCATCACCGGCTAAAACACCACCTTCACCTTTCCAATTTGACACTATACCAGATGCTATAGAAGCTATATCTCGAGGGGAATTTGTGGTGGTCATGGATGATGAATCAAGAGAGAATGAAGGTGATTTAGTTTGTGCTGCTAGTAAGATAACAACAGAGGGTATGGCATGGATGATAAAGTGGACTAGGTGAGTTTATTCGGTCTCAATCCAGCTTCACATATCGCGGCCAAACATATAATTTATATATGTTATTGGGTAATGTTTATAGTGGAACGCAGCAAACTGACCCTTCATTATGTGCGATATACTCTATTATAGTGGATTCATATGTTTATCATTACCACCTTCCAAACTAAAGGCATTAGAGTTACCTCCATTACTACCTCCATCAGGTAAATCACAAGATCCTAAAGGAACAGCATATCATTTAACTGTTGATGCGAATTCATCGAAACATCCTGTAACAACAGGTATATCTGCACATGATCGTGCATATACAGCAAGACTATTAGCGAAAGAAACCCCTGAAGCAGATGATTTGACTAGACCAGGTCATATGGTTACTTTGAGGTATAGGCCTGGTGGTGTAAGAGAAAGAAGAGGTCATACTGAATGTGCTGTTGGTGAGTTTTTCCGATTATTCTATCTACTACCCTCGTCTGAAGGACGATATGCAACTTGGTACATGTCTTTAGTCAGAATAGAAGAAAAAGACTGGAAATGTTATTGGTATCGTTTATCGTTAATATTGAATTGTCGCTAATATTTCCCTTGTGTGCTACAGACCTATGTTACCTAGCAAATCTACCAGCAGCGGGATTATTATGTGAATTGGTACATCCAACTAAAGAAGACGGATCAATGGCAAGAAGAGATGATTGTTGGAGATTTGCAAAAGAATGGGGATTAAAGATAATTAGTGTAGAAGATTTAGCTGAATACGTACAGAAAAATGGTAAAGGTTTAGTGCCAACTGCCGAAGAACATCAAACATAATTTGAAGAAAAACAACATGACATTTGTAAAAATCAGATCAGATGACATCAATGCATAATCTATAGATGATCGTATTCATACGCACAGCTGCCTGCTCATTGTCATAACCCCTTTTTGGGCTCCTATCCTCTGACTTCCTGCTGCTGATGACACCGGGAGAGAAGGCATCGTAGCCTATTCTCTTCCCCACCGCTTCTTAGCTACCATTGATCCCTTAGTATCCTCAGTAGATAGATGTCTATACAGTTCTGCAGCATGATATAGCGATAAGGAGACATCCTGCTTCCAAAATCCCAATTATGTAAGCAATATTCAACCATCCCATCCGACAGGTTCAGGTCCGTGCGTGATTAGATGTGGCGGTTGATTGTATCTTTCGTCAGATCGGCGATCTCCCCTTATCTACTAATCTTTTGTCGGGTTACGCGACTTTAAAGAAAATGAATTTTAAATCACCTCCACTCCACTGCTCCTCTGCAAGTAAGGTATCATTTACTTTTCATCTCCTATCCACCTAATTCATCTACTTTACTGTCTTCTGCTTTTTCATCCTCACCTATTCTCCCCTCATTCCCTTCAAAAAGGCGTAAAATAAATAAATACAAAAATGCCACCTAGAAGATCAGTTCGTCGGTCATTACCTACACCAGCTCATACCAATTCTTCCCCTTCGACAAATGGAAGTACTTCAGTGGCAAATAGTTCCACTAAAAATGGTTCTAGAACAGTAAAACTTGAACAACCTGATACACCTACAAGCTTGAATGATGAAGATCCTCTCGCATTGCAGCTGGGATCAGAAGCTAGTGATGTAGATGGTATAATCACACCGAGTACGGTCAAGACAGAAGGTAAGTTGTCTTTTCTAATATAACTTTCTTTTGTCACCCATCTATCAATGAATTCTGAATTAAACGCTTGGATCGTTTCTTCAAACCCATCCAATTCAATTTATTATGCGTACAGAGCAGAAGTACTGACTATCTTCCCCCCACAGAATCACCCTCCAAATCAAAACCTTCTTCTTCTTCTTCTCCTAGATATCGACTTGATTCTGTTACTTTGCCGACTAGAAGATCAAAATTGGGCTTGGACAAAACTGATAGTGCCGATAACCTCACTCTAGACAGTCCTTCTGTCATCGGAGGCAATCAAGCCAATGGCCCTATAAAAACAGAGAATGGGGATATAGAGGTATGTTAACTTATCTCGCGCAAAATCATCAAGCTGACGTTTGGTGTTTCAGATGGAGGTTGATCAAGAAGAGACCAAGCCTATCACTCCATCAACCACATCTCGTTCACGCAAAGGTAAAGCCAAAGTTGATCCATCAGAGCAAGCACCCTTCAACATCGGTAAACATTCTTCAGTCTCCAAACAGTCAACTTCCGACCTTGCTTTGGATGCGACAAAACGCAGTCGTTTGCCTAGAGCGAGTAAAGGACGAACGAAAGTAGAATCAACTCCTCCTACCACAGATGAAGAAACAGAAGATGATGGTACATATGCTATGGATAGTGAAGAAGAAGAAAAACAATTAAAGCAGGCTATCAAAGCTTCTACCAAAAGAGCTAAGACGGAGTCGAACGCTTCAAGCGCAAGTAGTACGCCGAACGGTAAAGGACGAAGCACAAGAGGTAATCAAGCAGCTCTTAGAGCTGCCGTAGCTAAAGCTGCAGAAAGTGAGTGGGCTGCACTGCACCTATGTCTTCGTCAGCTGACGAAAGCACAAAGAGCGACTGAAAAAGCCAAATGGTACAACTACTCCTTCTACTCGAGCCAATACTTCAGCAGGGGATATGACGCCAACCTCAGCTGGATCCAATGCAGGAACAGATGTCACACCGTTATCGGATGACGACTCTGGGCTTTCAACTGTTTTGTCCAATATCTCAGCTGATGAAGCAGAAATTACTGATTCGGATCTATCAGATTCGGACTTCGATTCAGAAGATTCACTTGCCTTAGCGCCCCAGAAGAAGAAATCACGTAAATCTGGTAATGGCAAAGGCAAAGGTAAATTCGCAGGTGACGGCCGTACTCTAGATGGTAAATGGATCGAAGAATTGGCCGATGAATTAGGTTCTGAAGGTGAAGGATTAGATCCGGAAGAAATGAAACAGATGAGTCTGAGGAAAATGAGAGAAAAGGCAAGACAAGCTAGAAAAAGAGCCGAAGAATTAGCTGCACCTAGAAAGAAGAAAGAAAGAGAATTGAGTAAGAAATTAGGTAGAAAATTGACAAATGGTGAGAGGAATCTGGTTGCTCTTGGAATGGTACGTTGTTGTTTATTTCAGCTTCTTCCATATGCTCCGTTGAAGCAAACAGCTGAGTCTCACGACACCTTACAGAACCACCCTGAACTCGAAGACGTTTGGGGAGATCTGAAAGCAAATGTTGAACCTGTCAAACCCGTTACTATGGAAGCTCATAGGTCACTCAAATTGACATTATTACCATTCCAGAAGGAAAGTCTGTATTGGATGAAGAAACAGGAAGAAGGTCCTTGGAAGGGTGGTATGCTGGCTGATGAGATGGGTATGGGCAAAACGTGAGTCTGTTGCAACGCTTCAACCTTGAGGGTTTGGAGACTTATTTCGAGTTTAGAATTCAAACAATCGCTCTACTCTTGTCTGAACCACGAAGAAAACCTTCATTGGTTGTTGCACCAGTCGTGGCATTAATGCAATGGAAACATGAAATCGAAACTCATGCAGAAGGATTTACGGTCTGCTTATGGCACGGTCAAGGAAGAATGAAAGCTGCCGAGTTGAAGAAGTACGATGTAGTGAGTTGACACAGCGTTTTTCGCATATCTGTCAGACGGACTAACTCATCGTGTCTATTTATAACTAGGTGCTCTCATCCTATGGAACCCTTGAAGCTGCATTCCGAAGGCAGCAAAGAGGATTCAAAAGAGGTAACAATTTCATCAAGGAGAAATCACCAATGCATGAGTTTGAGTGGTACAGGTGAGCTCCTGAGCATCTTGCTTTCTATGTACCTTGAGCTCATCTTCCAACCCGTATCACCAGAGTGATTCTTGATGAAGCACACAATATCAAAGAAAGAAGTACAAACGCTGCAAAAGCAGCTTTTGCTCTTCATGCTACTTATAAATGGTGTCTGTCAGGTACACCTCTACAGAACAGAGTTGGCGAGTTGTACTCTTTGGTTAGATTTTTAGGCGCTGATCCGTTCAGGTATGTTAACGATGTTGAGTGAGCCTCAGTAGCTGACATGTCTACACCCATAGTCACTATTTCTGTAAAAAATGTGACTGTAAATCGCTACACTGGCAGTTCAAAGACAAAAGGACTTGTGATTCTTGTGGTCATAAACCTATGGACCATGTTTGTTTTTGGGTAAGTGCGCTTCATATTCAGCTGTTTTTTTCCTCCAACTTAGGATCAACCTGATTAAATTGTGTACGTGCAGAATACCGAGATCTTGACGCCGATCGCAAGATACGGTATAGAAGAAGGTGGACCGGGACATACAGCATTCAAAAAACTGAAGATTCTTCTTGATCGAATGATGCTCCGACGAACGAAACTTGAAAGAGCGGACGATTTGGGTTTACCACCGCGAACAATAGTTGTTCGGAGAGATTTCTTCAGTCCACAAGAGAAGGAATTATACATGTCTCTATTCACTAATGCTAAAAGGCAATTCGCAACATATGTTGGTCAAGGTACCGTCTTGAATAGTAAGTCAGCTATGAGAATCATATTGGGTTTATGAGCTTACCTTTGGTCGAATAGATTATTCTAACATCTTCTCTTTGATCACAAGAAGTGAGTCAGCTGGCGAAACTCCATCATTCGTTCTTCCACAGCTGGATTACTCGCAAGCTTCCGATTTTAAACTGATCCTGTCTGTAGTGCGACAAATGGCTTGTCATCCCGATCTTGTCCTTCGAGGTCGAACCAGTCAACTGGTAACGAATGCGCCAGAGGGTACGGTCTGTAGATTGTGTAATGATACAGTAAGTCAGCTCGATATACGTCGCGAGAAGGGTCGTGAGCTGATTACATCATCCAGGCCGAAGACGCGATCATGTCTCAATGTCATCATGTTTTCGATAGAGAGTGTATCAGGCAATATCTGGAAGTCAAACAAGCTAGAGGCCACAAAGTGAGCATGACAACTTACATCGTACCGTCAGATTGCAGAGCTGATTGTTGCTATTTTCCCCAGCCTGAATGTCCTGTTTGTCATATCGAAATATCTATCGATCTCGAAGCCGAAGCGTTAGATCTGGAAGATAATAATAGAAAAGCTAGACAGGGTATATTGAGTAGATTGGATTTGCAGGTATGTTACTATATAAGGTTGTGTGCCTGTTCACTGACGCGTTTGAGATAGAATTGGCGATCTTCATCGAAGTTGGAAGCTTTGGTAGAGGAATTAGAGAAACTGAGAAACAAAGATTGCACTATCAAATCACTTGTATTGTAGGTTCAGCTACGGCACTATGGAAGATGATCATGGCAGCTGATCTGATACCACATTCGCAGCTCGCAATTCGTATCTTTCCTAGATCTGATAGCATTTAGACTACAGCGTGCGGGTTTTAATGTAAGTGCATGTTGTCGGGGTCTGACAGAGACTGTCAATGCTAATATCTGTAATCAGATATGTCGTTTGGAAGGTGGTATGACTCCTCAACAGCGAGATGCTACGATTCAACATTTCAGTGAGTAGCCAATTCCTTGCTATTGCATTATCACAGCTGACAGGAGAACCTTAGTGAACAACACGCATGTGACTGTCTTTTTGATTTCGTTAAAAGCTGGTGGTGTAGCATTGAATTTGACTGAAGCAAGTATGGTATTCATGATGGATAGTTGGGTAAGCTTTCATGTCAAATTCCGTTGATGGGCAAAGAAGCTGACTCTTCACGTAATTAGTGGAATCCATCGGTAGAATATCAAGCGATGGATCGTATACATAGATTAGGTCAAAAGAGACCTGTTAAAGTGGTAAAATTAGTTATAGAAGATAGTATAGAAGATCAGATTGTACAACTACAACACAAAAAACTGGCAATGACCGAAGCCGCTTTGAATAAAGATCCAGATGCGGCTTTGGGTAAATTGACTGTGGAAGATGTAAGTCAGCTCTTCCTTCCTCCAGAAGTGGAAAAGCAAAAAGCTAACGATATGATCGTATTGCAGTTGGGTTTCTTATTCAAGTTATAGACTATCCGATCATACTAAATCCAAAGAAGATGTTGTTCATTAGGTTGCTATTTATATGTTTCTTATATCATGATATTCATGTTTGTATAAACGAACCTTTCATGTAACTTATCTTATCATGTCATTTATATTCATGTCATAAACATTAAATAAGTGACCCAATTTAAGACGCGTCTTACTTCGCAGCTCAATATTATGATGATACGTCAGATCCACGTGAAATGATGGCCAAGGAGCTTATTGTTCTTTTTGAGTTTACAGGTTACAGAGTGGTATTCAGTTTCAGAATTCAAATAAAGAAGTAGAGAAAGATATTCACAATAGAGAAACAAGAAGAAGAAGAAGATTGTAGGATTGCCGAAAATTGATTTTGATTTATCTTTATTGTTTATCAAGGGTTCTTTGGATCAGTTGCAGTAACGACAGGTCAAGCCAAACCATATCAATCACCAAAAAAAGAGGAATTTTGATCACCAAAAAAGCACAGACACATCAAAGATTGACAATAGACAGCTGGACTGTACTCTGTATCCCTTCCCTCATACTATTACTACTGTATCATCAACCCTCGTTCCTAATTATCTCCATCAACTTCATACCATATCCTTCACAACAATCATTATCACTAATAGACTTTGTATTTTGAACAATAAGCTACCAATATCTATTAGTATTCTTCATCAGTAATTCACTTCGTCTTGAAACGATTTCTTCATCTAATTTAATACGACGATAACAGTCTAGAACACTTCTTCTCTAATCCAAATACAACAACACATCCTCTTTCCTCCGCCAACATGACAGTTGATCAATCCTCAATTCCATTCAATGTTTCAGAACATTATCAAGTTTTAGAGGTAATAGGTGAAGGTGCTTATGGTGTTGTAGTGTAAGTTCCCTTACTTCTCTTTTTTCCCATCTTTCCTCTTCTACCTCCTATAAATTCGCTGGAGGTATTCTTATCCATGATGCTACTGAAGAAGAGGGGTATACAAAGTCTTCTGTTTGAACTCAATTGTATTATGTGAACTTTTGCTAACCATCCTTTGACCTTCACTACTGCTCTTCCCTTCTCTCGGTCTGTTCTCTCCTCTGTCTGTAATAATGATAATACCTCCCTTCCCACTTTTACAGTGCTGCAACACATATAGCATCAGGAACTAAAGTAGCTATAAAGCGTATAACACCTTTCGATCATGCTATGTTCTGTCAGAGAACATTGAGGGAAATCAAACTATTGAGACATTTCAGGTAAGCTATTTTCTTGAGTGTCCCAGGAGGATCATTGCTGATATGATATCTTGATTCGATTGTGAATTCCTCAGACATGAAAACATTATTGCCATTCTTGATATCATTGCTCCCCCAAGTTATGATCAATTCCATGAAGTTTATCTAGTACAAGTAAGTCAGCTGAGAAGCGAATCGTTTCAATGAAAGCAGCTGATACGATACAACGCCTTTCAGGAACTCATGGAAACTGACTTGTAAGTATTCATGCGGAGATAGCTTCGGTGATCTGGGAGAACTGGAAGAGCTGATTATACACTCCTACTTCACACAGACATAGAGTTATTAGAACTCAGGAACTATCGGATGATCATTGTCAATACTTCATATATCAGGTGGGTTTAAATCGACCTCGATCTAAGAGGGTCACAAAACTTGGACTGACGATATTTCTTCAATTTATTGTGTAGACAATCCGAGGCTTGAAAGCACTTCATTCAGCCAATGTGCTTCATAGAGATTTGAAACCTTCAAACTTATTACTCAATGCCAATTGTGACTTGAAGGTATGTCTTGTGCTCCAAATCAGCTGCATTTCCCCAAATTCGCATACTGTCTGATAGCTGAATGGGTGATATTTACAGATATGTGATTTCGGTTTAGCAAGATCAGCAGCTATGCCACCACCTGATTCAGGTCCAAATGGTGGTAATGGATTCATGACAGAATATGTAGCTACAAGGTGGTATAGAGCTCCGGAAGTTATGTTATGTGAGTTCTTCCACTCTGTTCAGCTAAACATACCACGCAGTCTCTGCGCGTTAGCTGAATATCGCGTTTACTGCTTTTTAGCATTCCAAGAATATACAAAAGCTATTGATATCTGGAGTGTTGGGTGTATATTAGCTGAAATGAGTGAGCTAATAAAATCTCGACGGGATTTTAAGACCAAGCTGACATCACGAATAACGAAATAGTCAATGGAAAACCTCTATTCCCTGGAAGAGGTAAGTAAATTATACTTTATACAAACAATATTGAGTATCAAACTGATATTGACAATCAACAGATTACCATAATCGTAAGCTGTCAAAGGTCGGTTCAAAAGCATCATTCTACCACCACTGACATCTCGTTTCCAGAGCTAGCTTTGATTCTGGATGTACTGGGAACGCCGACCGTATGTAGCAGTCATTACAAAATAACCAAATATGTATCTAAAGCTGATGAGATATTTCCTTCAGATGGATGATTTCAACGAAATTACTTCCCCGAGGTCAAAGTGAGTTCTTTACTGGAGGATGAATTATGTTATTATAGCTGGACTGACATTACCTTCTTCGATACTGCGTAGAGATTATTTGGTACGTGATTAATCGTTACATTTACGCTTCGAACAGAAACATACTAAATCCAAGGATTAGAGAGCACTTGATTTCACACGACGACAGGATTTTGCTGTAGTGTGTCCAAAAGCTAAACCTAACGCGCTTGATCTACTGAGGAAATGCTTAACGTTAGTCTTTTGTGTTTTTCGTCTATCGTCTTTTCTACTATTGATCATTTGAATATTCAAGCTGATAAAATTTATTCACAATTACAGTTTCTCACCTAGCAAGAGAATTACAGTTGAAGAAGCATTAGAACATCCTTATCTAGAGGTCAGTTGTTCTGTTGCTAAGCCAAATTAAGAGCATCGAAATCAACTGGCTGACTGATTAATAATACGTTGACTTTGAAATTTCATTACATGTACATAGCCATATCACGATCCAAATGATGAACCTGGAGCTGAACCTCTAAAACCTGACTTCTTCGATTTTGAAAATAGACAAGATCAATTAGGTAGAGAAATGTTGAAACGTAAGTTGGCAGTTTTCACATCAGCATTCAACCTCAGCAAGTCTCAGAACGGCCGGACGACAAAATATTGATGTCAACTTTCATATGAAATAGGTCTGATTTACGCTGAGATTCAAAAACCAATTCATGATGATCAAGAATGATGAATTTTTGTAGGTGAAAATGATCGCGATATAACTATACATATACATATATATGCATACACAATCATCTTTTACATTTTAGATATCCATAATCTGCATGCATGTATTGTACGATTTTCACTCCTTCCTTGAAATGATAATCTCAACTGCTGATGCTGCATCGAACGATGTGATCTGGAAAGGGTTACTTAATTGGCAGAGTGACCCATAGCATGATTCACAACGATATGCATACAATTAATGACATAGCGTACAGGGATGTACATATTTGGCTCATGTATGACAGGTGGAGGGTATATGATGTATGATACAGATATATGCTGGATATAACGCCCATCGTTCTACTACAGATTAATTCACTTTCCATTGTTTATGTGGAGTTCTAGTTGCTTTACCTCCCATAAGCCTTGCTTTCCCTCAAACGTAATTTCTAACATCCTTAATCGCTATCTGATAATTCAATCTATCAAGCATTATCAGATTTGATTTCGATAAATCGTAATTACATGAGCTAGCTGAACACTTACAGGTTTAGAAGCTTTACCACCCTTTGAGAACCTACAAACCCATCGATCAATCAGCCTTCACTTGATCCGGATGCGTGATTTCGCCCTCGATGATTACAACTTACGTCAATTGAGATTGTTGCATACCTCTGCCGCTTGAACTTGCTTTTGCTGGTGCTTTTCTAGCAGGCGCTCTGGTGGCAGGTTTAGCAGCTGGTTTGCGGGCTGAGCTAGCTGTGGAAGCTGCACCTCGTTTCTTGGGTGCAGGAACAACTTCCTCTTCCTCTTCTTCTTCCTCCTCTTCGGAATCAGAAGCGTGGTCGAACTATATGAGAAGGATGAACAATGTGTACGTTATGAGACGCAAGCTTCCAAAACTCACTAAAGGCTTCTTCCCTTTTCCCTTAGCCGAAGCAGCCTTCCCTTTACCTCTTGCAGTACCTTTAGACTGCTGAATCGATCCATCAGAGTCCAGATCCATCTGATTATCGTCCTCCGCCACTGTATGACAAATCAGCATTTTGAACCGTGAAACGGTAGTATTACATTACTCACGCATGCTGTCTTCGTCCGAATCTTTCTGCCTACTCTTGCCTTTCTTAGGCTTCTTTGCACCGAACGATAATCAGCTAATATTGTATACCATCTTGCCAGTTTACTTACCTCTTTAGGCACAGGCCGAGCTTCGGCATATTGTGAAGCGGCACTGGGGAAAAGTCAGCTTTATTCGCAGGTTCACAACGGGGATTTCTGAATAATAAAGCTGATAACTGACTGTTGTTTTGCTTGCAACATCTAGAAGACAGGCAGGTCAGCATAATACCAATCTCAGATCACATGATGTACACATACATGATCTTCCACATCTTCTTCATCTACCTCCTTGGTTCGCATATCTCGACCCACCATTTTAAGAGTATCCGACACAAAACTGTGCCCAATTACTTCAGCGTAGCGCCTTGTGGCAATAGTAAAACAGAAGAATGTCATATAATGTTTACTTACTCCTTTATAGCATCTTTGTCGTCTTTCTCCACAAACCGCATGACCGCATCTTCCATCCCATTCTCCACTAAGACTTCCAAGTTTTGCGCTTGAAGATATTGCTTAACGAGATTCGCCATACGGAGTTTGGCAAGCCGGTCGTTGGTCGTCAATAGAGCAGCATCGTTCTCGTCCCATTCTTCTTCTTCTTCATCGGGTAGATCGGGGTTATTTTTGACTTCTGTTTAAGGGTGAAGCATAAATGTTAGCTTAAAACGATACGCACACATCATCGACTTGCTTCTCTCTGTAGGCTTTTTCTTTCGGTAATACTGTAGGATATCCCTAGGATTGGCGACTTGATCTACGAATAATTGCCCAAATCGCACGGGATTTGTCATCTCCTTTGCATCCGTGGTTTCGACCTAAAGGTTCAAAGCTGATTAGTCATATGCATTATACGAGTGTCTCGACAAACTTCACCTTGAGTCTAATCAAAGGTAACATCATTTTCGCGTCGGGATCGGGATTTCTTTCTTTCCAATTGACTTTGGCTTGTTGGATCAATCTTTCAACCTGCAACGACTGTTAGCTATGTGACCTTTGGATGTTGACCATGCATTGAAACATACTTCTTTCTTTAAATATTCCGTGATACTGTCCTTATCATCCAAAGACAAGGCTCCTTGTTCGGCAGCGTATGACAAGATAACTTCGTCCATCTCGAATGGTCGTACGGTCTTGAGCGGGATTTCAGCGATCTGAAATTGCGATCCCTGAATTGACATGATCCCGACGTGTCTGTGACCAATAATAAGTTAGCTGAATCCTTAATCAAAAGATGACAAGAGCTGCAGCTACTCACTTCGGTATTGCTTCCCCAGGCGCTAGACTTGTTGCTACTGAACTACCAGGTTGAGATATCCAGTAATCTTTGCCTTCCACTTTTTCGGGAGTGATTCGACAATCGTGTTCATGACCCCAGACCACAAGACGAATAGCATCATCGAACATTCCTTCAGGAACTGACTGCTGAGGTCCATGTTTGACTCTAACCAAGTATATGTAAGCAGTGACTTTAGCATCCTCAGCCGATAGCTTACCTGTTTTGGTGAATCAACAAGATATTAAACCAATCATCCTCTGCTACGTCTCCTCCCTCAGGCATGTACATTTTTACCCTATTTGACCTTAGCTCGTAATGCATTCTAGCATCTTTGACGTTACCTACTCCATATAAAGCTAGATTGGTTGTACCTTTTCGGAGAAGAATAGGTTTTATCCGTATGCCTTTATCAGTACCATCATCTGGAACAGCTTCATCAGGTGCTAAATCCACCTTTCCGAAATAGTTAAGTACACCAGATACCGAAAGAACGTCTAATGCGCATAAAGCTCCTTCCTAGCAAGTTAAGTCTGTCAGTTCACCATCTGTCTCAAACTTTAATGATTGTAACGGGAATTAGCAATGAGGACTACTTACAGGACCAGTCCCTTGAGGATCGTCATGATTACCATGTATGGAAAACACAGGGATCGCGATATTCAGATTCGGATCTTCATAGTTGACAGCTGGAAATCTATCAATATCTGTATGAGCTGGCTGAAGCACATTGCCGTTATATATCACGATACGACAGCTCACGAGAAACCAGGTGCGCTGCCATCATACGGATCACTAAGCAGTTCGAACTGTTATAGATTGTTATTAAACGGTATATCATCTTAGCAAATCTTAGCATTAGTGAGGTTTTTGATTCATAGGTTAAAGAGAGAGGCGAAACCACTTACTCCGATAGGCTTATCACCGAGAGTGTATTCCCTCAACAATGCGATTGTTTGATGCATACATGTTCTACTTGGCCGGTTTTCGTGAAAAAGATCTCCAGCAAGTAAGATGAAATCTACTTCAGCATCTCTTGCAATTTCCAAAATTTCCTTGAAGGTGTTGATAGCGTCTTGGCCTCTTATAGGATCTTTCTCGGCGTAACCTATGTGATTATCGGTTGCAAGCATGATCCGAAAACAGCTAAGAGAGTCATATTCATAAGCTAATTTCTTTGGAAGAAGTATCTGAAATGCAGAATAAAAAAAAGCTTACTTGTCAGGATCTATACAGTATCATCAGTATCGCCTTGAATAAGTATTGATTGTCTACAAGAAAAGAAGGATCGCTGAGAAGGAAAAGGGTTAACGACTTACTTGGCTGCACAATCGATAGGTTGGGCTCATCCCCAGCTTCACTATTACTTGGAGTGATTAGCTATAAGTCGACCAGGACGGGAGATTGTCTATACCTACCTAGCTGCAACACGATCTCCATTCACCGTGGCCATCTTTGCTCGATTATATCGTTTGAAGTTTGAGGAAAGAGGAAAAGAAAGAGAAGAGGAAGATGAGGAAGATCAATTGTAGAAGTAGTGAATGTCTCAAGTGGAGGTTATTCTGTTAGCTACTTCACGTGTTAATCGAAAACCGGTTGACGGTCAGTGCGTCTAGTTTACACACGTCAACTGAACGGGATCAAATTCAGTACATAGTAGATCATTAGTACTTGTTCATGTTGAAGAAAATGTTTTGACGCGTTTGGTTGATTGGACTAGAGACCGCGTGTGAGAAGATGAAATAAGGCATCATCTTTCCTTTTGATGTTCTTCATTCAACATAAATACATAAAGCATTTTGAAGATCAGTAACGACTATACACATTCGCTCATTTCGACTACAATGTCAGCCCAAGCAGGTCCTTCGAGGCGAAGGAGGTCGAGCAATAACAATGACGATTCACAATATATGGCACCGACACAAAAAAGGAGGAAGATAACAGATGTCAATAAGATATTCGAAAAACCAGATATAGAAGAACAAGTCAGGCTGGGGAAGGAGTATAGAGCTCTACAGAATGAAGCTGATGGTGAGGACTTCACACTCTCAGTGTTGTAAGAGGCTCTGTAGGGGTACTGGACTAACTATCTTGCTTGGTTGATGTGTGTTAGAAATACGAGCAAATCTGGCAAATACTACAGCGCAAGATTTGATGATAGCTATGAAAAAGCAAGAGGGTCTTTTTGTCAATGGTACGGATATCCCTTTACTTATTTACGGTTTAAGGAACAGTCACTGATTGAAGTAAATATCATGTCAAACGTGTAGTCAAGGATACAGGTATAGGAACATTAGATGCGAATTTAATGAAAACGAATATTGAAAATGCTATGGCAGTAGCTAAAAAGTTTAAGATTGATGGTGTCAGTTTTGATATTGATGAATTCTTATTGAAGTAAGTGGGTTTATAATTGGGGGGTTTCTCGCTTCAGAAAAATCGCTTAACTTTCCGGTCTGTAGAATCAAATATCAATTAGGTTTAAATAGGATGGAATTAGATGATCAAGATGCGGGATCAAATGATGAGGATGATGACGATGATGATGAATTAGATGAATTTCAACAAAGAAATGGAAGGAGTAGTAGAACAAAGGGAGGAACCAGAAAGGGATTTTTAGGTGATTGGGAAAAGATTGGATGGATGTCAGCAAAGTTGTATAGAAGAATACCAGGTGTTGAATTCATGTATGGGCCTTTATCAAAAATACATGAAAAGAGAAAAGTGAATCAAAGACAAAAGAAAAAACCTTTAGCACCTGAGATCAGACCTGAAGAAATCCAAACTCAAAAAGGTGAAAAGAAAACAAAAGATGATTTCACTTCAAATGTTAGAATGGTAAGTTTTACACTTCACGCTTCATAATTTGTATTTGCGATTCGAATGATGGTATGAATCTCTCTATTTTATGATCAGACGATTCATGCTGATCATCATAAATAAAAATTTCTATGCCATAGGTGAAGAAAATTCTGATACATGAAGACGATGGACAAGGTATAAATTTCTTTAAATTAGTGATACATCCTGAAGATTTCGGTCAAACGGTCGAAAATTGTTTTTTCGTTTCCTTCTTATTGAATGGTGGTCAAGCTGGTATTGATATAAAAGAGGATGGTGAAATACTGATACGTGAGTGTGCTCATGAGTTATACCTATTTTCGCTTCTTCTCGGATACATAGATAGTTATAAAATCTTTGTCCGATACATGCCCAAATACAAAATACTAATTTAGTCATTCCTATTGCCTTTATAGGTAACACTGATGAGATCATTGATTCAGAGACAAATAATCATCCGGTGAAGAACCAAGCAGTAGTCGAATTGGATATAAAGACGTGGGAGGTAAGTTATTCTATGCACTGAACACACGTGAGACGAGAAAGCTAATGAATGGTTTCGTTTTATCTGAACGAGTAGGAAGCAAAGCGTATATTCGATATCACGGAACCAATGATACCACATAGAGATTATACTGCTATACGTAATCAATTGTCTGGTAATTCGTGGTACAGTTGATATTGTTCAAATTCGACAAAATGGGGTAGCGTTTTTGCGAATGATAATATTGATTTCAATATTACGTTAATAACAATGACGATAACGATGGATAGTATGGATAAGACTGATAGGCAATTGAAAAGATTGTGCCTATTTAATGCATTATAATGATATGTGATGCTCCATCTTTCTGACATTATTTTGTCTATATGGCTAACTTGGTGTTGGAGAAACAGCTGAACCTTCTGTAAGATTTGATAGCTGATCACTTTTGTGTTCGAGAGTATCAGCATTATGCTAAACCGCATTATCACGATCATAATACAGTTCGTCCTTCTTGCCCTTATATGGAAGTATCGACGTAATGACAAATCCCTTTTTCTGTTCTTCATTGTTTATTTTGTTTGATCCGCTATCGGGTTAGCATGTATTGTGATATTTATCAATTTGATTTCTGATAAAGGTTTATTTTTTGGATTTACAGGTACCCTTTCCATTGAATCTAAAGTTGTATCTAAACCATCTATCACTCTGCAGGAGAAGAAAATAATAAGAACATTTTAGTATCGCGCTCATTACAAATTGATAGACGTGTGATATGATATAATGACCTACTTCCCGAAAATAGTATATTTCCCATCTAAACTAGGTTGTTTGCCGTACGTTATGAAGAACTATTGAGGAAAGAGAGTAGTATACAACACTGTCAGCATTTCTTTCCTAAACAATCAAGTTTGCGTGTGCAAAAAAAGAGTAGGGACATATATAGCACTACTCACCTGGGATTTATTGGTATCTGGACCTGCATTTGCCATAGCCAGTATACCTCTGTTATTAAACTAGAATTTGACAGAACAGACGAAAAGATCAGCTCCCAGTCTTTGAGAGGGACGATCAGAATATCAAGAGAGAAGAAATTACTCACCCTCAACGTCTGTCTTATCTCGTCATTGAACGGACTACCATATATACTTTGACCACCTTTACCAGTCCCAGTTGGATCACCACCTTGAATCATAAATCCTTTTATATTTCTATGGAATATCGTATTATCATATTGCCCTGATGCACACAGTCCTAAGAAATTCTATTCAATGAAAAATGTCAGCTCGATGCACTCATTTTGTATATCGTAGGAAGCAAATGATCAAGCACGAAGCCATGAAGGATAAAGAATGAGGTAATGAGGGGGGGGCAAGGTTTCGACTGTTTATTCACCTCTGCTGCTCTAGGAACGGATTCACAGAATATCTCGATCTATATGCGCAGGCCATGTTAGTAAGCTAAGAGCCTTTGTATATTCACATCGCAGAAGCTGAACTCAACTCACCTTGATATCTCCATGTGACGTATGTAAAGTAACGGACTGTTGTGAAAAAGGAATCATAATTTAGCGTTTGCTTCAAAAGTCGAAGTACGCTAGCTAGCTTGATTTACCATTTCGTGATTACTCCTATATCACTGAGTATTGTATTCCTCTGACTGAACAAATTTGACGGTTTGGTGTTATGATAAGGTATAATTGAATGTGCATATATGCTTATGAATCTGCATTCGAGAACATCAACAAATATCGTTCGTAGCCTTCCTCCACTTCGACTGAATCTGTATTTACGTCAAGCCTTATCAATCCCCCTCACTTAGTAACAATAGTTACTCTACTCGAAGATGGCTAAGCCTTTTTCTTTTTTGGCTAACAGTTATCTTCGCGATCATCAATGCATACTCTACTTCATGTACAGCATGAATTCAACACCTTAGCATTAAGTGCGCAGTCTGCTAAATACATGTCTAGAATTGTGAGACATTCCTTATATCCAATCACCATAGCCAGGAGTGGCGGATGAAACACCTTCAAAGGACGCAGTACAGTCATCTTACTTGGACTCTTTGACACTATGATAGTTTGGATATGACATTGTCAAATACTTATCTGTTGCCTTTTTGATTTCTGTATTGAATTGGTCCATGTTGCCTATAAACAGATTGTGAAATGGAAGTCAATCAACCGTTCATCAAAAGATGTATCTGATGTATGATTTCGCCCCGAAGTTCAGGTACCGAATGACCATCTATGGATAGAGCTTTGCTCTGGCCAGAGAAGGACAAGGAAAGCACTTACCTTCGAAACTGCACGTATAGCCCATGCTACCCAGCGGGGGATTGAACTCTTTTTTCAATTTACTCACATAACCTTCCATAGGTGTGGACAACGTTGAGTCTTCCTCTGTATCGCCTTTCGAATTTTGCGAATCCATAGATCCGAATAACTCTTTTCTCTTTCCTCTTGACTCGGCAATGCAATCATTGAGAATCCAATCTGGAATCGCCTCGTGAAGCTTTCTTGAATAATCCGGTGATGCAGGGTGTCGATATCCTTCATCTTTCCAACGCTTAACATGTGTTGGCAACGTTCCAATTAAGGTATCGTTAAACAGTTCTAGAAAATGGAGCAAATACCATTAAGCGCCTTTCCAATTTGGAGTTATCAAAATTTTCTGATATAAGGGGTAGCGTTGCCATCGAATACATACCAATACTCGATTTAACAGTTTCATATTGTTTGGCTGAGTACAACATGAGATAATGCAGATATAAGTGGCAAAAATTGCGAGAAATGAAGTATAAAATGTGTTTAATTGAATTTGGCAAAAAGCTGTCAACAATCCGAACAGGGGTGTGGAAGTTAGATCACTGCTCAAACAGTTTCGATGCTTTGTCACTTTCAAGCGGTTTTTATACCCAATACAAAATGCTTATACCGTAGCTCTTTGGCTTTTTTGTGATTGCGTCATATTCGTACATCCCTTGATAAAATCGAAGTAACAAGTCTGCTTTGGTATTTCCAGAAGGCCTATCAGATCATGTGGTGTTATGTCATGATGTCGATATTGAAATTTTGTTCTTTGGTCGTATTTAACTCAGTGACTAGTACTTACTGGTCACACTGATGAAAGTTGGACAAAGACGACAGAGATTTAGAACCTGCCAGAGACAGCCTCGGGTTCAGACAAAGCGCAATACTTAACAAAACACGCAAACGGGAGGTTCTAACCATCGTTTTATCCTAAGCTATGAAAGGATGTGTATTGTATAACATCGATAACCTCACAAAAGGGGGAGATGGGTCTGTTTCAGTTATTTTTAGGTGAAATTCGCTGTGGGATCCCTTATCTTGATTATGTATACTGTATTGTATCAGATAATATGTTAAATAAATCTCCCGCATTTTACTACATATTGAGCGTTGACTTGCTGTAAGGCGGTTTTATTGTCAATTTGTATATATCGTATGAGAGGACATTATATTTGAAAAACCAGAAAAAGAACACCAAAAAAGAAGAGAAAAAGAAAATAAAACGAAAAGTTGCCAACAGTCCGCACAGGAAAAGCAAAAAAACGAAACAGTAAATCGAAATAACAGATTAATTATTTGTTCATTAATCCTAAAACCAAGAGTTTCCCCTATTCTCGCTGTCATAGGTCTTGGTATCGTGAACATTGTGTAAAGTGTTCTTGAAATCCAAATCCAGAAGTTCAGAATATACAATCATTCCATCTCACAAATCGAAGTAAAAACAAAATAAAACGAGGAATAATCACGGGATCGGTCCCAACCATCTCTAGATACTCAATTGCACTGCCACACATTAGTATATAATGGTTCAAGAGGATAGCCGAAAGAAGGAGCAGTCGAATAGTGTGGAAGTAAATAGGGGCTCGAACGTAAGGGCAAATATAAATAAAGTTAGAGCTTACTGCTGTAAGTTCCAACCTTCTTGTTTCATACCGCTCTTTAACATTTTTCACTTATCTCGCAGCTTTATCATTGCGGACCTAGATATCGTGCAATGCCTGATTCAAGGATATGCATAGCTCGTTCGAACTGCAGACGTCGGACCTAGATACTAACCTAACTTTGATTTTATCTGTAGTTTCAGGATTGTATATTTACTTACCAATATTAGCAATTTTAGTTTGGTTTTTCGGTTTATTAATCTTGTTGATATTATGGATAGTAAAAGGAAAACCAAGATATCAATCTACTCAAGCTTCTATAGCTTTTATATCTGATATAGGTGCTGCTAATCGAGCTCTGTTTTTGAGTATTTGTATAGTGGTCATTATGTAAGTGTTCATTGGATTATCGTGTGATCATTCTATTGTTCACAATGATTAACAGATCCCATCCTATCTACAGACTATATTTTTCAACGGTATGCTTTATAAGAGCTCTAAGACATCAAGGTAGATTACCTGAGACTGTACAATTGAAAGAAAAGATATTCAGTAAATCATCCCCTTCTTTATTTTATAACATGGACGTAAATGCTGATGGTATTTGAATAGGTTGGCTGGCAATTTTCTTTTGTGCTGTAGGTTGTATAGGTCTATTTGTACTTGCCAAAGTAAGTTGAGCATCGTAGTCCAAGCATAATTAACTTTCTCTTCCTATGATCCTCTATGTTTCTTTGCCAACTACCAATCAAGCATAATATACTAACAGATCCTGAACATTAGTGGAACTGCTGGGATTATCCTAAAGTCCATTGGTACGGTACATTCATTTTCATAATTGGCATTTCATTTTCAGCAATTTGTCAGACTGCCGAAGTTGTAAGTTTTGTTATAATCCATATTTCAGATTTCAACCTATCGGGAATCAATACTTATTATATTCTAATCTTCATTCGGATGATACTACCAACATAGTGGTGTCTGAAGAAGGAACATCCTCATCGAAAACATCTAAAAAGAAATGGTATAATCAAATTAATTATAGTAATTTGTTCAGTCATTTTAGCAAGTACTTTTGGTGGATTCTATTCCTATGTAAGCATTTCCTTGCCTGTCCATTGCGCCATTTCTGAAACTTGAGCTGCATGTATTTTTCTATGTATCCTGTGTTATAACTGACTCGTTGAATTTGATAGTGTAAAGGTAAAAACTTTTCTGACGAAGGTCACACACCATTACAATGTGAACATACAACTTCAACAGCTGCAATTCTAGAATGGACAATAGCTTTCAGTCTAAATCTATATTTTATCACTTTGATTATCGATTTATGGCCAAGTAGGAAAAACAGTCCAAGTCATCTAAAGAATAATGTTGATTCTAGTACCGATATTATTACTACCCCGAAAGAGCAGTCTGAGAAAGTTGATGACGTCAAAATACAAACAGTCGCGGTGTAATTGGGTACCCATGCATGTCTGTTTTTGTATACTTTGTGGATGGATATGAATGAAGATATATTGTAGATGTTGGGGGTGCGTTTTTTGACCTGAATTAAGTAGACATGTTGTATTATCGTATTGAAGATGTCGGGGCAGAGGATAGCGGAAGTTTTACGGCCGAAAGCGAGATCATAACATTGAGGATGTTTAAGGATTGTCGGTCGCTGAAATACTCAATTACTGGCGGCTAAATCTCTTGGCTCGACTCTCATAAAACGGTCTAGTGTATATACTTTGAAGTATATCTTGAAGAAATCACCAACCTATTAGTCGTTATAATGCTGCTCATTGCGCGTTTTGATACTCCTCGCCTTCGTATCTACATTCATCGCACCATTTCCTTCCGTTGACCACATGTCCACTATCAAGCGTCGCGACTTTATCACAAATTATCATGCTACTTCATACGACTACATCTCTCCCTTAAAACTTGACATATCCGGCCGTAATGTGATCATTACTGGCGGAGCTTCACAAGAGGGTGTTGGATCTGCGACAGCCATCGCTTTTGCTCGTGCTGGCGCCAAATCGATAGCCATTATCGATATACACGATGTAATGGAATCAACGAAAGAAAAGATCAAGAAAGCAGCACTCGATGCTGAAAGATCAGAATCACTTGTTATCTCATGTAAAACCAATATATCCCTCCTCAACGAAGTACAAGCAGCCTACGACACTATCTCCAAAGTATTTGATGGTCGACTTGACGTATTAATTAATAATGCAGCACATCAAGAACCTTACGCAACGATATTAGCATCTGATCCAGAAGTATATTGGCGAACTTGGGAAGTTAATTTACATGGAGTATTCAATATGACTCGACTTTTCTTGCCCATGTTGCTATCAACTCGAACTTCAAATGATTTACCTGGATCATGCACTATGATCAATGTATCATCTTCTGGAGCTTTATCTGTAAGAGGAGGAAGTTCAAGTTATAGATCATCGAAACTTGCTTTATTAAGATGGACAGAGAACACTCAACTAGATCATTTGGATCAAGGTTTATTAACTTTTTGCGTTAATCCTGGAGCGATCAAAACTCAATTAACGATAAATGAACCTGAAGAATTACGAGCGAAATTACCTCATAAATCGTATATAGCTGGAGATACGATATGTTGGTTAGCTTCTGAGAGAAGAGAATGGTTATCTGCAAGATATATTAGCTGTCCTTGGGATATGGAAGAGTTGATGAGTAGGAAAGAAGAGATTGTGGAAGGAGATAAGCTGAAGATCAAGATGGATTTCTGATCGGTGTACGCCTGCGCATATCCTATACTGATTGATTTTAAGAGGGTTTTTACAATCTAAGTCTCCCTCGCCGAACAGCTTCTTCTTCTACATGCATCTCATCTGTAGTTCCTGTTGATACATCATATGCTTTTATTCGTCACTGTGCATGTGTGATTATGATGCATTCTTCCAATTGAACTATGGTTTAACGATAAACCAGTTTGGGGTATTTCTGCTCAGCATTTACGTACAATATGACCGCGGTTGATACAAATAGGGTATCTTACGCGTTTTGTTGAAGTACATAACCCGTACATTACATCCGAGAAGACACGTCTTTTCAACTCATTACTTTACATACTTTGTCCATCATTACATCTCCACCAAAGCCTGCCAACAGCGCAAATCGCAATTGTCTGGATCAAGTGAATACGCTTCGACAGATCAACCAGGACCGCTTCGCTTGATCCATCAATTCGAGGCTGGTTGATGTACACGAGCGACCTTCTCGGCGCGACGGCGGTGTAGCTTTCTTCCATCATTCTGCCCTACTGGTCAACTCTGCAGCAGAACAGTATCATTGCCCTTCACTAGAGTCCGGCAACCTCGATAGTATTCGTGCAAGATGTTCAAGAACAACAAAGCACCCACTCTTCCACCGGAAACAGATTATTCTAAGCAATTGAAGGAGACATCATTTTATCGATATGGACATTTAAGACCACTTGGATTAACAGGAGAGATTACAGCTTTAGCTGTTGATCCATTATTATCGTTATTAGGTGTAGGAACTGCATCAGGTTTAGTCCATGTATATGGTCAATCATCATTTCAATTTACTTTACCTGTATCAACGATTTCATCTTCTGGACCAGCAGCTTCAATCAAATTCTTATTTTTTCATCCCGGGCACCATAGATTAATAGCTATAGATGGATCAAATACAATACATACATATTCATTACAACATTTAACAGATCATCCCAATCCTTTAACACACCCACCTTTACCATTGAAAGAAATTAGTTATACTTTATGGGGTACAGTAACAAGTGTAGATCAACCTTTACCGAGTCATACTCATTTATTCTTTACTATAAAAGATGGTACAACTTTGAGTTGGGATTTAAGTAGAAGAGGTTTAGGTAATTGGAAAATCGGTAATTGCTGGTCTGACTATGAAGGTAGAATGATTAGAAGTGGTATTCCAGGTAGAAGGAAGACTTTAGGCGGGTGAGTGGGATCATAACAATTACGATTTTACCTATTCCTCCCATTTCAGATTTACGATAAATGGAAATAGAAAGAATGAATCCGCTCTTAGCTAACTTGTTCACAGCCCGATGGCAACATGTATAGCTGTAAATCCTAGAGACCTCAATATACTATTGATAGGTTATGAAGGAGGAGTAGTTGCATGGGATATGCAAAAGAACGTAGTCGCCAAAACGTTTGAAATGACTTTACCACCTGGAGCACCTGGAGGAGGATCATACCAAGATGCAGATGGATCATTATGGACTGAACGTACACCCTCTGTCACGTCAATAGTATGGAGACCGGATGGATTGGTTTTTGCTGTTGGACATGCAGATGGATGTATAACATTTTGGGCATATTCAGAATCTGATAAGCCATTGATGGTTAGAACAATCACACATGAAGATGTTAACGTTACAGATGCTGAATCATTATTTGATGCTGGAGCTTTAGACAACCAACTTAGAAAAGTTGAATTAGATCCTCAAGGTAATGAAATCCCTACAGCTGTATCAGCAAATAGAGAACCAATCTTCAAGTTAACTTGGGCAAGTTTCCCAGATCAAGTCACACTGAAAACTCAAATTGCTGCTCAAGGTGTAGATCCAACTATAGAACCTATATCAAATGCTACAGTAGATTACGCAGAAAGAGGTGAAACTTTATTACTTGTTTTAGGTGGTCAAAGTCCAGGTGAAAAACCTGGTGTAAATATCTTACAATTTCCAGCATACAAACCACCTTTATTAAGAAGAGGCACAACTCCGATGTCACCATCTGAAAGTATGCCTTTACAAGAAAGATATGCATACAGAGATTCTTTAGCTCCTACAGGAAGTTCAAGTTATTTAACTAAAACTCCACCAGAAGATTTCATCCTATTACCAAGATCAAATCCATACTTCAACCTGAGTCACGATCCAATAGCAACAATCATTTCTTTAACTCCAGATTACAATATGCCTCAAGTCAAAGAACCAACAGCCTTAAGAGGTTTAGAATCCTGGGTCTTCCCTCCACCTAGATCAACCGTCATACCTCCTTCACCTGGTAGAAAGAATTTTGTTCAACCTGGTGAAGGTGAGAAATTAGTAGCTATGACACCTGCACCTACTTTAGGCACACCTTCGGCGATAACACCAATAAGAAGTGGCAGTTTCTCTTCTACAGGATGGAGATTACCTTGGACATCACCTGGTATAGGCTCTCCTGCACCTTCACCTACATTAAGTATACCTACACCTGATTCAATATATGGAAGTGGACCACAAAAACGTAAAGTTAGAAAACAATTGAGATTACCTTCTTCATTATGGTCAGGTGGATTAAGTGTATTAGGCATGGAAATGTATTCATTACCTACAAACATGTTTAAAAGATTAATTAGTTATCAAATTGAAAATTCTGGTAGTGATCAGGAAGAAATACCTAGATTACCTATATATGGAGGAATGGCTGTACCTGATTTACAATCACATGGAGCTCCCGATGTAAAAGTAGCAAAATTAGAAAGTTATAGAATCTTCATTACATATCATTCAGATTGTACAATCAGATTTTGGGATGCTTCTCCACATCTATTATTATTACCTACACCGTTAAGATTTGAATTTCCTAGTCCATTACCACATTTAACAATTTCAATAGGAGATTATTTGAAACATAAAGATTGTAAACATCTACCGCTAAGTCAATTATGGTTTAATGATAGATCAAAAGTTAGAATCAAATCTGTTCATTTAGCAAAAGAAGCTTTAGAATGTATTGTCACTTTTTATACTGGTGAAATAATCGTAACTAAATTTGCCGAAGCAAAAGGTAAAAACAAAAGGGGAGGTCAAGATGACGATCAAGAAGCAGAAGATGACATTGAAGAATTAAATGAAAATCATAATTTGAATGGTCCTAATCATGATTCAGGTTATTTCCCTCACATGTCATCGTCATCATCATCGCAAGCACATGGCTTAGATGGTAATTCAAATGGATGGGTAGAAGAAGTAACAGAAATAGGACATTTAGCAAAATATAAACATGATGGATTTAAACCTGTTGCGATATTCACTCTAAAAAGAGGCGAACCTATATGTACAGCTGTATCAGATATTGGTTTTATAGCGGTGGCTTTCTCATCAAAATCTTTAGCTATCATTGATATGCGTGGACCTGATGTTATTCTAAGAGAAGGTTTTAATGAAGATGGTGAACAAATGAAAAAGAAAAAGAAAAAAGGTAACGTTCAAAATGTTTTAGGTGAACAATCTGTTGTTGGTTCAATGAGATGGGTTGTATCTGGTATGGGAGCTGGTGAGTGCAATCATGAACTTGCGCAGTACGTTGTTGATTGAAGGCTTACTGATCTAATTATTCTATGTAGATCTCGTCAATCGACCTAGATTAATTGTATCTTACGCCAAGGGGTAAGTCCTACTCATCACTTTCAGTGCTGATATTGGCTAACATCAATTCTGACATATAATTAATCATAGGATGACCAAGATATATGTATTGATAAATTCATTAGGAGAATGGATAGTTGAAACTAAACCACCAACATTTACAAATGAATCTTTAGCTGGACCAATAGCTTCATTTGTTTTAGATCCTATCAATGGTAATGAACTAACACCTTCTTCGGAATCTCTACAAGCTGCTATGAGGGATCAACAGAATCAAGATAATCATAAAACGAAAGAAATACCTGTTCACTGTTTATGGATAGCTGCGTCTAAAAAAAGTATAAGAGTGGCTATCAATTTCAACGGTGAAAGAGTAGCTAAAGTTGAGTTGGAGGATGAAGAATTATCTGATGTTTTCTACGTTACTAGACATGGTCAGTAGTATTTGCCCATATCAACTTGGTTATTTGGCTGTTGGATACTGATTATGGTCTTCCTGGACAATAGGCCAGAAAGTCTTAGTCGCTGTAACAACGACCGGATCAGCACATTTCTATTCTGTACCGCGTTTAGAGTATATAACCAAGTTGGAACTATATTATGGCATGGAAGGGTATGTCCATCTTATCATTTTCTCAAATACATCTAACAGAACATTTATAGAGAGCTAATTGCCTAACTACGCATGACACAGGCGTCCAGCAGGGAAATTATCGATAGATGATCGATCCGGTGATTTTATTGAATATTCCGGTCCTTTAGATATACACCTACGTACATTCTTCCATTTCAGAAAACCTCTTCCCCCCAGATTAGATCCATGTACCATCAAACGAATCATACCTCCACAACCTGTTCCCTTGAACGCTAGTTCGATGGTAGGAGGTTGGATTTGGGGTGGTGCGCCTATAACAGGTGCTCAATTGGATAATCTCAGTAAGTCGAAGCTATTCACAGCCTAAATCCCTTCATCAGGTTTTCGGGGACGCATACGTCAAATATGTGCTAAGCATATGATATTGACGTTTGTTCTTAGTTGCCGGACCAACGAGACCACCTCCACCAAAAGTACCACCACCTCCACCTAAACCATTAATAACATGGGGTAAACCACCGGAAGAAGCTGAAAAAGTTGTATTGACAGCATCGACTGGAGCTGCAGTCAAGAGAACAGCTGTACAAAAACAGAAAGCTCCAGTAAGGGATGCAAGGGAAAGAAATGATGTGTAAGTGTTTTGATTTATCTAATCTACTTTTACCCGAAAGATCACACAACAACCCTTAAATAATATGGAGATAAGGAAACTCTCGTCAATTCGCATAACCGATCAATTGATCCTTTTTTCCCTCTATGATCGAGATTGCTTTTGGGCTGATGACGAATGGTTTGCAATTATGTTTACGATTTTTCCCAGATATTCTGAAATGACTGATGCAGCTACACAAAGAGGAAATTACCTCGATGGTTTGAATGATTCTCTAAACAGTGTTTCTGCAAGTGCATCAGATTATTATAATCATGCTAGAAATGCAGCCGTAAGTTTTTCTGTATTTAACGTTATTATACTTTACGATAGATATAATAGATGACGTGCTGATCAACTTCCATTTCGTGGGAATTGTTTTTCGTTTGTAGATGAAAGAAGCTGCTAAAAGTACCGCGAAAGGTGTTTTTGGTAAATTGCTATGATTGTTTTGTTTCTTTAGAAGGTATATATCCATCGTTAAATATTAGGACATATATGCTGTGCACTTTGTTCCTTTAAGGTGACTTATCACGCTTTCAAAGTCGAAATCCATTGGTATACCCCCTCTTATCTATGATTTATCTTCCTCTTTTCCTTGTTGTATATAGATATATCACCTCTATATGTAATTGTATCATACAAATCTTTTAATCGTTTTTAGGCCATGGGAATATGCCGTTATTCTCTTTTGTCCTACATTTCAGCCTTTTCATGCGGGCGCAAACAAGGTTAAAAGGATCATGATAAACGTTTTTATCGCTCTTGCATCTTTATGTTGTGTACAGTAAGCAGTATGACATGCATAAATTTTGGTTGTTATGCAATCGAAGTGAAAGAATTTTGTTTTCCGAACAAGTCCGATACGATTACAGATGCAGACGAGAATAAGAAAGGAAAGGAAAAGCAAGAAGGAGTGAGGACTCATGACAGAGATAGTAACTGATGATGAATACCTGAACATGTTCCAGAATTAAGGTACTCGAGTACAGCTAAAGATCTCATTACAATTTCTACCTTCTTTACCTTGTCTTTTATATCTTTCTCATGCTTTTGATGAGAGTGTGAGATATTTAAGGGTAAAAGCCAAGAATTTAACCTTTTATATTGTGTGATTTTTAGCCGGTTATACCATACCATAACTACCATTCAGATAATAACCTCTTTTCTGTCTTTTCTTATCTATTTTATTTATATTTAAAACAATCGCACCTTGACTGATATCTCATAAACTGAAAGTAAATCTAATCACTTTCACTTTCAGATGTTGTTCAATTAAAGAACAAGACACGCAAAAACTTTACAACTCATGTTGGATTATCTGAGTATTGAATTACCTGGTCTTCTTTCTTATGTGAGTAAAGCGCGACTTTTCAATTGGAAAAGTGGAGCAAATGAATGAAAGCACAAAGAACTCAGATTGTTTTGGGTAATGGTTTGTGACATATGTGAAAGTGAACAAGCATAGAAGAGAGAATAGAAGGAATGTTGTTAAGATCTATACATACATATAAAACATAGAATATACAATTTAAGGCAGGAAATAACGAAAAAAAAAACATTCAAAGCTGACCAGATGATAAACAAAACCGTAGTTCCCCTTCGCTTGTCGTATAGCAGCTTTTCTCCTTTTCATCCCTTTTGGTCTTTGTATTGTACTTGATATAATAGCTTACGGTAAGTGAAACACTATATTCACCATATATATATCCCTTCTCTTATGTCCTTCCCACCCTTTCGGCTTTCTTACTGAAGGAGGGGGGGTTATCATCATCTATTCGGCAAAAGCTGAAAATTGATCATTTAATCAATATTCTTCTTCTCTGCCCGACGGTCGGATCCAAACCCCGTCTAACGTCAGCGTCTCCGCATAATTTAGGATCGTACTTATGAAATGTGGTGAGAATGCTGACCACCTTTTCAAATAAATCAGCTATCGCTCGCACACTTCATTTATCAATTACACAACGTAGAGTACCAAGATCACCACCTGTCATATCAAAAGAAATCCTTTCAAACGACTTGATATCTTCAGCTGAAGTTTCCGAAGAAGAATCAGTTTCGGACAACAACTAGTATTTAGTGTCAATCCCACTCATACAAAGATCGATCACTTTGTGTACATTCAACTTCTCATTCTCCCCCTTTCGATACTCATTTAGCCTTCAACCTACAGTTGATCCACTTTTACCGTATATACACTTAAGCATCACCAATTAATCCACAAGATGGCCACCCCTTCGCCTATAACATTGGTTGGCGCGACCGGCTTGACTGGGTCCTTTACTCTCAAATCCATCTTATCCTCCTCACACCCATCAAATTTAACCATCTTGACACGAAGATCATTACCTTTCCAAACACCATCACCGGGAAATCCACAAACTAAATTGACCACTAGATTATATGAGAATCTATTTCAAGCTCCAAAAGATGGACAGAAGATCTCTGAATCAAACGGTGTTTATATATCTTGTTTAGGTACTACAAGAGCGGATGCTGGTGGTACAGCCAATCAAGAAAAATTGGATTTAGATTTAAATAGAGATTTAGCTAAAAAGGCTAGAGAAGATGGGGCTGATACTGTAAGTTGACTCTTAGTCTCGCTCCTGCTCAAGAAGGCCCATCTACCTGTTCCCTGTGACTTTCTCCGCTCTACCTCATCAGACGAAATCGTTAGATGTATACGCGAGTTTTACGAAATTCGAACCCTTGCTGACACATGACTACAGATGATCCTTGTATCCTCTGGTGGTGCATCTCATACATCTCGTTTCTTCTATATGAGGATCAAAGGTCAATTAGAAGAGGATGTAAAAGCCATGGGATTTAACAGGGTTATTATCCTTAGACCAGGTGCGTTGATTGGACATAGGTGAGTCGTAGTCAATAACTCCCACAGCTACCTGAGACGTGTTTGTACTGATCCAGCAATGCGTTTTCAGGGCCGACGGCAGAAAAGGTCAATGGTTCATGAATAGTCTTTTCACACCTCTCAAAACACTCGGGATAAGTTTTAACTCGGCTACGTATGGTGAAGAGTGAGTATTCACGATGATTGTGCTACTTGCCAGTCAACGTTATGCTGATAAGGTAATGAATATTGCCGCAGCGTTGGAGCATGCATCGCTGAACTCGTGGCCAATCCACCCGAGGAGAAGTTACTCACCATTTCTGATGACAAAATTGTGGAATATGCCAACAAATTCCGTAAATCCAACCCAAATTCTTCAAGTTCCTCTTGATCATACGAGACGATGAGCATAAGAGGTCATTTCGTCCGACTACAACAACCAACTCGTACAGCATTGAAACCAAAGTCAAGAAGAATGAAAATGTATCTTATAATATAGTCTCCTTCGTCATTTGGTTTTGGGGATTTCTCCGTTTTTCGTTCTGAATTATATATAGATGCGTTATTATCCTTTTCCCCATATCCTGCGATTAAAGCACATCGCTTACCCTACTTTGTAAATTACGAACTGATATTGACATTGGTCGTCTCATTCCTACATTTCCATGGAGCCCCTTTTTTGGTTGAAAATCCTACCTTTTCTAGTGAATATTGTCTGTTGGGCGATTTACAATCCGACCTGGAACGGGGTTATCAGAGGGATGGTAAAACTATTGAAGGGATATGGACATACAAAGGTTTGATTATTCACTAAAATGTGTATATAAATAAATATGAAGATCATGCATTTTACGTTGTATATAAATCAATGACTCTTCTTGAGCCTGCATCCCTGTATGGTACAGAACATAAGTCGTGTATTCTATCAGTTGAAATTGCCAAACGCCGCTGATTGTTGTAATTATTCTAAGTACTTGAAGTGTATATAATGCATGATCTTTATGTACGATCTTCCGTATAATCAACATGATGATTCGATGATATATCTAACAATCTATATAATTGGAGATGAACCGTTTTTTTCATTGGGATTGATTTTGGTTTTTTCCCCCAGTGGTCTGGGCTTGTATCTGTGAATTTCGTTAAATGTCATATATATTCGTTTCTCATTTGTTCTCTTATTCTCCTGTTTCTTCTATAAACGATACACAATCCATGATGACCTTCTCCCTACTATGTTTTTCCAATATGTCTTCGTCTAGTCCACTCTAATTGAAGAATATAATCTTCTTATAGCGAAATAAGTCGCTATGTAACCTATTGATCCACCAATTAAGAAATCGAGTAATGAGAATAGGAATCTGGAGTAGATATTTTGAGATCAGCAATCAATTCACAGACTCTTTTATTAGTTAGTGACGAATATCAATCAAAACTCACAAATAACCGAAATATAAAACTACACTTGTAAAACTATCTAAAGATAATCTTGAAACCCAATACCAAATACCATAAGTAAATAACCAGAAAGCTGAACCACCACCAATTAAGAAAGATCTCCAATGCCATCTATATTCTTCTGCACATAAAGTGAAATAAATAAATAAAATCGTTGTAGTTGCTGTAGTTATAACTACAATTAAAAAAGTTAAAAATAAAAAACCAAAAGCATAATAAGCTCTATTTCCAAATAATGATGATAAAACGAAATATAATTCAACGAATGCAGCACCAAAAGGTAAAATACCACCTAAAATAGCTGAAATCCATTGATTTAAATACCATGGTTTAGGTGGAATTTGTCTTGGTATACTTGAAGTTTTTAAAGGATTTTCAAATGATCCATGTTTTAATCCATAAAAGTATCCTGCTATTGATAATGGTGCACTAATTAAAAACCATAATAATAAAATAGCTAATATAGTTCCAAATGGTACTGCACCACTTGCTGAAGCGAAAATTAAGAATAAATTGAGTAATCCAATAACTGAAAAAACAACTATTGGGAATAATACCGTGGTTAAAATTAAATTTGATTTCCATTGATCACCACCTAAAGTTGAATATGTTCTTGAAGAAGTATATCCCGATACACAACCAAATAATGTCCAACAAATTAATAAAACAGTAGCTAAGGAACCTCTGTTTGATGGTGATAAAAAACCAAATAGAGCGAATAATAATGTAACAATTAACATTATAATTAAATGTAAACCATTTCCAACCATTACAGATAATAACATTGGTCTTTGAGGTAATCTAAAAATTTCACCATGAATTAATTTCCATCCATAATCTTCTTGAACATCTTCAGATAAATCAATTTGATTATATCTATAAATATCTTTTGAAATTGTTCTATATAAAATCATCATAACCATAAAAGTTAAAAATCCAACTATAACTAAACTGTTTATTAATGAAAACCAATGTATTTTTGGATCAAATACATGTAAATATGCATCCCATCTTAATCCCCATGTAATATCTGATTTGATATATGAAATTGAATATGTATAATAAAATTCATTATTTGTCGCTTCACTTAAATATAATGGTTGAGTTGAAAAACAATCTGGTGAATTTGATCCTGAAATCATTGAATTTACTGTTCTTGGATAAACTAAAACACCAACTACTCTATATTGTTTTTTCGATTTTGGTGTTGATATATAGGAATAAGTATCTTTTTCATGATATTGAATATAAATATCATAATGATTATTTAAAGCAGGTTTATCTGGTATAGATTCATCATCACCTAAATTAAAACCTTGAGCATCTAAAAAAATTTCTTGAGTTTTTGAATCTCTTTTCATTTCTGATGAAGGTAAACCATCAATTAAAAAATTTAAACCATAATCTTCTTTAATTCTTTCATTTATAAAAATTGATTGTTCTTTTGTTATTGAAGATTGACATAATAATTTACATGTTTCATTTTTTAACATATTTAATTCATATGGTGAATTTAAAATTCTATCACCAAATAAAATTGAACCTAAAGATTCAGGTTGTTTTTCAATTCCATTAAAAGGTCTACAGAAACCAAATCTATCATCATAATAATCATATGAAATTAATGAATGTAATTTTGAATTTAACATTGGTGTTAATGTATTAACGAAAACATCTATTTTTTCACCTTCTAAATAATCTCTTGGTGCTGTACCAGGTAAATAAAATGCTGAACTGATTGGCAAAGCAAGAAGAGTTGCCAGCGGGAATAGTCTTGAAACCAACATGGTGAATGAGTTTTTGATGGGGGAAGTTTCTAAAGCGGTTAAATATTATCGAAATATACTGAATGGTTGTAGACGTAATGAGAAAGATCACCAGTATCTATATCTCACAACGTCTTTTCGCTTCTGGGTATTGTATTGGCGCTGAGTTTTGCTGAGTTGTCAGTCAAGAGTCTGGTATATCTTGAGCAAATCTTGGTATCAAAGCTGCAAGAAGCAGACAATAAGAATTCAAAGAATATTCAATATTATTATTGACGTGGTACTAGTTGCTACGATCGTAGCAGTAGTTGAGCCGGTAGAAGCCTAAATGGGGGTGTAAAATAGATAACGCGTATCCTTAAGGTATGGTCAAAGCTACGAAATGTACTAGGAATGTTCTCGCTCGAAATCAAACTCTCATAACCTTTTTTCATGCATATACATGTTTCATAGAACGCATAAATCACAAACTGAACACAAATACTACTGACAAAATATGGTAAATAAATCATCATACATAAACTATATAACCTCGAAGAAGCGTAAAACAAGCTATAACGAACAACCGCCACATTCATCTAACCCATACCGACTTCCTCCTTCCCTTTCGATTAAATACTTTCAAGATGTACTACATCACCTTTAGAATTTGATACATATTTCTTCTCATCAAGATCCTCAACGTTGTGAGGTGATGGAGATGAGCCTACACCATGACCGGCAAATTGATCTACAATGGTTGTGGCGAATTTTCTTGCTGAAACCTTATTTTCGAATAAAACATCTAATTCACCATATGTTCTTCCTCTTGCTTCAGGCAATCTGAAATACGTCCAGACGAAGCAGAGGACACAGAAGCCTGCCCAGAACCATCCAGTCTTTGCTCCCCAGTTGAGTTTCTGCTCATTTAAGAAGTATGGCATGATAATTCCATTGACAATACCGATAATATTGTAAGCAACTCGAGCGATTCTGTGGAAAAAAGTGGAAAAATGTCAATTTTACGTGTTTTTTTCCGGTTTTTAAAAAGCTAAAGGATGACTTACACGACTGTTTTAGCTCTTAATCTAGTTGAAGATATTTCTCCGACGATAGTGTAACATACTGGTCCAACTGTTGCGTCGTATAAAGCGGTATAGGCAAGTAACATGGCTCCTATAGCCCATCTGTAGATGGCAGAGTACCACGCTCAGCTTTGAGAACTTTTATGGTTTCCGGTAATGGGGTTATGTTTTGAAAACTTACTGAGCACCAGTGTTTTTGGTGGAAATGAATCCCATTCCACCGATGACTAATAAAAAGCAGATCATACCGAAAAGACCAATCAAGTAAAGTCTTCTTCTACCATATCTTGTCATCAAAAACTGAAAACATCCGACGCCACAGAATTAGCCACATTCCCTACTGCATACCACAAAGTTGAGCTGCGTAAATTAAACATACCCATGAAGAGAGAGTACCACAAATACCTAAAGCATATTGAGCGATTGATAAGTTGAAAGCATTGGTTACAGCTAAACCAGCTTGTTCAAGGAAGAAAGTTGAATAACCCATAAAAGCTGAACCACAAAGATTTTGAATCATCCAAGCACCTGAAGCTACTTCAGTTCTTCTTAAATCAATACCTTTGAAACAATCCCAATAACTTGTACCTGCAGACATTTCTTTTTCAATAGCATTGGTATGTACCATTAATGAAATAGAATTTTCAACTTCTTCTTCTGTTGGATTATTGAATAAACTTCGGATTGTTTTTCTAGCTTCTTCATGTCTGCCAGTTCGGACTTGCCACCAAGGTGATTCAGGCGCGAATATCGTACCGATCAAAATTGGTGCAGGCCATAACCCTATAAAAAGAATTTATTTCCAAATATCAGTTTTCCGATCCTTCTCCTCTGTCGCTTATTGGTGATCATTATGACTTACATTGTAGAGCAAAAGGTAATCTATAAGCCCATTCAGTATCCCAAGTTAAAACACCTCTTAAAACACCTGAAGCGATAATTTGACCAATAACCCAACATAAATTAACATATGCAGTTAAATATGGTCGAAGAGCAACAGGTGAAATTTCAGCAGCGTAAGCTGTAGTTAAAGTTTGGAAAACACCCCAAGGGATACTATGCAATTGGGTCAGGAAAGTCAGTGGAGACTTTCGAACAATAAGAAGAAATGCTTCGGTATGAGATGATATTTACCCTTGTAAAATTTCTCCAGCAAGTAAAGTTTCGATATTATGAGCGAAGAATGGAATAAAAATTGCACCAATCATCATTGCAAGCTATATGGGTCAATCAAAGAATTAGCTTTCAATTTGATCGATACGGTAAACTTGTAAGGTTTACTTACAGCAGCAATCATAGTTTTCTTATAACCGAATCTTTCAGAAGACCAACCATTGATACATAGACCAATGATTTCACCAACTTGAGCACCATTTGAAAGACCAGCTTGCCAAGGTGCGGTAATTGTATATTTCCCATTTGGAAGTTGAACACCGTATTTCTTAGCAAATTGTGGTAAAGCATAAAAATTGTTAATAAGTACAACATCGAAACCTTCCATAATACTGTAGTTTCAATAGGCCATTGTCAATATTGTTTCAATTATCAAAATTAAGAGAGTTTCACTTACATTGCTGTAGATAATAGAACAGACCAAGCAGCTGCTTTAGGATATCTTCGAAGAGCTTCACGTAAAGTCAGACTCTTTTCAGCATCTACAGCTGCTCTAGCAGAATCTACTACATCATCATAGTTGGCAATTTCTTGTTTGATATTATCCAAGACCTCTTGTTCGGTCGTGACTAGATCATTACCGGTCGACATTCTTGATGATGACGGTTATGAGATTGGTTGTATTGAAAAGTTTGATATAAGGATGTTAGGCAATATCTAACTTGTTACTCTTCAAAGTCTTATTGAAGTTGTTGGGGTAAGGACAAAATTTTTCATTGACAGTTGATCAGCTACTTTATATATATTTCTCTAATTTCAGCAATATAGTCAAATCCCTCATGATCATCTGCTAACATCAAGCACATTATTGGTTTTTTCGACGTTTATGTGACTATGAAACATCCCAAATAAAGATTCGGAGGTATGTACGACTGTCATTCCGTTATTTTCGAAAGGTGATCATTCGCATATTGCGGGAACCCCTTGGGGCAAAGCTCAAACCTTTGGTTCCGAGACGGTAATTGCCCTGCAGAACATCTGCGGTAGCTCCAATCTCATGTCGCTAAGAACCTTTTTAGCTTTACGCAATATCAGTTGGCCATGTTACTGACAATTAACGTAAAGAAGGAGAAAAGCGATTACCGCTGGAACTTGTTATTGGAAATTGGCAATTTTTGATACCCAAATGCGCACATATAAAAACTCATATATGCCACACCATACGGGAGTCTAACAATTACTTGATGTCAAGAGTTCGATAGGTACCGCTAAGAATGCTTACATCACATCTAGGAGAATACCGCTATTTGAGATTACCGTAGCTTCAACCGTATTCCATTGCCGTTAGCGTTAAAATGATCACAGCAGCTGATACATGTCTTTGCCATAAACTTTGAAATATTGGCAATCGGTATCACCAACACTGCGAGTAATGAAAGAGAAAAGCCTCATATAGACCTCCATAATTGCAAATCGCATTCCTGCAAGCACAACCTCGACGGTCTTGTAGTACTTTAAGCGATTTGCAATTTTGACTGATCAAACGAGGCAGGTACATGCTAGGTACAGACAGGTGCCGATCTTCAGGAACACTACTATGAAACGGGATCTTATTTCTCTTCTTTGAGGACGTGTGGGATATCATGTTTCGGTTCAAATTTCACTCCACTTTACCGGTCCGACCATCATGCTTCCAATATGGACAGATCATCAGTCGTGTTGGATGCACTGTGAGTGCTCTGACTAATTGCTAAAGACTATATCTCTGAACAAGATAACTCGACTGTTTCGTTACATCTCATAAACCTCTATAACAAGACATTGACTGAAACACCATTCTACGCACATAGAACAGTAAAGAATAGCTTTGACAACATCATGGTCTACCTTCTTCCCGGTGAGATTTGGAAGTTGTTGCAAAAGGTAAGATACCAGTACTGATTTACATGTATTTTTCGATATCTACACAGACGCAGACTGGTGGAGACAAGCTGTCATTTATCAAATCTACCCAAGATCTTTTGCCGATGCGAATGGTGACGGTATAGGAGATCTCAAAGGTATAACTTCAAGAGTTCCTTATTTGAAGCAACTTGGTGTAGACGCTGTCTGGCTCAGTCCATTCTATCCATCAGCTCTGAAAGATGGAGGCTGTGAGTACTGAGTACTTTCGACGTACTGACGTTTTCGCTAAATTAGTAATCTTCTTTCATTAGACGATGTCGCCGATTACAGGGATGTTGACCCTAAAATTGGTACTTTAGAAGATTTCAATGAAATGAGTGCTACACTCAAACAAGCTGGCATTAAAGTTATGGTAGATATTGTACCAAACCATTCCAGTGATGATCATGAATGGTTTCAAGCCGCTGTAAAAGCTGGAAAGGGATCAGCTGAAAGGGCAAGGTATATTTTCAGAGATGGTAAGCCAGAACTTGAATCGACTATGAGAACCCACATAAGAGTTCATAAAAGCTGATTGATGCGATATAATCGATTCATATACAGGACTTGGGGAAAACAAAGATCAACCACCAACAGATTGGTTAAGTATATTTGGTGGATCAGCATGGTCACCTTCAGGTTCAGATGATGGACAATGGTATTTTCATTGGTTTGATTCTTCTCAACCTGATTTCAATTGGGAACATTCAGATGTTAAAGAAGATTTTCTTAAAACATTAAAATTCTGGGGTGATAGAGGTGTATCTGGATTTAGAATCGATGTCGCACATGGATTAGCAAAAGATATGTCTGAACCTTTACCAAATTGGGAAACTTTAGATAAATTAACAACTCGAAAATTACAAAATGGTAATGCAGAATTAGTACATCCTATTTATGATAGAGATGAAGTTCATGAAATTTATCAATCTTGGAGAAAATTGTTTAATCAATATAATCCACCTTTAATGTGAGTTCAAATATCATTGCGCTACTGGCAATGACTCGTAGTGAAAGCTGACATCTTCTGTTTTAGGGCTGTGGCCGAAGCTTGGGTTGCACCTGATCGAAAAGGTCTTTATGCTTCTTCCGATGGACTAGGTCAAGCATTCTCATTCGATATATTACTGTGCAATTTCCATAAAGAGGAATATGAAGAATGCATCAATCGATCTTTGGCAGCAGCTAGAGAGATTAAGTCTAGTAATACCTGGGTACTTTCCAATCACGATGTAAGTTATTCATATGCTTAAATACGAAAATGCAAGGCTGCGAATCGCTAAGACTCATTTGCAGGTCATGCGACATGCATCTCGATTCGGTCTACCTGATGTTCCAAACGAGAACCTTCCTGTATCTCAAGTCGCTCTAAATGTCTTCCTTCAAAACAAGCTACAAGATCCAAAAGTCGATGTAGAAGGTGGTCTGAGAAGAGCTAGGGCAATGACAATGATGATTTTGGCTTTACCAGGATCAACTTATATTTACCAGTAAGTGGACATATAGTATATCCTCGCTTGATCTGCGCTGACTTGGCTTATTTCGCAGGGGCGAGGAACTAGGTTTACAAGAAGTTGTAGAGATTTCGCCTGAAGAGAGACAAGATCCTATTTTCCGTCGAACAGAAGGTCACGATATTGGAAGAGATGGATGTAGAGTACCTTTACCTTGGGTATCAAATGAAAAGAATTTCGGTTATGGTTCAGGTAAATCTGCACATTTACCTCAACCTGACTGGATGTCACAATATGCTGTAGATGTCGAAGATAGAGATCCAAGTAGTACACTAAACGTTTATAGAAAAGCTTTGGAACTAAGAAAAGAACTACAAGGACCAGAAGAATTAGAATGGATCAAGAATGATGATGCTAATTCAGATATCTTACATTTTAAGAGACCTGGTGGATGGGAAGTAGTTGTCAATTTCGGAAAGACCGAGATTAATATACCTGCAGGTCAAGTTTTACTTAACTCATCTGGAAAAGCCCTTGAGAATGACAAAATTCCAGGTGAAACTACTGTATGGCTCAAGAACGAATAGATTATTGATAGATATCCCTTGTATCAATAACATGCATTTCCATTCTCCGTTGTTCAGTGTATATCCCTAAAAGTGGGATCTTTCGGCTAACAACCGCATGATTTATCCGAAGCGGGGCCTGATTCATATTTCATAATTCATAATTCATGATTGATGACTGTACTACTATACGAGTACTGTATTTGATTGATCAGGTGTTCAGCGTGCCTGAAGCATTTAGCAGCAGCGACAGAACAGATCTCGACAACTCGTACAGTAATCTCCGTCTCGTATCCACTAACATCATTAATCATGACACTTTGGAAAACAAGGGGCTTTGAGATAGAACTGGAGATACAATATCACTAAAGCCAATCTGTTGACAATTTCCTGTAATCCATTCGCAGCTCAAGCTTATATTTTAGGACAAATTCGCAAGGGGGAAGAGGTCGACATGTCGTCAAATGCTGGACCATCCGTTCAACCGACAACAGCAAAACGCAAATCTCGGTCCACTCGAGGTCTACAAAAGTAAGTTCCGTATGTAACCAATCATACAGATTGATCAGAGGAAAGGCAGCTGATCAACCTGATTGCTTGCAGTAAAGTCAATGCATTGGAAGAGCAGATGGAACAGGTTAAAGTCAATCTCGAGAATGTAGTCTCTCTTTTATTGCGATTAGCACCTACTGCTAATCAAGGTGGACTTTCAGTAACACCCGATAGCAATAGTAAGTATACCACAAATGAACCTATTCGTATTAGATCTGTCTGACCGTCTAATGCTTGTTATTTAGGACATCAAGATTCAATTACACCTTCTTCGCATCAATTTACCTCTCAACCGCCTCTACCTGAAAATGCAAAATCATCAACTACACCTAATGTATCCCTGGAACAATGGGTACAACAAATATCAGGTACTATACCTTCCACTTCCTTTCATAATTACAATACCAATCATCAAAGCGAAAATGGTGTACGTGAATCTGAAAAGAATTTGAAAGTGATCGAAGAAGAAGAAGGATCAGAAGGATCATCTAGTGATGGTGAAGGTGATGAGAAAGAACAACGTGAAGGTGAAGGGATTGAGGGGATGTCAATGATGCGAGAAATGCTTCGAAGAGAAGAAAGAAGAAGATTACGTGCAGATGGACATACTCCTACTGAACCTCTATCACCTAAAGATAATATATCAATTATCCATCATCAACAGCATCATCAGAAGAAGAATAGTTTTGGATACGATGCTCACACACAAGAACCGATCAACGGACCCAAAAAACGAAAAAGATCTCATCATGAACACAATCAAAGTCATTCAGTCACGCCTTCATCTAAATTATCTGATCCTATAGTCGACGGGATATGTACTGAAGCTCACGGAAAAGGACTTTTCGATCTGTGAGTTACAGTTCCAATGCAAAAATTGTTAGACTTGGTAATTTAGCTAATATCAATCAGCTTTTTTCGTGGTGCACATGCCTTTATACCGGTTTTCGACCCTTCCATGGATACATGGGAAAGGTACGTATCTTTGTCGTAATCATTTGAAATGTATATTGTTAAAAAAACTAACTTCTATTTATCCTATCAAGCCTGAGACGTAGGTCGCCATTCTCGATATCTGCTATCTTGTTCGTGGGTCAAAAAATCCTCGACGCAGGTCACGAAGCTAGTGAACTCCAGAAACAACTTAAAGATTATGCGGAAAAGATAGGTAGGCGATTTCAGCGCTTCCCTGATATCCCCAATCAGCTAACTTGAGTACTATGCATTTCCAGGCAAAACCACTTTGTTCTCCCCCATAGCTAATGCCGAAGCACTCCAAGCAATGAGTAAGCTGTGACGATTCATCTGAGACATATTCTAAATCTAGCAACACTGATCATCTTCAATGTATCTAGTTGTTCTGGCTTCCTGGGGAGATACCGGATGGCGACCAGGTAGTCATGCTGTTAGTATGGGGTAAGTTCTCATTTTTCCCCTACAGCCACGAGTATCCGCATCAGCTAATCGCGCGGGGTGTTCGATAGATATGACATGGAGCTGTATAAGTGTTTGCCGAAATTGGCGGAACATCAACGTGTGCTGTCAAGCGTTGGATCCAGCGATAATCGTGTGAAGGAAGCAGAACAACGGATGGTAATTGGAGCCCGACTTTGGCTTTTAGTCTGTAAAATGGCAATCGAGTAAGCAATTTCTAATTCCTGAAATTGAAACTCAGCTGACCTGTGAGATCGCTCACCGGTTCATAGAATGGCATACAACCATGGTCGTCCATTAATCATTGACGAAGCTTTGATCTTACCTCATTCGCATGCCCTGATGAACCATCCCTCTCGGCTTCCAACAGATGGTAGAATCATAGCTTCGTGTGAATTACTTCTTCATAGGTGTAGGTCGTTCTTTCATTCTTCTGACTCCGACTGTAGCTAAATATAATTTCAGTACCATTACACAAAATCAGTATATCTAGTGACAGACGAGATGTCGATCAAGCTCTACAGCGGTTCAATGATGGAGCTCTAAGTTGGGAAGCCAAATGGAGAGAATATTATAGTATGTACAGCCTGGAAAAGCTTTTAATCGATTGATAGCTAATTCCGATAACAATCAATCAGTTCAACAAGGTTTTTCCGAAGATAATATTTTGATAACAGATCGTAAGTTGTACCCTCAGGTTATTCACTCGCCGTGGAAAAAATGCTAAACTATTTAGCGAATGTTTTGTGCTTCAGTCACCACACAACGATGTTTTAGCTCGTAAGGCAGCTAACCTGTCGATGATAGATGAAGATTCGGACTAATGAATATCACGTAGGGTACTTGCGAATTCATATCTATTGAGGGATATTCGTAGTCCGCATGACGTAGAAAATCTGCCAACTCATCGGAAGAGATGGTTATTATCGAGTCTAGATGACGCTCGATTCATCTCATCTCGGATATTAAGTACTGAAGTAAGCTTATTGATCTGCCCTTTCCATGCCTAAATTACCTAGCCAACGTACGTTCGAGATTGACTGATTTGAGTGTTCCGTTGTTCATTTACAGAAAAGCAAATTACTCTACGCCAACCACTATTCGCATGTAGCTTTAGCGAGCGTATCACGGATATACATTCGATTGGCCACATTATTCCCAGAAGCCGTAGATTTGCGAAAAGTAGCTAAAGATCTCACGCAACTGACCGATGTTTTGGCACATTGTGAGTCTTCGTTTCTGTTTGATATTTGTGCAAGACAGTTAAAATTCCTGTTTGTCCAATCCATAGTTCCCGGAGTGTCATTTGCTAGACAACTGAGATATGTTATAAGTAAAGCTAGAAAGAAGCGTATATTACCTCCTGAGACCAGACCAACTTCACCAACTAAACCTTCATCTAATCAAGTTCAATGGAATAATAGTAATCCAAGCGAAGCATACAATAATATCATTCAACCACAACCACAAACATCACAAGTTTCACCTCAGACGTTCGATATTCATGGGTTATTCAATGGCAATAACAATGGAGGAGATAACGTTCTACATGAAAGTCCGATGGAGTTTGATCCATTTCTGGCTGAAGAATTATTTAATCAAAACATCTTTGGTACAAACCCGAATCATGTAACGCAAACCTTCAACTCGGATCAGATCTTCGGAGAGGTAGCTGGAAATTCTTGGATCGTAGACGGCAATATAGGAGGATTATGGTTCGAGAATGATCCATCCATGAATTCAGTGAATGATTTGGGTATCTCATCTTGGCTAGATTTCCCTGCTTTAGGTGAATCACCATCATTCCTTCTGTTATATAAAGGTTATAAGATAGCTGATACAATGAATCTCCTTAGATCTTGGACAATTCGGTAATTGGACTGGTAATTAGTGTTTTCATATCCGGACAGAATTGACCAAAATGACACATTATATCTCATGATCAACCAATGTTCAAGTGTTTCAAGTTGAAATACAACCACTGCTAGAGTATCGTAAAATCATGAGACTTATCTGCAGTGGTCAAAGGAAACATGCAGTCCCAAACTAGCAGATTGTGGTGACGCACATCGACAAGGCCCAGAAAATTGTATATATATTACGCATGAACCCAAAGTTCATCTTATCCTCGCTAGTATAACGGTTAGTATAACCGCTTCTCACGCGGTAGACCAGGGTTCAACTCCCTGGCGGGGAATATTTTTGTCTTTGTTTTTACGGCTTTCCTTTTTACAAGTTTATGCACTGTTCAGATCATCTGTATGCATCAACTACGTCTCAAGCTTTCGAAGGATGTTAGAGAAATTCTTCGCTAACGGGTTGGATCACTGTAATGAAGGATTCCATCGCATGGAGATAACCACATGAAATGATCTGTTGAACAAAAAATGTTCTGGGCTCTGGACCTTTTGTTCTTGAGGAGACCTTTAGTGGGATGCTGGAGAAAAAAGTTCCATGTATAGCAGAATACAAAATATGATAGTACAGTACATAGTTCATTTCAAACGAGATACTTATATAGATATTGGTAGATATACAACTACAACCTGAAACTTAAAGTCAAATACAAATCCAAATTCAAATCCAAAGCCAAATCCAAATCCAGATTATTTTGAATCACCTTGATTCTTTTAAATATGACAGACTACGTCCAATGATCAATCTAATAATGATCAATAGAGTATATAGCTTTGATGGAAATTTCAAATTTCTTGATGAAATATCTGACTTTGTATTTCTCTATTTTCTTTTTTTTACTACTTATTATCCCAATAAAAACGAAAAAGAAAAAAAAAAAAAAAACATCACCATCTGCTGAATCGTTCGTTGATATGAACCAATTTTACTTTTTTTTTTTTTCACAGATTTTCAATAGCTACTTCAGCTTGCCATTTACCGAATTTTCTTAACATTCTAAGATAAATTGGTAAACCAAATATTGTACCTATTCCAATTGGAAATAAAATGATTATTAAAATAGTTGAAAATAATGTAATTAAAGGTTTAATTAATAAAAAATAAGTTAATGCTGAATATGAATAATGATCTAAAAACATTGCGTATGAACATTTCATAAATCTTTTTTCCCATATCATCGAATTATTATTGGTATCATCTTCTCCATCACAATTATTATTATTATTATTATTACTACTTTGATTTTGTTGTTGTAAGGTTGAATATGAATTTTCATCAGCAGAAATCCCTTGTCCTTGTCCTTCTTCCAATTCTCCTTGATCTAATCCAGGTGTTTCAGGATAAGGTGAAGTAGGTGAAGATAATGGTGTTATCACAGGAGGTGTTATACTTGGTTTTAATATTAATCTATAAAATATTGGATGATTTGATGGTGGTGATGCAGGTGATATTGGTGAATGATAATGGAGTTGCATAATGCTCTGTTATCAGCCATCGACCAGGACAAACACAAGTCAGTGAATGCTATATTATTTACATCTAGCGGGATGAATATCTCAGTGACTTACCTCTAATCTTGCCGCTGAACGAGAAATAAATAATGTCAACCACCAAACAGCAGCTCCGAGTGGTAAAGTTATCAATAAAACCGTTCCTGCTAATGTACCAGCTACAAGGAATGGCCAAACGAATAAAGCCTAAATACAAAAATACAAAGTAAATCAATTTAGCTCGGATACTAACATCATTATAGACATGGATGATCATAGAGAAGATATGAAGACGGATATCTAAGTCATAGTTGAGGTTAATCGAAAAACAAACAACTTACAAGAGGAAAATTCAATAAGACCAAATGTAAAGTAGCTTTCCAATATTCACTTCTTCCTATAGGTCTCCAAAATCTTTTAAATCCTCTAAACCGAGTACCTGGTTCTTCATCAAAATCTAAATCACCACACCAAATTGATCTCCATAATCCTCTTTTTTTCGTCTTTATCAAACTTATTACCGTCTGCTGATCGATATTAGTATTATTCGATGTAGATACTGAAAGTAATGGTGTATTTTCATTGATGTTGACATTATCAATCGGATTTATCAAGCTTGAAGTATGAACATGTGGTGAAGATAAAGCAGATCTTGATCGTCTTGAACTCGTTGTATTACTCGAATAAGATTGTGTTGAAGTATATCTTGGTCTGTGTAAGCTATTGCTACTATAGTTATTATTTTCTGTATTTATAGCTGATAAAGTTCTGGCTCTATCACGATGATACGGATGATGTTGATGTTGATGTTGATTTTGCGAAACAATATCCAAAGATGAATTAGGACGTATAACTCCAGGACCTTCTTCAATTGTACGTGAAGAAGGGATTATAGGAAAACTGGCATATGGTGGTGGTTCTTCACCGCCTCTAGGTTTACTTGGATCTAATAAAAATAAAGATGATCCATCTGCTGTCAAGACGTATATCGGTTGTTGTTGCCGCCCATTACTTTGACTATGATTATGTGATGATCCAGATGGTATTCCTGATAAATGTAATGGATCTGAAGGTGATCGTGGTAATAATCTAGGTGGTTTAGGTATTGGTGAAGTTGGATTTGAAGGTAAATGCATTGATTGTGACATGTTGATTCCAAATTCCAAGAGGGTGGGCTTATACAGACTTGAAGTTGGGTATCACGATTGTAGTGAATTTTAGGTGTGTTTTGTGGATGAAAGCTCCCTTGTTCAATAATCGATATATATATTTTGGCCCAAGCTTGACTGATTGACGTATATATCGCAAATACCCTCTCTCTATATTGGTTGAAATCCAGCTGGTACTTTCGTTAGAGCTCCCCAGAGCTACCTATTTGAGGCATTGGGAATTGAGTCAAGATATCAAGCATGTGATGTTGTATATATGGACAGAATGCAAGATATAAAAAGAAAAAATCAAAATAGAGAGCATAAAATGAATGGATTTGATATTCAGGGTAAAATTAAAGGATGAACATGAACAATATGATGCCGTAGCATGTGCTCTCCACCATAGGATAGATAGATAGGACCGACAATTTTATCATTTTATCGTCTCAATTCAAATATTATGTTCAATGGTAATCACTGACAATATCATCTATAGTATATCCCATATAGCAACTGTCCAATCCAAGATAGAACAAGGTTGATCCGGATAAAAATTGTCAAAAAACATGCCTAGACCACCTGAAACACCTGATGTTAAAGCATCAAAAGGATTAGCATATATTTTGAGACATGGTGCGGAGAAAGAAGGTTTACATATTAGGTCAGATGGTTATATCAAACTGAATGATGTTGTGAGTGTTTATTTTTCACTTTATTGTATTGAATTCATAGGAGGAATTTTCTCATGAATGTGTTCAAAGTAACTTTTAATTTTGAAGGGAATAAAGAAAAAATACCTTTATATCAGATTTTATGTTATATACCGACTGACTGACTGACTCTATCTTGTATCAAAAAAATCTTATAGTTGGCAAGACCTAAAATGAGAGAAGTAGATTTACAAATGGTATTAAGATTAGTTGAAGAAAATTCTAAAAAAAGATTTGAATTATTATTTGGATATGATCCAAGTTCACCGTTACCTAAAAAACTTAAAAAAGGTCAACAACCAAAAAAGAAACGTCCTGAGAAGCCTTCTTCTACATCTCAAATTCCTATTGACAGTGGTAGTGGCAGTGTTATCGATGAAAAAACCAGTTTTGAAAATGTCGAAATAAAATCAGATGGATTAAATCCTATTCTCTTACAAAATGATAATAAAAAAGGAATGGATGCAGCTGAAATTGATAATTTACAATCAAATTTATCTAATATCAATTTAATTAAAAATGATGAACCTTTAAAACATGTTGAATTACCTTTAATCTCTTTACCTATTCCAGATGTCGACGTTGATGAGAATACAAGAGAGAAGCAGACGGATTCATCGTCATCGATAAAAGGTGAATATTTTATACGTGCAACTCAAGGTCATTCAATAAATTTAGAAGGTACTTCACATTTAGAAGAATTGATTGATTATAATAATGAAGAATCAATTAAAAAAGCTGGTATTATGGTACATGGAACTAAATTCGAATTATGGGATATTCTAAGTAAGTTTTCTATATATGGAATATATATCAACATACATCATTATTATACATATCACTGTGATTCGATCTCAAATCAATTTGAGATATGATAAATGCTAATGATTTCCATTTTTTTCTATCTAAATTAATAGAAACAAATGGATTATCTAAAATGACAAGACAACATATTCATTTAGCACCTTCACATAAAGGTCAAATTGTACCTAGGTTAAATTCAACTTTATACATTTACTTATCATTAAAAACTTTAATTGAAAATAATATAAAAGTTTTCATTAGTTCAAATGGTGTAGTTTTATCTCCAGGTATAGGAGAAAATGGTATTATACCTAAAGAATTATGGAGAAAAGTTGTTAAAATAAAAAATAAACAAAGAATTGTAATTTGGGAAAATGGTAAAGAAATTGAAGAAGAAGGAGGACAGAGGATTGAACAACCTGGTGAAGAAGGTATATAATCATTTGCAATAATAATATTCAATCATCCCACCTGTTTGGACTTTCAGATTTCGAATTGAATTGGAGGGTAAGAAGAAGGCCAATTAACGGAAAATGTATCACTACAACAATTAATATGATTATACAATGCATCTAAATCATGCCCCCTTACAATTGGTTCTGGCATTCGACAATCACTTTAAATTTTTTAATCTTTCAAACCTCTGAGCTAATTCTTCTTCTTCAGACAATTTCTTAGGTTGAGGGGGTTGAGGTGAAGATACTTTTATATTATTTTCAGGTGATGCTTCCTTCTTCTTTGTGATTTGATCCTTTTCTTCTTTCTTCTCTTTATCCTTTTTTATATCACCTTTTCCATTATCATGATCATCATTATCGTCATTGTGGTCATCTTTACTTTTCTTATCTTCTCCATCTACTTCATTCCGTTTCAAAGGTTCTATTTCGTCTTCATTATCACCGTCATCTTTAATTTTAGTTATAGTTTCTTCAGGAACCCAATTTACTCCATAACCATTTGCAATTTCCATTAAATAAGCATCAACTAATTCTTTACTTGGTACAAATACTTTTAATTTTGATAAAATCCTTGTCGGAACGCTCGTAGGTGGTGCATTTGTATTTTGAGTTAATGATATTGAAAAATTACGACCGAACTAAGGTTAAGAAACATTTTAAATATTCATTCCAATTAGTTATAGATACACTTCATATATCTCTTTTCCTCATTTGATCATTTTCTATCTGGTACAGTATAGTATAGTATACCTTACTCACCTTATGCATTAATAATTCCCTTAATAATTGTAATTCTTTTAATTCAGTTCTTGGCGCAGCGTAAACTATCGCACATACTGCATCTGATATTGAAGGTTCAGGTTCTTCACCTCTAAATACAAGTGGGAATCGATATGATAAATGTCAGTGATTTAGTCAGTCAGTCAGTCAACGATTCATTTTAGTTCTGTCATTGAACACCATTTTGAGACACGTTGAGATGGATGGGAAGCGGGATAGAGGCTGGTGATAGTACTTACGAAGAAGAATCCAGTAAATTGAATCTAGCTTGTAACGTTTCAACGTATAGCTATCAATTGAAGCCAAATATAAGTAGATATACAAAATATAATATCTGTGATTCATTTCCTCATAAAACTTACCTCTAAAATCTCTAATAATTCAACATAAATATCATCTTGAACTAAACCTTCAACTCTTAATCTGGCAGTTTCAATTCTATTTTTATTTAATAAATCTGCAATTTCCCTTCTACTTTGTTTTGCTAATGCTAATTTCTTTTCTTGTAATGTTCTTAATCTTTGTATAGATAATTTTATTTGTACCTAATATATTCATGTCATTAGAATATATACTATCTCCACTACTCGATGTTTTATTCCGACTTTAAAATCAGATTACAAGGTATAATTGTGATTATGGATATAAAGCACTAGAATCGATCACTCTCACTCACTTACCTTTGCTCTTGGTCCGTTCCAAGGTACCATCTTGACTACTGTATACACTCTATCCTTGTTATAATCAGCTTGAAGTGGTGGATATAGTGGAACAACAAGATAATCGCAATGTCCATGTTATATAGTAGTGATTGACCATATAGCGTCAGTGATACTTCCTGTATAACCGGTCGATAAGGTTACCCTGTATTTCGAATGTTTTTACTCCGAAGGAACAAGACTATCAACTTAGAACTCTGATTCTTCCTTCTCTTTCAAACATACATACCATATCACGTCACACCACATCACATCCACCGCATCAAGGCTATTCTGAGAACGAAGACATCACATCCGATAGCATATAGCACGCCTAGAACGGAATACGATCGAAGCGACATCAGGAAATTCCAAGAAAGACGAAAAAAGCGCGTTCTAAAGAAAATATAGAGTCAAATCAATAAATATGCCTCCTCCTCAGACGACTGGCATATACCCATCGGATTCTATAGTGGTATGTCTTTACCTCTGGCTTACTTTGGCCTGCTATGCCATTACTTGCCACAGCAAAAGAAAGAAGCAGAATGAAAAGTTTGGCTAATACAATTTTTTCTCGTTTTCCACTACCATACAGGAAGTAGCACAATCTTTACCTTTAGATCCATTAGGTCAAGGTTCAGCAGATATTTTAGCAGGAGATGTTGAATATAGATTACATTTGATATTACAAGAAGCTAAAAAATTCATGGTAAATGGGAAAAGAAGTACTTTGTTACCTGAAGATATTGAATATGCTATGGATGCTTTGAATGTTGAGGTGAGTTTGGTTTGGTCTGATGAGATCAGTAAAAATACCATATATATATATTATCAGAGTGTATCGTTTGGCTGTATTGCGGTATCGGGAACGATTATATTGATCACTTGTTATACTATCCAGCCCGTCTTAATTCCACCAAAACCATTACCTCTCCCAGCATTTCAATCTTTAAGTATACCTAGTGGCTCATCATCATCATCATCATCAAATCAACAACAACAACAGATATATCATTTACCTGATGATGAAATTGATTTTTCAACATATTTGAAAAAACCTTTACCTAATGGTGTACTAAATTCTTCTGGAGTTAAATGGAAATCTCATTGGTTAGCTGTTGAAGGTATCCAACCTGCTATAAAAGAAAATCCTACACCTATACAAAGAGCTGGACGTGAGTGGTTTGTTTGTTTTTTTAATTGATACCTTATGCTTTGTAGAAAGTTATTCAGGAAAATGTTAACCGTATATACTGAATTGTTGTATTCTTCTTATGACCAACTTTTCTTAGCGTCACGTTCACAACCAGCATCAACATCATTAAAACCACAAGCAAGAAATGTTTTACCACAAGAATTACAATTATACTTTACAAGGTTAACTACAGCTTTAGTACCTTTGAGCAATACAAATACAAATACAAACGAAAATGAATATGAAAGACATAGATTAGCTGCTTTAACTTCACTAAAAAATGATATTGCAATAAATGGAATTTTAGTTTATTTAGTTAAATGGTTATCCGAGAGTATACAAAAATGTTTAATGGCTTCAACGATCACAATCTCACAATTAATTGATTCAACTCAAGCTGTCATTGAAAATGAAGGTATTTTCTTAGAACCTTATGTATGTCAATATCTCAACATTTCAACTTGAATATCCGCTTCGAACGATATCTCATAATATGAATGAAAGAAAGCTAACCTTGAAAAATAACCCTTTGCTCATAGATACATATTCTGCTTCCACCATTAATGTCAATAATCCTTACTGTACCTCTTGGTCCACATCCACCTTCATCATCATCAAGTAATCAACCTTCACCCTACGACTTACGGTTACATGCTTCTCAAGTTTTAGGTAAAATAGCTGAAAAATACGGCAAATCGTATCCTGGTTTAATACCTCGTAAGTCTCTTCACTAGTGTAATGCATATGTAATTATACTAATATTACGATTCTTGCACTATAGGTCTCGTATCAACACTTAATAAAGCACTTAATTCGCCTCCTTTCCCATCTCCACTTGGAGCATCTAATCCACCTTCAGGAAGGTACGAAGGTGCTCTATTAGCTTTATCTTCTTTAGGTCAACAAGCAGTTAAAACTACAGTTTGGGGTAAAGCAGGTGAAAACATAATTAGAATTGATGATTTAGCTGGTAGATTATATAGTGATAGTAGTAAAAAGAAGAATCCTTTAATCAGAGCTTTAATCGTGAGTTCTCAATTGTTCATTCATACATTCATAATTGACAGTCTCTACTTCAAATAAAGTATGATAAGGTTGTCGGGTCCATACTAACTAACCCTGGAACTTTATCTTGTAGAAATGTCTTTCGGTAATTATCACTCCCAAACCAGCTGATACACCTACACCTCAAGTTAATTTAGATGAAATTGCAGATGCTTTTGGACCAAATTTAGCAAATAACTTGAACAAAAAATTATGGACTGCAAGTGAAATTTTGAGATTAAGACGAGAAGAACTTGAGAATGAAAGTTCTCAAAATAATGGTGATACCAATGGTAATTCGGTGAATGGACAAGTGAAACAAGATGATATGGAGATTGATCAACCTACTACATAGTCAATACTTGTATCTCTGTCCATGATATATGATGTATAATATAGGTTACACATTAGTCTCATTATATACAGTCATCATCATATACAATCATATACAGTCATTTACTGTATTATCTACAGTTATCTACAGTCATCTACAGTGTGTATTTGTATGTATGGTTATATATACATTTGACTAGCCACTCTGGATGACTATTATACGTCATTCCCTGAGAATATTTCGGGTTTCACACGTGTTGAGCGGGCTCAGCGGGTGTCTCGTGCGGTAGACTAAAAGTTTAATATATTGCTTAAATTTCACACTCTTGTTCTTTCACTACGGTGATGGGCATTTTTACTTCGCACAGCATTCAAATAGCTAGCTTGTACAAACGAGTGAACACTGCCATTTCTTTTTCTCTTTTCTTTACAATTGTGCAAATCAAAAAAGGTCGTCAAAGATAAGTAATAGTAAAGAAGTATTTGTCGTACTACTAGAATTGAGTTGGAATATTTGGTAAAAACAGTAGTTCTTTGTCCTTTTTTCTTTCGAATTCAAAGGAAGGGTATTTTTAGGGCCATATACCCTCAAGGGAAAGAATACAACTACTGCTGCTACTGCAAGACTTTCAGTATTATTTGGCAAACAACAATACCACTATACAATACGTTTCTTATTGTTCGTTCTTCAGTAAAAATCTTCAATCTTCTATCATCCATTGAACTCATCGAGGATCACTATAATTCATAATTTGTCCTAATATTCACCTACACCTCTCTGATTGAACAGACAAATAAACCTCTAATATAATATTAACATTTTCACAATGGCTCAAGTCGCTTCTCCACCACATATATTACGTCGTAGAGTAGTAAGGCCTAGACAAGAAGTTTCTTCAGCTGCTGCTGCTACGTCTCCTGCAGGTGAGTATCAGTTTTTTTTTCTTTCTCAAATGCATTTGATTCTGCTATGAGATAAAGTGAAAAATATCAAAGACTGTACAAGTTGATGATTTTATCTCTTTACCTTACCTATCTATATGTCTTTGGCATACCTGTGCTCACAATGCATTCATTTGCTGTGACCCCCCTTCCTATTCTTCCCATCATTCGTTCACCATCAATCTTTCCTCATCCGGTCTTCGTCCCTATCCTCAAACTATCCCTTGGTCTGCTTGAATATGCGTGCTTGAAACTTGAATCCAAATATGCAAAACTTAAAATTCTGACATCAAGCTTCTGTAACTCCTTCTGCTGAACCTTCACCTTCGCCTTCGCCTGCACCCGAATCCTCTGCTGCTGCCCAATCACCTTCAGTAGAAGCGACAACTGCACCTTCAGCAGCTGCAACAACATCAGCTGAAGCTACGCAATCACCTTCACCTTCACCCTCCCCTCAGCCTACTCAATCACCTTCACCATCACCTTCAGCTGAACCTACAACTCAACCTTCAGCTCAACCTTCATCACAGAATCCACCTCAATCAAGTGAAAATCCTCCAGCTTCTTCACAACAAGCTACTCAATCGCCTCAACCATCCCCTTCACCTAGTCCATCAGCTACTCAATCCCCATCACAACAAAATCCAATTACAATAACATCGACTCAACAGCAAAGTCCCGCTCCCAGTCAAGATGGTCAATCTACGTGAGTATTCTACCTGCCGAAGACATCTAAGGTGAGTATGCAAGCTGACATAGATCTTATAGTACACAACCTGGAGGTACAACTACAACCATAACGGTTGGACAATCGACTACTTCACAGACGAGTGCTACTGGCGCTGCACCTTCCAACGGTGAATCAACAGGACAAGGTACAACGTGAGTGTTCGGTCTTCATGTTTGGCGATAAGCAAAAAGCATCTGCTAACAGTAGTCGACATGTCGCTACAGCACATCAACCGTTGTGGTTCAACCATCAAATTCCGTAACAGACCAAACAACATTGACATCAGCTGTTGGGATAGTCACAACCACAGATTCTCAAGGTCATACAACCACATCAGTACCTGCGGAAGTAACCTCTTCTTATGTTACGACATCCAATGGTCAAGTATACACTGTCACACGTATTGTTCATAACCCTACAGGAGCTTTGGACAGCGGTGGTAAAGGTGGTGGATCAAGCACAAGTTCCTTCTTCAATAACAAAGGAGCCGTTGCTGGTGTATTTGTTGTTGTTGGGTTAGTGATTGTTGGTGTAGTTGTCGCTTTAGCATTATTAATATTCAGAAGAAGAAGGAGACAAAGGTTAGATAGAGAAGTTACAGCAGCAGCTATAGCAGCTTCATCAGCTGGAGCAGCAAGATCACCTTTAGATGAAGACAATGATTATCATTCAAGTAATCTTAGTGGTGGACCAACATCTGAATCATATCCTTCAACTGTCAATCAACCTATGACACAATATGGACAATATGGAGCAAGTTACTCAAACGCAGGTGGCTATGATCCATATGCCGCTGCCGCTGCCGGTGCAGCAGGAGGTTATGGTACAGCGGCAACACATCATTCAGGTGGTTATGATGGCTTACAACCTCAAGGTGATCAAGGATATTATTTCGATCCAAGAGATGCAGGTAATTACCAAGATGCTCCTGGAGATGAATACGCTACTCCACCACATCACCCAGGAAGTTACCAAGACCCATATGGTGGTTATTCAACAGGTGGTGAAGGTAGTATAGATACTCCAAATAATGAAAGACAAGATCCATTACATGTAAGTGGAGAGTTATGATTTGACCAAATGACGAGATTGCGATGACTAATGTCCTGTTTGTCGTATTCTTATTCAGGTCGCTAATCCAAGTCATTCAAGACAGTAAACATGATCAAAAAAGCACTAAACAGTCAATCTGTTCAATAAATATGGACAATAATCTTCGACTCTTGTAATATTGCCGAATATTCAGCGAAATGATCCGAGATCATCAATCGTAAGAGAATACTGTGTAGTTGTGTATATGCAGCTTTGCATTCTTCCCTGTTTCATCCCACTTCTTCATAGTCCCTCACCGACTATATTTTGTAGCATTATCTTTTCACCAATTTTTTAATATATCATTTTGATAACTTTTTTATCATAAACCAAAATGGCAAATGGAATAGTACAACATTCTACATTTCCTAGGTCAACACAATAACCTTTTTCTATACAATACCGGATATGACTTTATTGTAATCAAGTATATTTTTATGCATGTATGCATTTCCTATTTACTGTACCTATGTTGTTGTAAGCTATACGAAGGTGATATATGGTAGTTGGACGGTACAGACGAATGAAACGCTACCAAGTTAATAGTAAATACCAAGTACTCATGTATAAGAAGAGATGACGTCAACTATAACTGATTGTCAGTATGAGTCTAAAGCCTCTTACCTATATTTTCAGGGTCAAATCCCTTTAAAAAAAAGCTTGGCATTTATCTGTACAGTGAGTTGACTCTGGCATTCCTAAGGGTAAAAAGGGTAAAAGGTGACGCCAGACATTATTTTTACATTTTCGGCTACAAAAACGCGAAAAAACTAAAAAAAAATGAAAACAATCGACCAACACAGTTTCAGTATTTTGAGATCGATAGATTCAGATTGGCGAAGACACTTATCGAATGATCTTTGTTACCTTTATATTTGCTCTGGTCTAATATCCTACAGCCTTTGCTTCAAGTACTAAGTACACGATAGAAGCGGATAAAGACAAGTCAAATCAAACAGATAAGAAGTGGAACGGATACAGTAGAAAGTGATTGTGAGTTTCAGATTTTGTATACTTTGAATCCCGCTTTGACTTGAGTTTGATTGATCAATCAGAAGCAGCAATACATCAATCTCAAAGGACCTCCTTTGTACCTCTTCCATTCCTTTATCGCTTAAAGCGGTAGTCTTAAGCATAGTTAACTCTATTATTTGCACAATCGCTGATTCATCGTTGGAATCATATAGTGGACCAGCTTGTCGAATCTATCATCTTCACGATCTCTCAATTATACCTTTTGATTTCATCAACAGCTCAGGAATCAGAACTTTTTTGAGATATCACTGATTCAGGTTATTGAAGGAATACAACATGTAAGATAACTGGAGTATTGTTATAACGATAAGGTTATCAACTAATCAGTTTGTATTAATAGGGATACAACAACTATTAGACAAAAACACCGAGCAGAGCATCTATCTAGAAGTGCAGCAGCAGCAGCTCATGCATCATATTATGCACATCCATCATTACATTTACATACTTATTTAAAAAAAGATGGTGTTGATGAATCTGTTGCATTAGATAAAGATGGTCAAATTATAGGTGCATTAAATGAACCTTATCATCTTAATCAAGAACAACAACAACAACCACCAGTATTATCAATTGATCCACATTCTCAACCTGTCCCAACACCTTCTAAAGAAACAAATGTTAGTAATTTACCTTCAGTTAATGCGGAAAAAGATAATGAAGTTGGACCTGAAGGTACTAAAAAAGAAGAAGGTGGTAAAAAAGATGCAGGTTTACCTTCTGGTTTAGATAAAGGTGCTTTAGAATTAAATGGTGAAGCAGGTGGTACAAAATCTTCACCTGGTCCTTCATTACAAGATGTTTTAAAATTTAAAAAAGTTCAAGGTGATTGGAATAAACATTCTAATTTACCAATAGAGCAGCAGAATGGTCATTTAACTGTTCCAGGTCAATTAGCCAATGGAAACGGTCAACCGGAAAGACCAGATATTCAAAGACATTGGAGTGTTAGAGATAGGATGGAACCTCATTTACAACTTATGTGAGTTTGGATGTTTTTAGCGAGATGATATTAGATAAGAAAGTTTTAGGTGGACTACTAGGACGTTTAATTCGGAGGACGCTGCACCATGATTTTTTTGGAACCCGGATGCTTGGCTACATAGCATAATGCCTTATGAGCGGTTGATCGAGGACTGTCAACATAACTGATCTAATACTCCTCAATCTTTAGGTGCGGTCCTCTTTTAGCATATTATACTGTCAAAAACGATGTATGGCAAGGCGGAGCTATGATTGTGAGTCTGCAACAGACCGAGAGGTGTCAAGACATTACAACTGACCCAATCTTCTTAGGTTGTTCGAGATGAGTAAGTCAGCTTCGAACTTCAGCTTTGGGGAGCTTTGGGATTCGCAACTTTTGGATAGACAAGCTGACAGTAGTTATTTATCACAGCGGTTCCGACCTCTCATCTCTCCCTTCGATCACTCTATCATTTCACCCATACTCGAAACCATCTTCTGAAATTCCAACAATACATGACCCTTCTGTAACTGTCTTACCTCCTCAAACAGTACAAGCAAGACAAATTCACACATACGCTTCGAAAGAGGGTAATATGTCATTCTTCAGATTCATTTTTGAAATTCCTCTACAACAAGTTCAAATGACTGTAAGATACAGACTTAATGGAGGTGCAGAAATGGATTTTGTCGTTCCTGCACTAGGTGAAAATATGAGATGGGCAGCGCATAGTTGTAATGGTAAGCAGGATTCGGTTTCCATATAGTGCATAAAGTGTACACCAACGGCCAATGAATCTGGGTCAGGTCGCTGAATATGAGGTTATACTACTTTAGGTTTCTCTTCTGGTGTGAATCCAGATGAATTTAAAGGTTCTTATCCATCAGGTTATGATCCAGTTTGGGAGGATTTATTGCTCAAACACCATGAAAAACCTTTCCATTGTATGGTTGGAGGTGGTGATCAAATTTACTGTGATGCTTTGACCAGAGAACCTGAAATGCAACGTAAGTGATTCGTCAACTATACTGGATCGAGGAAATTGGGTCTAACAGTCGTGTTGTACACAGCTTGGATTACTGCTCCCGATAGACAAAGTAAACTGAACTGCCCGTTGACCGATGTAATCGTAAGTGCATAAGTGAATGTTATGATGGCTGAACGAATCAGCTGACAATGTCGTCTTGACAGAGAGAAGCCGTTGATCGATTCTAGTGAGTGATAATATCCCTGTTTTTATTACTCAAAGCTAAAATTGGTTGATTTATAGTTTCAACCATTATTGCAAGATCTTTAGAAGTAATGCTTTTGGTCGGGCGAATTCTACAATTCCTATGGTAAACATGTTAGATGATCATGATTTGATCGGTGAGTTCGCTTAAATTCTTCGCGTAATAATAAAGCTAATGGTTATTCAGATGGCTTTGGTACATATGATGACGAGACCCAAGCCTCGCCGATTATGTCATTCGTTGGAAGCAGGGGTTACTTTGTGAGTAAACTCTACGTCTTATATTTTTCGATACAGAAGTTGACCAAATAACATTCTGTAGTGGTTCCTGTTATTCCAACTCTTCGTTTCAGGTACGTATACTTACCACTCTCTCTACTTGACAGTCATGAGCTAATTTGAAAATAATAGACGAGGTTGACGGTGTAAACCCTGCACCAAACACGCATAGTCTGAAAAGTATGATAGTTGGTGATGAGAGGGGACCTTGGATCCCATTCCCTTCTCACTCCTTACTCGTTTACCTTGGTCCTAAAGTTACGTTATTAGCACTTGATTGTAGAGCAGAAAGAAAATTGAATAGAATATGTACGGCTCAGACGTATGCTAAAACCTTTGCCGAGGTCAGAAAAATTCAAGGTATAGAACAGTTGGTCATTTTGTTAGGTGTACCTATAGGTGAGTTTACTGTTACGATCACAGTGTCGTATTTTGAGAATAAAGCTTATACCCCTTAACTCATACATTTAGCCTATCCTCGTATGTCTTTCTTAGAACATTTCTTAGATTTCAAATGGAACCCCATTAATATGTTAGCAAGACACAATGCAATGGGATTAGGGGGAATGGTGAATAAATTCAATCAAGCATCAGAATTGTTAGATGATCTGAATGATCATTGGTGTGCCAACACCCACAAAAAAGAAAGGAATTGGTTGGTCCTGGAATGTCAAAAATTAGCAAAAGAAATGAAATTTAGAATCACATTCTTGTCTGGTGATGTTCATTTAGCTGCTGTAGGTTGTCTATTCACTTATCATAAAGGTAAAAGACAACCTACTTTGGCTCCTGAACAAGATCATAGATACATGTTGAATGTCATTACAAGTGCTATCGTTAATGTAAGTCTTTTACCGCAAAACAACAGAAGCTCGTTCTTTCTTCGTCCACCGGCGTCCAGATAATTTGACTTTCGGGCTGACCCAAAGCTTTAACCTATCGCCCCTCTTTTTATCTAACATGTAGACCCCTCCTCCACCTGGTGCTGCACGTATGGTAGCAACGCTTGGAAAGAACAAGCACAGAACATTGCGTGAGTTGAGAAGAGAGATTTGTCGTCGAAAGCTACATGAAAAGTGAGAAAATGGACGAACACTGATTTGTGGTTTGTTATGACTTGTGTCGCGCGTTTGTGATGTATAGACGGTAAGTTCCGCCTGCCACATTCCAACTTTAAAGTGCTGACTTTTGTGGCGCGTCAATTTAGCTCAAGATACAGATGAATACATGATTCCGCTTTTCGAGAAAGAAACAGATGGTTCCAAATCTAAAATGAAGGTAAATCGAGACAACGATATGTTATGCTTTTGATGTGGACACAGGCTGATTCTCTTATCTTCTGCTCAAACAGACTGCTTTGAATAGACGAAATTATGCGGCTGTGGAGTTCAACCAAGATAGTGAATTGGTCTTTGATTATAGAGTCGAAAAGTCACAAGGTGCTGGAGAGACTGTTAGGTGAGTGTCAACTTTTCTTTTGCTGTATTCTCTACTGCGATAGCTGACGTTCCACTGTGAACTTGTCATGCTACAGTTATCCAATCAAATCACCTGCTGCTAGATGGTAAGATTCGCCTTTGCTGCGATGATCAATTTTAGCGGATACGAAATAGAGAGAATGCTGTGTTATTATAATACTAGTCATACATTGTTTATAATAGGATTTCCTGGACTTCATCTCACCTAATAATTTTTACTGTATAATAATTCACACATATATACCCCTTTTACTCACACATTAGATGATATCGATTTTTTGGCAACCACCTATATATATATATATATATATATACGGCTCTTATGCTTGCTCAATATCGAATATTATATATATAGCTTAATTAATTAATCTCACATGCATGAAACATTGAATATAGATTGTGGGTCGCAACAGAGTTTTTCATCTACAATCTTCGACAGATTTCTTTATACCTGGTCCGGTATCGAAAGTTGCGAAAGACACACAGCTTCTTTCTGTTCGAAAGTAAATCTAAATAGCACCACAATCGATAATAACGATCTTATCTTTTGGCATTTTACCTTCTTTATTACCTTTTGATTCAATTTCTTTAACTACTTTCATTGATGATTCATTAGCTACCTCGCCAAAGACTGTATGTTTACCACTATTAAATGAGAAGAAAAAGATGTCCATTTAGCATCAGTTAATCATTATTTTGGTCATTTACTATTTAATTAAACAGTGATATACAGTACTTACTCTAACCAAGGACAAGATGTTGCGGTGGTAATGAAAAATTGACTTCCATTTGAATTTGGTCCTGCATTTGCACAAGATAATAACCCTGATTCTGTTATTATTATTTTTGTACAAGTATTTAGTTGATTGATTGATTGACTTTGTGTCAGTAATTTTTCAACTAATTGAGATTGTAGAGAATGGAATTGAAAAAAAAAAAAACCTATACTTACTATCATGTTTCTTTTCAAAATTTTCATCAGGAAATTTATCACCGTAAATTGACTACAGTAGTTACAGATAAAATGAATGTTTAGTAAAAATAAGTTGTAAGATGCCCAATTAAATCTTTAGAATTTCCCACTTGATTATGTATATGTAAAGAAAGATGTTTTAAAAAAAAAATAAAAAAATAAAACAAGCCAAGGTGAAATGAAAAATTCAAACGAAACAAAGCGAAACCAAACGAAACGACTTACAATTCCACCTGTACCATCACCTCTTTCAAAATCACCACCTTGAATCATAAATTCAGGTATAACTCTATGAAATAAAGTTCCTTTATATCCAAATCCTTTTGGTAAACAAGTTCCATCAGGTTTCTAATGTTTGTTTGTCAATTTGTTAATTTTGGTTTTACAAGTCAGTCAATCATACTTATTAATGAATATTGATTTTCAAGACGTAAGATATTAAAGACAGTTAATCTTCCGTTAACAACCACTCACTTTACCAATACATAAACTTCTAAAATTAGCTGAAGTTTTAGGTGTTATATCATCATATAATTTGAATTCAATCTTTCCAATTTCTTTACCTACAGGCATGAAATGATCATGTGTAGTTAGTTTACTCAGTTAGTTGATTAATATACTTTTGTTAAAAATCAATTTGGGCAAAATACGTGTACAGAGTACATTACCAGAAACTACAAATACAACTTAACTTACCATTGATTGCGACCACGAAGAAAACGTTACTGTATACAGAAAGAAAAAGGTAAAAAAAAGGTTTAGTTGATAAATCATTCATTTCCATCTAACTTATGAAATGCCAGCATGGAAAACCAATGATAACAATAGACGATATTGTGATTGTTTGAAGAATTAGAATGAGCAGTATACATTTACTTACGGTAATTTATCAGACATTTTGATGATTGTTGATTGCTGATTTCCTTCTTTAGTAAATTATGGTAAAGTAAGTAGACTTATTTCTTTTCAACAGAGTATACGATAACCTTTTAGTTTTAATTTCTGATAAATGTAAGTGTAAGTATTCAATAATGTTTTTATATCGAGTTTACCTCATTTCACTCTACATATTCACACCAAGACAACGTACTTTTCTTCCATATCCTTCCATTTCATCCTTTGTCAAAAACCACCACATACTTCCTTTGTGTTATTTTCTCTTTGTATTGGATGTACCACCCGAAGTTCATTGAGATGACATCATACTATACAAAGGGTTATAACGAACATGAATGATTGTTCAGTTAGATCAATGAACTCGGTGAGATTAGCATGAGCAATCACTAGTGATTATCTTTGTTATCGTTAGTGCGCTGTTGTCCTGTTTAGTATAAACACTTTTGAGATTTTCCTAATATCAATGCTTGCTTATTTAGTAGCACATATTCAGTGAATCGAACAATATTTGATCGGTGAATTGCCGAAACGAATGCGTTGACGAAAGTCCTTCTTTATTTCAATAGCATTACACTATCAAAAACTGTTTTGTATGATTTTGAAAGATCTACCACACATCGATCTATCCGTTTCCTCCCATTTCTTATACTCTCTAATACAGTCGATAAACTAATACTAACACTAACTTGCTTATAAAGCGGAAGCACCCTATTAATCGAACAACTGATTAGTATAATGAATTTCTCAGCGATTATGTAAACAACACTCACAGTAATAATATCAATCAATTCGTTGGTAATAACGGCTTGTCGACCTCTGTTGTATTGAAGTTGGAGAGAAGCCATCATGTCGTTGGCGTTCTGTAGTAGGTTGGGAGCGTTTGTCATTAGTATGAAACACCACAATGATTTATGTTATAATGTAGATCCTTGTATTGATGACAATAACGATCGATTAATACTACTCACGTTGGAAGCATTCTCCATAGCAGTTCTTCTGGCAGAAATTTCAGCGGCGTGACCTTCGACGAGAGCAGTGTAGATAGCATTGGCTAAAGCGAATTCAGCAAGATCTTTTGAAACATCTTCTTCCATTTCATAAGCTTGGAAACCTGCAGCAGCTTGAAGAGCTTTAGCTGAAATAACTGAAGTTACACCTGATTCGTATGAAATAGCTGAAAGGTATTTGTTTGAAACGATTTTGATCTGTGGGGTACATAAACAACGATTAGCATTGAACCCGTGCGAGCGAGGATTATAAAGATGACACAGTAGTATGATTTTTGCTTAGGGATAAGGTAGTAAAAGTTGAAACACTTACTTCATCCCATTCACCACCATTTTTAACGATTTCATCAGCGATAGCAGAAGCTTCAGCAAAAGTTGGTACATCTTTTCCAACAGAATTGAAAGAAACTTTAAATGCTTGTGGCATAGCTCTTGATAATTGAGATTTTGGTTTATCACCAACAACAGCTAAAGTACCTGGATTTGCTGCCATTTCTTTTTTAATTGCTCTTGAAATTGATGAATGAATACCACCACATAAACCACCATCAGATGAAATACCAACATATAAGATTTTTGGTTGTTCTTCTGATTTTTCAATTTCAGTGTGTTTGAATAATTCTAATAATGTTTTTTTAATACAAATCAGTCGATGCTCTCTTAACTAAGTTGTCATATAAAATTTGAGGGAAGAAAAGAAAATGACTAACCATTGTTAGCAGCTCCATATTTCTTAGCTTCTCTCATAGCTCGTTCAGCTCTAGTAAGTTTGGTTGAAGCGACGACTTTCATTGACTAATATTGAATATTCACATGAGTTCACGAATATGTTTGAGGGTAATGACCTTATAACTCACTTTGGTGATCTTTTCAATGTTTCTGACAGATTTCAATCTATAAAAACATGACATTCACAAGAATCAGCATTCCCCCCATGAATTCTTCATTCTTTCTCCGCTAGAACAATCTCCTATATAATCTTGACATCTAGCCTTGATAAGTTGTCTTAGAATTGTTGGTTTTCTATCCATATCGATGACATTCTACTCCATCGGAGATCTACCCCGAAAAATAATGGTGAATCTGCTGAAAAAGATATAAAACCCACCTTTGCTCGATTTCTCTAAGGGTAGCCATACCTTGAGATTGTTGCTGAGCAGCACGAGCTACATTAAGAGCTGGTCGAACGGTTCGAGTGAACATTTTTGACGAAGAGTTATGATGAGTGGTGAGTATAAGGATGAAGGTATCGATGATTATAACTTGTCAATATCAAGATGTATTTAGTGAGGTTGGTTACGAGTGACAGGAGTGAGCCAGGGTGTGAAGTGCAAAAGGGTCCTTGGACACATACAACGGACGGAATAAAGATATTATAAAGTGTTAACTGCCACTCTGAATCAAATACCGATAATTTCCGATACCATACATCACTATTATAGTATCCTTTAATTGGGGGTTTCAATTAAGTTTCGCCCATTGATTGCGTTGAGTCGGTTACGTTTAGGTGCATGTGTAACATTCATTGTTCATAAAAGTTAGATGAAAACTGAGCAAGATCATTCATTTATATCGTTCATTGTTATCATCAACATCATATTAGTCACATCGACAACGGCTTAAAAAGCGAAGACTTACATTCGCGCCTCAGACAAGCAAATTCAACTCGATACAACTTTCACAAATACATCGATAAATACATACAAAAGTATGTCTAATCTAAACCATTGATGCAAAATCAAGGCTTCTATCGCTAAGCTGACTTCCTTCATGTGTGGTTCTCTATAGTGGCCGATCCAGAGGTAGATTTGTTTGCAGGAATGAAAAAGAAGAAGAAGAAGACCGTTGTTGCAGATACCGTAGAAGAAACACCTGCACCAGCTACAACTGAACCTGAACCAACACCAGCTGCTGCCGCTTCAACAAGTACAACAACGGTACCAGAAGTAGATTCAGGAGTGGCAACTCCTGTAGAAGGTGATAAACCAGCTGAAGATGCAGGTGACTTGTTTGCTGATATGAAAAAGAAGAAGAAGAAGAAGAAGGATATTCCATTAGATTTGGTATGTCTATCCTACATGTAGTGTTTTTCTTTTTGATTCGAATTTGATGTTCGATGGCAAATCAGCTAATACCTTCTGATGTCGTTTTGTTATTTTGACTGCTACATATATAGGAATCAGCAGAACCATCAGCAGTAACAGAAGGACTTGATTTAACAAAAAAGAAAAAATCAAAGAAAACAGCTGCATTCGCTCAAGAATTAGATGATCTTGATGCTGAAAATAATGATGAAGACGCTACAGCAGGTGGTGGAGATGATGATGGTGATTTAGGTGATGATGTATTTTCAAAACAAAATGGTACAAATGGTGATGGTGAATCAAGTAATGAAAGCGGTAAAGAAGCTTGGGTTGTTGAAAATAGAGAAGCTACATATCCAGAGGTGAGTTGAGTTTGTTGACTGGAATATCAATCTGCGTTTGAAATTTTATATCGCTTGGATTGTGAAATTCGTTCCTTCGATGTGGCCCATATTTACATGAAAGTGGAGATATTAACATATAAAACGAATACTAATATCCTTATCGCCTCTCAAACAGCTACTCAAACGATTCTTTGGTTTACTTCACGCACATAATCCAGAACTTGCAGGTGAAAAAAGAAGATATACAATCGTACCACCACAAGTTGCAAGAGAAGGTACCAAAAAAACTGTTTTCGCAAATTTATCAGATATTTGTAGAAGAATGCATAGACAACCAGATCATGTTATCGCTTTCTTATATTCTGAATTAGGTACAACAGGTTCAATTGATGGTGCACAAAGATTAATTATGAAAGGTAGATATACACAAAAACAGATTGAAAACGTTTTAAGGAAATATATCGGTAAGCTTATTTCCTTTACATCGTCTTCTCCCGAACAAGATGTACAAATATCGACTGATCGACTGAACTAATATAATATGTTTTTTAGTTGAATACGTTACATGTAAAATCTGTAAATCACCTGATACTTTATTAGGTAAAGAAAATAGATTATATTTCATGACTTGTGAATCTTGTGGATCAAGTGAGTAGACATCTTAGCATTCACATGACAGGAATCACTGCGAATATAAAGCTGACTCGCACATGATAACAGGACGTTCCGTATCTGCTATCAAAGCTGGTTTCCAAGCACAAATTGGAAAGCGTATCAAAGCGGTATAAGGGATTTTTTTTGGTTGTTGCTGGTTGGTGGTGATGAGATTGCATTTGACTTTATGAGAAATGTGTATATTTATATTATTATGCATTACATCGCAGAGATATATCATGAATTTCACATCATGCATGAGCATAACAATATATTTTTCATTTTCGGTTTGCACATACCCCCCCCAGGATAAGGAATGTGCCAGATGACGAGAGGTAACGAAATAACGAGGATGGAAGATTGAAAGCGGTTACATCAAATTACCCGCGAAGTGTCATAGTAGTCCTTTCGAATAAACACAACCACAATCTCCTTGTTCTTGCGTCTCTTTTCTCATCAATCTTCCTTTATCCTCCGTTATTAATAAGTTCAAGCACATCGTATCACTCGTGAGTTTGATCATATATCGATAGACATTATATTGTTTTATCCTGATATGTGTGTAGAACATAAGATATATAAAATTTTGACTGATCCTGTGTAACTCCTACTAATAATGCCATTTCATCTTCCCTTCCAGTCGAAACGAGATCAATCTGCGGAATCTTCTTTAACATCGCTTCTGAATTCATCTGCACTATCGCAGGCTGATCAGTGGAGAGAAGTATCTCCAACAGAAAAACCAACTTCGTTTGATCACCCTTTGTGGAATCCACCCATTTGCGAACAGCAACAACCCATTACTCATAACTCCAATCATACCAACCCTAGGTGGAATTTTCCCGAAGAAAGGCATAATCAAAATTTGAGACTGACACTACTTCGAGAACGAGATCCGAGCATTTCTCAACCAACATGTCCACTTCAACTTCTAACAAATCACAAATGCAAGGTAAAGAAAGGGTAGAACAAGAGAAGGAGAGAATTGCGAGGAAAGGTCAAGAGGGTTAGTTTATTATCTTTCTTAAAACAAACATGATTTGTTACTTTACTTACTGATACCACTTATCATCGTCATCATTATGTTCATAAAAAACAGTTAAATCAGGTTTAACACCAGTAAAAATTTATTTATTAGCATATAATGGTATATCAGCTTTATTATGGGGACATTTACTTTATATCACATTATTATTTTTATTTACACCAAGAACAACTACTGAAACTTTAAAGAACGCATCAGCATCAACAAGCTCTATCTTTGATTCTATAACCAATATTTTCAACTCGAAACCAAATAATGTAAAACAACCAATTGAACAATTAATTAATCATTTAAGTGGTTCATATAATTTTAAAAATTTAGGATATAAAACTAAATTTATACAATCTTTAGCTATTTTAGAAATTTTTCATACTGCTTTAGGTTTAGTTAAATCTCCTTTAGGTACTGTAGCAAGTCAAGTCGCTTCTAGATTATGGACTGTTTGGGGTGTCGTTGAAGCTGTTCCTGAAGTTGTAAGTTGTGCAAGTATTAGTATTTAATCAATCATTTATCGATCATATCTCTTCCTCCCCCTCTCTTTCATGGCGCCCGTCCTCTGAATTAAGGAAGATAGCTAATGAAATCCTTTTTAACACTTAATTCATAGTCTCATTCATCACCGTTATTCACAACAATGTTATTAGCATGGTCATTAACTGAAATTATACGATATTCATTTTATTTTTTAAATTTATTAGGCATTCAATCAAAACCATTAAATTGGTTAAGATATACAACTTTTATTCCCTTATATCCATTAGGTGCATCTTCAGAAGCTTTTTTATCTTTATCTACATTACCTTCAATATTAAATCTCCTTACACCATATCTAAGTACAATATTGAATAATTTACCTAAATCAATTAGAGATAATTTATTAAAAACTAAATTAGGTAGAAATTTATTATGGTCTTTAGCTTCAAAATCTACAAAACAATCTATTAAATCAACTATATCCCAAACAAACAATAGTACATGGGGTTTGTTGGAATTTGTTAGATTAGGTTTATTCTTCATTTGGTGGCCTGGTAAGTTTGTTTGGGGCTTTTTCAGCTTGAATTTGAATATATACCTTCCACCGAACCGTCGTAGACGAAATTGGAGACTGCTTTCTTGTTGTAAAATAGCTAACTAAATAATGTCCGGCATCACTCTAATCATATAGCCCTTTATGTACTTTACACTTATATGTTCAAACAAAGAAGAAAAGTTTTAGGTAAAGGTAAAGGTAAAATCGTTGGTGGATCAAATAAATCAAGATAAAAGATCGAGATAGGGAGATAGGGATAGAGATAGAGATAGGGATTCAAAAAATGAAATATTGTTTATTGCACGATTTTAAACTAAAAAAGTGAAAGCGAAAGAAAGTGAAAGTGTTCAAAGCATTATACATATATATATACATATATATATATATGTAGTGAAAAGAGTGAAATAAAAGGCAAACGACTAATCAAAGAAGAGTCAGTCAGATTCATTATAACATAAATTGGTATGATGATTTGGTTGGTTCGGTTGAGTAAAATAGTATAATAAGGTTGAAATCTTTAATTATTCCAGATTATGCCAAAGTTTTTTAGTTTATGCATTTTACTCAATTAAATCACTTTTACAGTTACCTCACTATACTGTATACATCCTGATGAAAGTGAAAGAAAAAAGAGATGAAATGGAAATTCATGTAGAGAGCTTTAAGGAAGGAACAATATGGTAACAAGGTCTATAATCTAGATATATTTCGAATGGATCAAACACTTTCTTTACCACTCCTGATCATTACATTCTACTACAACTTGATTTTCTTCTTCCAGCTTATCATCCTATTTGTATAAGTGTAAGATTATATTTTCATAAAAGGAAGAATCGATGAGAAGGCAGGCATTCATACATCTATTTATATAAAATTATCTATCTTCATCTTCATCACCTAAACTAAAAACAGTCTCACCACCTTGTTTTACCCCATGATCATGATCATCTTCGTATCTTTCTTTACCTTTACCTTTTCTTTTCCTACTATTATCTTGATCTAGGTAATCTTCATTATACCTCTCAGCACGTTCAATATCATCTAATTCAACTCTTTCTGAACCTAATGGTATTCTTTCCGCCAAATCACCATTATTATCATCATTAATATCTCTAGGTAATCCAAATCCACCTAATCTTGATCTTCTTAAATTACCTTTTCTTTTAAAGTAAAAGTATATAGCAACGATTGATAATAGAATGAAAAGTATCAATAAAGCTGATATTATATTATACCATGCTATTGTTATCAAATCATAGGTATCAGTATTATATTTCAAAATTCCACTTAAAGTCTATGTAGTTCGTCATACTCACCATCCCAATCTGTTGAACCACCTTTTAATAATGGCATACCTGCTGCTGCACCTGCTCCTATAGTGATTCCGACTCGTTCTAAGTCACCTAATCTAGATGAAGATTGAGCGGCTAAACCAGGTAAGAGTGATAAATCGACACCCATGAATCTCATAATCATATCATTGGTTACTTGAGGTACATCAAATCCGACCTAAGCAAGTCAGAGATTATGTGAGTCTATGTATCCTTCCAAGCTTGTTTTATCATATAATCGTATACTTACCATATGAGAAGATTCGAACACCTAAAACCAAACGGAAATCGATCAGCATACGCTTCAATAATCACTCAGGGTGTAGGGTCCGATTATAGCTTACCTGAGCGAATTGCATTCCTCTAGCAGATTGCCAAGTCCCTACTTGTGTATCATTTAAATACCATTTATCTACAGTGGCATTCTATATTGACCATATCGCAAACTTAGTTGCTGATTCTGAATTTAAAGTCACAGAGAACGGAGATGAACTTACACCCATACCTTGCTGACCATCCCAATTTAGACTATTAACAATTCTTTCTATACCTTTATAATTACATATCAAATCCTCTGTACCAGCAAACATTAAAATAGGTACACCTTTTTCCAATATACCAGGTAATAATGCACCAGCAGCAGGAGAATTTCGTAAATGCAATTCAGCCGAAACTTTATTATCACATTCTACCCAAGCTGTTTCTTTATCTCTTGCATGTAAAGCTGTGATTACGTCGTCACGCTATTTGAAGAAGATCATTTAGCTGACACCGAATATGGGTAGCAGTAGGATAAAATGATACTATAACTCACCCGTAAAAAGGTATATACATCTGATAAATCAGGTGGCCAGTTCATACCGCATGCAGGCCAATCATCCACTAAGCGGACATCGTAAACATTCATACACACTTTCTTCCCGTTAAGCCTGAAGTGATATATATGAGAAGGTAAGCTTGACGTTGCTAGACATTCCGCTTCAATGATTTAGAGATTTACTCACTCCTGTATATATGCTGAAGTTACCGAATCCATGACTTCTCCACAATGATCAATATTCGAAGGTGTCTTGAATGGATCGGTGTATTGTTCCATAGACTTTTGACAGGCCTCCAATGCCGCATCCATCTTTTCTGCTTCCTATTTACCCAGAACAATCAGTACTGAATCGTTCCGATGTTGATCCAGAATTTTGCAAGGATTTATTTCACTGATAGCTTACAGGAGTACCTTTCTTTATTAATCCTTTTTCATAAGCGAAATCTACATAACCTGGATATTGCTGTATAGGATCAATCCAGCCATTACCGATTGCTAAACCTTTTAAAGGGAAGTCTGGTAAATCAGATGATTTCAAAATAGCATCGGCTAAATCACCCATATGAATATCAGCTAATACAGTCTTCGAGTAACCGTATGACAAATCCACTTACCAAAATAGGGTATATATTGCCCAGCGAAAGATTCTCCGGCGAGGTATGTCTATAAAGACCATATAATCAGCCAAATTCCATCGTCTTCGATCTGATTTCAGCTCACATCGATACCCTTGAGTTCTGGAAAAATGGTGTAAAAGTTCTGTAAGAACTTGATCAAGTGGGCTGATCCCTATTGTGATGTATCACTAATCAGCCTTAGAACCTCTTCACATCATTACAAAAGTCAATCAAAGCTTACTTGATCTAATTCATGTAAATAACCATTCGTAGGCACGTATGAGAATCCAGTACCAGGAGGTTGATCAACTATCAAGCAGGTATAAGGTAGATCAGGTCAACCTTATTAGCCTGTGTATTGGAAAAAGGAAATAGAGGAACTCACTGAAAACAACAGTAGCGTATTCCTCCCAACCACCTTCCACCAGTTTTACTTCAACTTTGCCAGATTCCGTTTCTGATGCTGGAACAGTTCTGAATGGGCCTACTTCCATCAAAGATCCATCAAATGATGAACAACCTGGTCCACCCTATGAAGAGTTGTCTTATCAGTCCATTTGCATAGAAGCGTATGAGTTTGGTATAAGTAGTGAATATAGAAGACATACATTGAACCAAAATAGTAATCTCTGTTTCCCTGCTGCACGACGTGCTTTAGCCATCATAAAGCTGAGAACCCAATATTAGCTCAATGATTCTGTAATGCTCCTTGTTATGAGAAACGATACTGATCACTTACAATAGCTTAGCATCTTTACCTGTATCTCCATCACCACCACCTTTACCTTCACCAGGGTAAGAAGGAATTTCTCCAGCATATAAAGTGAGAGGATGACTAAGAGAAAGCTCATCAATTTAGTGGCCAAATCGTCATGATCCATAGGGTAGTGACCTACGTGGGATGAGTTGCAAGATTTGGTATACCAGGTAAAGAAGGGACAAAGAGGTCTGCTGCTGTTGGTAAGGCTAAGTAATCACGTTTCAGGTAGATTAGCAATACTGCATTGGATCAACCTGTAGCTAAAGTATTCAGCTCACAAGTTAACGACTGCCTAGCCTGATTCTTCACTCCTTCACTCCTTCTCTTATGCGCAGATGCAGAACTTTCAGCGATTGATGATGATCCGTTGAGTCGAAAAGCGGAATTGTGAGCGATAAAATCGAAATGCGATGGAGCTTGAAGCTCGATGCCAATCTGACTAGCCATGATGGTGGGGGTCAAACTCTTGCAGAACTGTCTATTTAGGCTCCTAGTAGGCTTAACGACTGATAAGATAGTGATGCTAAATGATCGTTCACCTTTGACCTTTGTCAACAAATGATGTATTGGTGGACGTGGAATCAAGGTTATATAACCAACAACTGAGACGCGTCGGGTTTATCGCAAAACGTGGATCAAGAGGTTATCAGTTTTATCTATCTTGCTGACAAACGGTGAATCTATAGTTACTTGAGGACTCTATATGAGCTCAAGTCGATATGCAAACGGAGGCTCCTGAAGAAATGTCAGAGTGATACTGTAACGCAACCAAGCTTCATCTTGCAAATTCCCCTTGATATTGGCAAAGATTGCATCAAAAGTATCTACAGCTCCTTTCTTCTACTCCTTCTCCCTACATTGTCCGTATAAAACTGTACTTTTCAGTTTTCGAAATCATAGAAATCGAAAGGCGAATTGGAAGAGGTCGAATGCAAATAAGTGACTGTTCAGAGGGTACATGAGATAAAATACATATAAATAAAATTCACAAACAAAAGTATATAAAATTTGTATCGAGACGTTCAGCACCTCACTTTCACACCTAAATTTTTTGGCAACGAAAGAAAGGTTTCCTATATAGTTTCGAGACATTAATCCGTTCGTCTAGAGAATTCCTTGAGCGCCCTAGTAGCGTTGTGTTCATGAAAATGACTAACTATAGAGTGCGGCAGAAGGAAAACCATGCTTTTGATAGGAAAAGGAAAAAGAAAAACAACTAAAAGAAATAGACGTTTGATGATATTTATACTTTTCCAAAGCGGTCCACAGTTTGTAAAATTTCGGTTGAGCTGTTGATAGTAAAAAAGGGGTAACGTAAATAAGTTTACTTACCATTTTAACGAAAAGTGGAGGTAAGTTGGTATTTATATTTATTTGGTTACAAAAAGTTGAAATGTTGCACAGAAGTTGCACAGATATTTCTCAAGTTGTAACTGCATAATAACTGATAATCAATTTCCTGATTAGATCAATCCCATCCCAGCTTTGACCAGACGAGATGACATTCAGATCAAGATCAGGAGGTCCAGTCAAAAAACGAGGGCCTAAAAAACAAACACATACTAGAAAATTACATCATCCACCACCTCCCAAGGATAAGGAAACAGAAGAAGAAGAAGATAAACCTAAAGTAGCAAAGGCGATTGAATTAGCACCTTTACCTAATGCTTTAGAATCAGGACCATTTAATCCACCAGATACAGAAATTTTAGCTCTATTAAATAGATCTTTAAATGAAACTTTATCTTCAGATGAATTTATACCAACTATACAAAAAATAAAAAGTTTATTATATGAAAAAAAATGGTTACAAGTTTTTGAAAGTCAAGATGAATTTTTATTAGAATCATATACAGGTAGATGGGTACCTTCAAGAATATGTTGTTTTAGAGAATTAATGGATAAATTGGTTAAAGATGTTTTTACTGGTATTGATCAAGATAGTTTAGAATTGATTATGAGAAATTTACAACTTGAGGATAAGGACGATGAAGAGGAGGAGGAGGAGAATGAAGATGAGGAAGGTAATGACAGTGGAAGTGAAGATGGAGATATAGCTGAAGACAAAGACAAAGATGAAGATGATAATGATGAAGAAAATGAAGAAGAAGATGAAGACGATGAAGGTGCAAAAGACGAAGAAACCAGTAATCAAGCAGAATCATCTACCCATGCAAATCAGAAACATCATAACATACTATCATTAGGTGGTGGAGCAGGATCAGAACTGTTAGCTATATCAGCTCTAATTCGATCAGTTCTAATCCAAAAACCTCAATCACATCCTAGATTTACATGGACAGGTATAGATATAGGAAATTGGTCAAATGTTTTAATGAAATTAGAAGATACTGTTAAAAGTGATTGGAAAATCGATGAATCAATTTTGGAAATTGATTATATCCAAGCGAATTTACTATCTTCATCATCTATATTCAAAACAACATCTCCACCAAATCCAGCTATATCAGCCCCTACAAAAACGATAGACATTTTAACGAAAACATTAATCGATAAACCACCTAAATTAATAACGTTATTTTTCACTTTAACTGAACTCTTAACTCAAAATCGTTCAAAAACATTATCTTTATTAAATAAAATAACTGAAAATGTTTCTCCCGGTACTTTATTTTTGATTGTTGATTCAGCTTCAGATATATCAGATTTCGAATTAGGTTCAAGTCAAAGGAAATATCCAATTTATATGATCATTGATGCTTTATTATTATCTCCTTCTCCTACAAAACAAGATAAAAGCAAAAATTGGAAAAAATTAAAATCTGAAAATTCAAGATGGTTTAGATTTAATGATTCAACAATAAATAATATAAGTTGGAAAGTGAAATTGGAAAATACAAGATATTGGTATAGATTATATCAGAAAATATAGTATATATACTTACCATGAATCGGTAATCAATCGAAAATAGTCTATATTTCCCAAATCATATATATATACACACATATATATACCATATTATTGGGAGTAAAGTGAAAGAAAATGAAAGAAGACAAAAGAGATATTTTTCGGATCTTGGATATTATTGTAATATTGTATATCTATATCGTAGTATGTATACATAGTAGATTTATGAATTGGTATATACATATACTGAACTTCAACCACTGGAGAAAGGCTCATCATTACCCCTAAACACTGCTACGAGCTCGCTCCACAACCTTTTTATGAGATCCAATTTTTGACAACTTTCAGCGTACGACAACATATTAAGTATAGATAGAACAACCTCTGAATCACATTAAAGAATCGCAAGGGGAAAAAAATTCAAATAATCAAATAAGGATTGAAGACTAAGCTACGATAGCATCTTTTTCACCACAGCTCTCACCACGAGCTAAAACAGGATGTTGATCTTGTTTAGGTGTACTTTCTCTTCTATCAATTTCCTCGAGAAGCTGCGAATGAGAGGTTATAATCGTATTATTAGCCCAAATCCCATAATACGACTTGAAGCACAATACATTACACAATCTAACTGAATAATCGTTTGGTTATACAGCAGAGATTGATTTGAATTACTCACTTTAACAAATTCATCTTCACCCATAGCACCAGAAGCAGCATATTTATCTTGAAATAAGAAAAATGGTACACCCGTTACACCTAATTTTCTAGCTATTAAATAACTTTGTTTAACTTGTTCATCTAAATCTTTACCATTTAACCAATTAACAGCTTCATCTTCCGTTTTAAATATACCGTGTTGTATTGATAAAGATGATAACCATTGTTTATCATTTGGATCTTTTTGATAACCGTGAAAACCTTTAAATATATCCATAGCTAATGGAATTTGTACTTCTGGTTTTGTCATCAAAACATATGTTTGTAATCTATGTACTAAATGTGTTGATGAAACTGTTCCTCCATAATCACTGTAGATAGATATCAAAAATGAATCAGTTGATTAGTGCTTGGAATATATAAATGAGATATGTGATAGATATAAATCTATTCTCAAACTCACCATTTATATCCTAAATTTTCTAATCTAGGTCCCATACTACTCATAATCTGCTGTGCTTTTTCCGGACCAAATTTCTTATTATATTCTTCAATCCTACTTTTAGGTTCTTCAGTCAAGGATGGATCTAATTGATAAGGTAATAATCTGATTTGATATTCTGTTGATGAAGGATTATTGGATTTATACTTTTCGACAGCTACGATGGATTTGTATATAATCTATCAGCATTAATTCGCCTTACACTGATATGTAGTTGGATGTGGATAAACTATCATGACTCACCATTCAACATCTGTTTGACACCTATCAAACAGAATGGACATTGCAAGTCCGACTATACAGAGATTGCCATCAGCGTTTACATCCAGTTATGCCTAAACTCAGGTTTAATGGACATACTGTGATATCTATTCTCTTTACAGACATATTGATGTGATTTTTATTCTACTCTTTCCCTTGCGTTTCTTTGTTATAACCTTGATAAAGTTACTTGTGATATGTTTTGACGATCTTGGCTTTGTACGTCGTATACAATTATCGTTACTGATCAAGAGGTTATACCAGTCTTATGTATATATATATATATGTTGAAACCTTTTCGATGTTTTTAAGGTGGCGATTTGAGTTTATGTTTGATTGAGGTTAATGTCGTGCGAATTCCCGCGGAACTCGGAAGTAAGGTATTTTGGGATTGTTAAGTAAGATAAAAAGGTGGAGAGAAATCAAGCCAACTAGCTATCTTAGATACTTCGCTTATTTTGTTTGTACTTGAATTGATGTTTTTCGGTGATTGACCCTTTGAGAATGATATAGGAACGCTTCAGATGATAAAGATGTTGAGCTAATATTTATGCTTGTTGTATTGTATGCTGAGTATTTTATCTTGTTATCTTTTGTCGCTATAAAAGATGTGGGAAGAAGCAATCATATATATATATATATATATACGATCATATGCGAGAATGGGATGACGAATATAATTTCCATGTATGATAAATTACTATCTTCTATACATAAAAGAGGATTTTTAAGGAACAGAAACCGAGATAAAGCAGATTGAGCAGGGCCAAGGGAAATATTTCGGTAGAATATTACTACTTTAATCTTTTCAACCTTCCACTTTTTTTGGGAATTGCTTAGTCATATATGTGTAATTTCTGATCTCATCATAATATCAACGGATTGTTCATCCACCTTGACCTATGATAACATCTGAGCAGAAGGTCTGCATATATTATGCTTCTTAACAATGTGCAAGGTAGCAAGCTCTGCCAGTATCCTTAGAATAGTCGTTCGCATTTTGGAGAATTCTATCCGTTATAGTTTGATTGGGTTTTGTCTTGCCTACGAGCGAAAGCATTCGAAAGATGTATGAAAAGATGGACCAACCAAAAAAGAATGATCCCGGGCAGGATCGAACTGCCGACCTCCTGTGATAAACAACTCTTCAGAAGAAATTATTGTTAGACAGGTATGGTGACCAACTCCATCACGTGACCACTTGCTTGACAGTACGCCTGCTGTTCAAAATATAATCCCTTGTTAGAGGTTCACAGGCAATCTCGTGCTTGTCAGTAAGCTGTGTCATACGCTATAAGATTACTTCAAGCAGCGAGAGTGTCTCAAATGACAAGAAGTCTTTCATGATGAACAGTCTACTAGTAGAATATTACGGTGCGACAAAGATCAACATCCATTATAACGTTCCTTCCCAAATCAGAGAGAAGTGTGCAGGTTTGGCTTGAGCTACTGGAGAAATCTAGCCTTCCGACTCTTCTTCGAATAATCCTACTGATTGTCGCTCTGTGGATTGGTAGCTCTTACGACCGATGCCCGCAGAGTTCGCAGGTGTAATGTGTAAACCACAAGAAAAAGTCGAGTCGCAGCTGCTATTGCTGCCATAGTGCGATTAAGCTATTCTCCAAGCAAGAGTGCACATTGATCTTGTCCCATCTTCGCATATCAGCCAAAAACATTTGAGAAGACAGCTATCAGGCGCTATATTGACGAGCTATGAATGACACCGATCTTGCAACTTAAACTTCAAGTAACTTCCTTGGGTGCAAAAGAGCTCGTCTTCCCGGCGTACTGTGCTCAAAATCATGCGAAGGATTGACCAGATAGGTCAGATTTCTCCAACGAGCGGTGGTTGAAGGAGGTTGGCATGATTTCAACGGGATCCTCGTATGCCTTAGCAGACTGATCATAGAATCGTTATTGAGCAGTACTATCAGACTCGGCTCTGCTTCGCTCATTTCCACACTCGGTCGGCTTATCAAAGACTGCCGGTTCAAATTAGACCAGTTATGTTAAGTTGATTTTTTGGGAGGAGCTGATGGGTATTGCTCTTATTTTCTAGATGGCATTACCGTACCCAAGCTTGGGAAAATCTTCGGGACGACTCTCTCATGACCGATCAAAAGCAAGAGTATTTAATCTACCTTTGAGTGCAGCAACGCAGACTTTTCGCCATAAAAGGTTCACCCTTTTCGGATGCATAAGCATGAGAAAAATACTAGACTAAGTTTTCTGTCTTTAGCCCTGCAGGAAAATAGAATATTCGGACTAAATTTACCATTTTAACTTTGTTGTTGCCACACCTTCTCTCTCACAGTTAAAACGGGGTACATATCTATCCGGTGTTCTCGGTGGAATGTCTATTCCCATATATATACCCTTGCTGAACAAAAGATATTGAAGAAGTATAGTACAAGGTTAAGGTGACCTTATCACTCCGAGAAATGCAAATGGCGTGAGAAATCCATCTTTTTCACTTCTGTAAAGAGGGATCAATCGATTCTAAAAAGGCTCCGTGCACTGATCATACACACACACACAGACTAGTTTCCATATCATAGCTTGAGCGGAATGCACAGCCATCATACCACTACTTGCCTACACGTTGTGGTTAATCTAGACTTTCTATCAGAGAGCTGACCCTCGTAGAACTTCATGCGTATCGACCAATACATACAGTCCTCGAATAGGGCAACCATGATAAAGTCGGAATCTCATATGTCCCAATTCTTACGTATCGCTTATGCGTAATGTAATTGGTAAAAGTTCTTGAGGAAGAACTTACCAAGAACGAAAGTCTCCGTTTGAGCTTATCACCTGATCATTCTCGAGATATACTCATCTTGTACATATAGAAAGGTAGTCGGTCTGAGACGAAATGAATTTCGGGAATGGGAATGAATTAAAATTGTCACATTTTTGGAAACAGGGACCGAAAAAAGGGGAATTTACGTTTTACCTTTTTTTTCTTCTGTATCCTAGCCTAAGCCTTCTTACCCGGACTACAGTAGTTGTCATCTTTCATCTTTCAACCCATTCAATCATGTTCTGCTGAACTGATCTAATGAACTTCCCTCAATTCATAATATACGTATTCAATTTCGCGAAGCCCTAAATCCACCATTCATTATCAGAAACAACATGAATACTAGTCTTAGTTCGTTATCATGCTTGCGGTATAACGACTCAAGGATTATGCTAAAGCAAAGATATAAGGGGAGAAGGAAGGATTTTCAACGGACAGGATAGGAGATTTTAAAAATGTTTAGTTTAGCGCAATGTTCTCCTCAAGATCCCTAGGACAAGTCGGAATAAGGAGAGGTCTTGCTAGATAGCAGCTCTCATTTGCGAAAGATTAAATTGCAAACCTCTCCTTTCCCCTTTTAATGCAAAGATGAGTAATCAAAAGATTGGATCAAAGCTCATCAGCAAACAAGGACAAGGAACATTTTGATTAGGCCGGGACCCGTTTGATTTGAGGTAATCTGATCGTTTGAACCCAAGTTAAAGAGAAGTACTGTATATGCTTCTCTCAAGGTCATTTAATAATACACAGTGCCCTATATATGATATGGACTATATCGAAATAATGTGACCCGTCATGTTATTCTATTTTGTACTGAATTGAATCAAAATCAAACCTGACAATCAAACTAATATATCAGTAATTTATTCCATCACATCACTCCATCCATCAATCAATCAAAATACCTTTCAATCTGTTAAAGGATGTTTATCAAAACACGCTAAAAAGAAACAAGATTAGCATCGTACACAGATTTAGCACCTCATCAACATCAATATTAGCTGAGCTGGACTGATTTTAGTAAGGATTCTGGAGGAATCTTCAATATACCCATCAACGCCGCAACCTTAGTAGGGTTTCTAGATCACTTGGTTACCATCAAAACACAACAACAATAAAGGGGTTAGTAGATCAGACACGAAGAAAATACGTCTCTACATCCTCTATTGGTCCTCTCATCTTATAAAGCAAGACATATATATATAGATTATTCTTCAGCATGTCAACTTCCACTTCAGCTTATTCTTTATCCCCCTTTCCACTTCCGCCCACAACTGATCATACAATCAATAACGATATGATCACTTCCACTTCCTCGTCACCCCCTTTAGGACCTTTGACGTCTATACCTAGTCATTGTGAACCTTTGAAACAATTCAGAATATTACTCTTGGTCACTTCAATCAACTCATTCGCTCAACGTGTTATTTCATATCTTCAATACTTAGGTTTTGAGCAGGTCTCAGTCCAATTAGCAACCAGCGATGAAGATATGTTAAATGCTGCTGAAAGCTGGGAAGCAGATATAGTTTTATGTCCTTTCTTAACAAAGAAATTACCGGAATCTATCTATAGTCAAGTGAGTTAATTTATTCCTTTCATCTGTACCTGATCAGCATAAATTATCTGGTTTTGGACATGTGCCATTGTCCTGATCAGCGATAAATGAAATGATCGTTAATTGAATTATACTGATCTACGTTTTTACATCGCTCACAGTGGATAACACTTGTTGTCCATCCTGGACCACCTGGAGATGCCGGACCATCATCACTTGATTGGGTTTTAATGGGTGATGATGGTACTATAACTGATTCTGCCGAAGCTCTCGACACACTAGTCAACAAATCAACTGCTGATAGAGAATCGACACAACGATCACATTGGGGAGCTATCTGTTTTCAAGCTAATGAAGAGTTAGATGGTGGAGCTGTCTGGGCATGGGAACAATACAAGTTACCAAGAATTGGAAGTATAACAAAAGCACAGATATATCAAGGTGAACATTCTATAGGTGCTATGAGTGCTACTATACATGCTTTGTTGAGAGTATACGAACAAACAGCTGGAATGGGTTTAGATAAAAAAGATTGGTTAAAAGCTTTACCTAAACAAGAATGGTCAACACATTGTGTTAGTTTACAAAAAGAGTTTTTAGGTGGTAATACTTTAGATAGACCTTTATTACAATCTACAAAAAGAAGACCAAATTTCGATATACATACTGCTGAAGATATCTTACGAATTCTCAATGCAAGTGATTCTCAACCTGGTTCGATGTTAAATCCTTTAACAGATAAAGCAAAATCCTCTCTATTCGCTTACGGCGCTCATTTACATAAAGATTTATCAACTATTCCAGCGTCCTTATATACTTCTTTAGGTTATGAATCTTTCAGTGCTATACCAAATGGAACTATTATCGCTACTAGACAAGGTGCAATCTTTATCAAAACCCGTCAAGCTAATGGAACTAGTGCAGGTATTTGGATAACACATGGTAGAGTACCAAGAGGAAAAGATAAACCTATTGATCCGAAAATATCCATGGTGGATGCTATCCAAGCCGCAGGTCATGGTGAAATCTTGGAAAGTGTTAAAGAATGGGAGCAGAATACCTGGTTAGAAAGAAAAGGTGAATGGCAGGAAGTCTTCGTTAGAAGTGTAGAAACAGAAACGGGTATCGCTCAATTGGTGTACTGGAATTTCTAGTAAGTATACTTTAGACTACCTAATCGTCAAAACACGAATGATGACTGACAGTCATGTGATCTAGTAATGGTGCATTTACCACTTCCAACTGTCAATACCTACTGAAAGCACTTCAGTGGGCTACTGCTGAAGAAAGAGGAAACGTGAAAGTTCTCGCTTTAATGGGTGGAAATTACTTTTCGAATGGTATAGCTCTTAATACAATAGAAGATGCTTCCTCTCCTGGAGCCGAAACTTGGGCAAACATCAATGCAATTGATGATATAGTATCTTTCCTTGTTGGTGATATATCCCCTGAAGTACCTGAATTCCTCAAAGACGTAAAACCCCTCTCACAAAAAGGTATCGCCACTATCGCTTGTGTAAGAGGTAATGCTGCTGCAGGTGGTGTAGCTTTCGCTGCTGCTTGTGATGTAGTCGTCGCTTCCAGAGGTGTGGTCTTCAATCCTGCGTATAGAGGTATGGGTCTGCATGGTAGTGAGCTTCATTCGTAAGTTCATGTTTTCTTATCACAATTGCAACCCTCTGTATCCGTACTGAATTTTTGATATCTCTCATTAGCTACTCGTACCTCAAACGATGTGGACCTATTCATGCCGCCGAAATGTTGAGATCAATGAAACCTATTAATTCTTCTTTAGCCCATAAATGGGGATTAGTAGATATTGAGCTTGGTGCTTCTAAAGAAACTTTACCAGAGTCAGAATCACTCTTTATCGAGTTCGTCCGAAGTGTTTTAGATGCAAAAACAGAAGAAATGGTAAAACCTACTTCAAGCTTTAGATGTGCGCCATGGTGCAGATCAGTAATTTCTGAAGAGAATCACGATGAGTCTCTGATCGAGACCTTGTGCGAAAACAAACAAAAGACTTATCTCAATAGGGATTTCCCACCTTTATTACACTATCGAAATGAAGAGCTTTCACAAATGTTATTAGATTGTTTCCATCCAATCAGGTCAAAAAGATATCATTCAAGAAGATACAAGTTTATCAGAAAGACAAAAGCCAGCTCAACACCTACAAGATATATGCTTCATGCTAAAAATCAAGTAGATGAAGAAGATACTAAAGAATTTGATAATGTGCCAGATTGGAAAAGAGGTGATGAGTGGAATTACGTTCAAATGGAAATTCCTGAAAGTATGAAAACCAGTGAACATACTAGAATCAACATGTTTTATGGAGATGATCAAGATGAAGAAATTCTTGTTGACGAAATCACTCCCCCTGTACCAGAAAAAGTCGAGGTCAAAGAATCAGAAACTGATAATCAACATATACACATTGCTCCACAAGTTGAGAGGAAGTTATCTGAAGCTCCTACGCTATTAAGTATGCCATCCTTATCAGCACAACCAATGTCACCTACATTGTCGAATGCTTCATCTGCTGAAGGTCCTTATCCTACTACACCATTAATGGAATCACCACCTAGAAAAGAAAGTACAATCATGACTCAATTGCCAACTTCTACTAGTATGACCAATAATGCTAGTAACAGTAATAATAACACACAATCTAAAAGGTTATCATTATTTAGAAGTCATTCTTCCCAAATACCACAACAAACGACAGCGATCGTTGATAGTAGAAGAATGTTTGATGAATTTGGTAAAAATAATAACGGTAACAATAACAACACCAAAATGGATAAGAAAGATAAAAAAGGAACATTTAGAACTTTGAAGAAAAGGGTAAAAAATGCTTTGAAAGCTTTAGGTCAGAATAACAATGACGACAATTTAGATAAAAAATCAAAATTATCTTCTTCAACTTCATCATCTCCATCAAATAGTTCACCTTTATCAAAAACAAAACCTTTACCTTCTAATAAGAATATCAATTCACAATCAATGAAAAGTCCATCTAAAACTCAAGCTCAAGCTCAAACTGGAACCGTTAAATCCTCAACGACTACAAACAACGTCAATACTTTAACCCAGAAAAAACAGGAAAATACCTCAACAAATAACCAAGATGTATGTGAATGGCCTTGCTTAACTAATGGTGGTGAAGGTGATGAAGAGATTGGTCAAAATCAACAACCGAATCAAATTGTCTCAAATAGACCTTTAGTTCAAGAAGTCGCTTAATGTCTCGATATGGGCAATCGTTTGGCGTATGCTGTAAATGCTGAGAATAGCTATAATATCCGGACAAGCCACTATTTTATACCCCTTTCTTATCTAAATATCAATTATAAAATATATACCACATCAGATCCTGTTCATATCCTCTTCAGTATTTTACCAAGTTTACCATATAACCTTTGTATACAGTTTTGGGATATTACAGGCTTTTGACTATTCAAGTCATAGAATACCATATCATATCGAATGAATGTATATATATCCTCGAATAATGGAAATATCACTCTTGGAAGTCCTCTCGCGGTTTTAGGCATATATCAATCCAATGCACTCTGAATGGAGGGAAGGAACGAAATGGCTATATGTTTCACCCAACGGTCACAAAATATATAAACGTTGCAAAACGGGAGCTCTCGTCTGCCTCTCCGTAGTTTAGTGTGGTTTAGAGCGTCAGACTGTAATTAGCTACTAAAAGTTGCTGATCTGAAAGTCGGGCGTTCGACTCGCCCCGGGGAGATATCTTTTTGCGTTTGCCGGATTCGAATGAACTTTTGTATGAATTTTAGCTTTTGATCATGGTTTTAGCATCGAATGCATAGAAAACTTTGGACCATGCAGTATATTTGATTCAAAATATGTTATTGCTGTTGGTCAATACTACGAGTGCGATTCGACTCATCAGCTTTTGATCTCGCTTACAGCCCAAGTAGGAAGAAGTATTCAAAGCACTTCAGCGAATTTCATGCATTCTAAGGTATCGCTCAGACCATGTATATACAGTCTTCTGGACTATACGTATGCAAGTGATAGATGAATCTTCATCTCACAATCTTGTGGACTGTTTCTCGCTGGACCGAAACTCTTTGATCATACTGGGTCCCAAGTCCACCGAAAAGTATACACCGAAGGCCGAGCTACTGAGTGTTTTCACTAATAAGGTTAGTTCTTTAGAGCGAGTCACACGTACGCGACTACGTGTAGTAGTATAGCATTTGTAATCTCATTGAAAATGAGGATTGCCTCTTCGTGATTCGTCATCCAGCACCAGAAGCACCGTTTGCGATAGCTGTTCAAGAGCAATTAGCGTCAATCCTCTCTGGTAATTGACATTCCGGGTGGACTTTTGTTTGTTCGTTTGTTTGTCTGGCCATTAGGTTACAGTACGAGAGTATGAGTGATGTTTGTTGATAAGTTAGTTACCCAAAACGTAATTTACGATTACGATGATGATTACGATTGAAATGCTAATGTTAATTTTACCCTGAAAGAATGGCGGCCCCCGCTAACAAATAACAAAATGAATCTGAATGTAAATATGTAAATAAAGATCTGCATACTACAACTCGTATCCTTATCCTTTATTCTCACATTCCTTGATTCAATTATCATACAAATCACAATTTTATCAACACCGAGGTCACAACGAAATATACCCTTTATACATCTGTCGCAATAAAATTACATGTAACTTTGATTGAATATAGAAAAAGTTGGATGGGTTGTATATATCAAAGGTCTGACATAGAAAAACAAATAACAACAATAAACTGAATACAAGTATCCCTTCAAGAGATAACGAAGAATATTAAATAAATACCTATAACAATGTCAGCCTCCCAAAATTCATCTTCTGAAAGTCCGATTCTACCACCACACACTTCGTCAAGCATCAACGCACCTCCATCCACGGGCTCTTCTCAAGGATATGATGGAGTACCCAATTCAGCTGACATAGGAGAACAAGGTATGAGTGATCCATTACAAGGCTCACCAGCCCCTCGGCAGCAGCAACAGCCAAATACATCTGAATCCACATCCAATAGACCAAATATGAATCGTGCAAGAACAGGTACAGTAGGTAGAAGAAGACAAGTTTCGATATTACCTCCAATCACGACAGCTGCATTGGGTGATCTAAGTGAGAACCATCCATCTCCACCACCGTCAAATGGAAGTACAGGAAGAAGAAGAGCACATACAGTTGGAGTTAGTATGAAGCCTAGATTACGTATACCATCAGATTTCACATCTCCAAATGATAACATAAATGATGAAAGATCTGATAGATTAGCACCTTTAAATTCTATTAAGAGAACAAGCGGCTCTCAAAATGTAGATCTAGAATCTGGCTTAGGGCCAGATGGTATAGCCGAGACTGATTTAAGTAGAAGGTCAAGAGCTAGATCAAGTTCAAATGCAAGTAGAAGAAGTATAGGTTCAGCTGGAAGAAGAAATAGAAGACCAAGTACCCCGGTTGAATTTGATATAGGTGGGAATAAAGATGGTTCATCTGAAAGTCATCAATTGGATGATGAATTGGTTGGATTGTTAGATGTCATTGATCCTCAGGTAGCGACAGGTAAATTCAAATACACCATTATGAAGTTATCAAAGATGCCAAACTGATAATAACGGTTATCATAGTCAATCATCTTCAAAATATGACCAATTCAGTCTTGGTGCCGCATTTACCACAATTATGGAAAAGAAGACCTGAAGTACAAATACCTCATACGCCAAGTGATACTTCGTTATCGTGAGTCATCAAGCTATAAGCATGTCTGCGGTTCGAATTGGTGCTTACCATCTGGATTAGCTCAATGAACAGACCATATGAGACTTCTACTCAAACCCGCCAAAGATCCGCTACGACACGTTCTAGAAAAGGATCAATATCAAGACTGTTCACTGGTCGACAAGCTGGAGAAGATGGATCGGGATCAACGACCGAACCAAGTCAAGCTGATTGGGGACGTGTGCAACCTATACCTATACCTGAAGAACCACTTTCACCTATTCGTGAAGGTCAAGGAAAAAGAAGAGGGAGTGATGAATATACATATACTGTTGATGAAGGTACACCATTAAATACCATTCAACAGGGATCACCACATGCGATACAAAGAGAAGAGATGGAAGAAGATATAGAAGATATAAAAGAAGATCATCAATTAGATAGACATGTTAAACACATTTTAAGACAAAATAGGAAAGATAAAGCTAAAAGGATGTTAAAAGGTTTATGGACTTTTGTTAAAACTCCAATGGGTTTCATAACGGCGATTTATGGTTTCCTAGTGGTCTTTTGGGGTGCAGCTATCGTTTTGTTCTTATTAGGTTGGATACCTACTAACAGTAAAAACACACAAGATGTCTGGGTCGGTAAGTCAAATTTAGATCTATTCCACTTTCTTGAACGTCCTTATTCTGCCCATCCGATATCCTTGTCCTTCATCGTGTCGCTTTAGCCTACCTGCTGCTTCAAAGCCACGTTTACATACATACCCACCCTTTTCAAAATATCGCTAACACTTTCATGATCCATTTTAGAAATCTCCTCTCAAATCGAAAATGGTTTGTTCACCGTAACAGGTATAGGTTTAATCCCGTGGCGGGTTATTGATACGTATCGTAAGTCTCGACAACATTTTCACTATTAATACTCTGTAATGTAACCCATCATTGTCATCGTGACAATCTAACGGATAGCATCTAATTCAATGATTACTCTCAACTATTGTAGGAATGTCGGTCATCTGGACATTAAAAAATAGAGATCAAAGGTTAAGAAAGAAAATGGGTTTACCTAAAATTGAAGATGAGAATGATTTGCCTGATCCTGAATTAATAAAAGATTATTGTTTTGTGAGTTTGTCAATCCACCTCTGAATATCACCTATCCATCTTCTCACATTCTCGCTTTTCTTCGCTCAAACGAGGAAACACTTATACTGATAATCCTTATATCTGGTTACATTCAGGTATTATCTGAAAAAGATCAAAAGAATTTAAGATATCAACAAGATAAATTCGCAATTTCACAAACATGGTATAGAGCTCATGCTACAGCTACACATAAAGCTTTCCCAATGAAGTTTGCGTTATGGAATACTATTGTAAGTTTCCAGTAATGTATTTGCAACGCTTCCTTCTATACTGATATTATGATCTACCTCTGTAGTTAATGGACGGTAATTCATTCTTTCAATGGTAAGTTCCAATCTTTATACCTTGCGAAACCGTTGCAAATGCACGGCACTAACAAATGTCTTGCTCAATTACGATTTAGCTTGTTATGGTGAGCTATTCAGAGTACTAGGAGGATGGCATGTAAAATAACATTAGCTGACAATCTTGTTTCTCTCCTCAGCGGTACTATGTGGGGGTTGAGTGAGTGTAGTTTGTTACGTACCGGATATGATTTTGAGTAGGAATCTAATAGCAATCTTTCATCCGGAACAGATCGACACCAAAGACCAGCTTGGACAACAGGTTGTTTGATCCCACTTTCCTTCTTGTGTGGTATTGGGTGAGTGCCATGTTTACGAAAATTTAATACAGATGCAGTGTTTCCATCTTCAATTTCTGTAACCATAATGGAGAAAATAGCTAAAATTCAATCACTCTTTCTTGTCTTCGTGATATCCTAGAGCGGCAGTATTGATTTGGCAAGGATCAGCACGAACCAAAAAATCAGCATTGGTGTCCAAGAAGTTGAGGGCTGCTTTGAATGTACCTGTAGCGATCGGTATTCCAAGATCATCAGATGGAACTGTATTAAACTCTACAACAAATAAAGCAAATGCAACTGATTTACCTCTATACAAAACTGAAAGCCCTCAAAAGAATAGCGGAGCAGGTGGAAATAGAAGAACTACCATTAGTTTTGCTCATGTAAATAACGAGGGCGAAAATCAAAATCAAATTAGGCAAAATGACTCTAGAAATAGAGGAGTCACCATTGCTTCTCCTGAAAGTAGACCAAAACAACTTGATTTAGATTTAGGTCTAGGTCAGGTTATTGATGCGAATGAGCATGTCAACGGTGATTTAGCTGAAAAATATAATCACGAAGATATAGCTATGAAAGAAGTGAGATGAGACAAGTCATTGGAACAGATCAGTTGTATTTCTCATAAATCTTTGTACGACGGTTTGAATTTATTTATAGTATATTTCGAATCAGCAGAAAGGCTGATTAGTAACAGTAACAAATTTGATCAAATGGTGAACTTGCTATTCTTGTACATGACATATCATTCTGTTTCTTACAATCTATATACAACTTATCACACATTTTAGTAATGCCACTACCACTATAAAATATCAATATACATTACTTCCTACTACGAATCGCTTTACTGTATCTTTCTCAGATCTACATACTTTTCGGGTATCTCACAATTTCGCTTTATTCTCTGATTTTGTAATTTCCAACCATTGATCAACTAATTCACCAACTTCTTTCGAAATACCTAAACTCGCTTGATATCCTGCAGGACCAATACCATAAGCATGAATGACATGAACCTTTCTACTATTCCTCCCATCTTTTGTATCAAGTTTTCCTTTTTCTGGTAATAATAATATATTTTCATCTTCTTTAGAGTTTGATGATGATGATGATGATGATAAATTATATTCATTTAATTCACATCTTAAACCATTTTTTCTTGCAGGTCTTAAACCAATATTATGTGAAATTATATTAATATCTTTAATACAACCTTTACCTTTTTTATTATCTAATAAAGGACATAATTTATAACAATTTTTTAAAATTTCATTTTGAATATTGAAATTAATATCTGTTGACCAATTATTAAGTAAAAATAATCCACCTAAAATACAATGATTTTCATTTCCTGGTCTAGGTATAATATATGTTGATAATCCATTATGATTATTATTTGTACTATTATTGTCAGATGAACTAGATAAATCTTTAAAACTATAACATGTTTTTACATCAGGAGCTTTAACTAAAATAGTTTGACCTTTAATTGGAAAACAATTTAAATCTTTTACACCTAATAAAGATTTTGATCCTAATCCACTTGAATTTATAACTAAATTAACTTTACCAAACAAAGGTAAATTATATAATTCATTTAAAGATGAAACTCTAAATTTAATTATTGGTACACCGTTTGATCTTAAATTATTTGCTAAATGTTTTAAATATAATGGTGTATTTAAAGTAAACGTTTGAAATGTTGCTCCATATTCATATCTTGAAGGTAATTCTTCACGAGTTAATTCTCGATACTATTATCTCATATATAGTAGAATAATCGATCAATATCAGATTCTCCTGATACCAATCATTGTATACTATACATATACACTCACCTCTAACAATTCCTTCTCCTCTTTATACCATGGATGTTCTAATTTACCATTAAAATAACCTATATGTGATCTTCTTTCACAAAAATCTGGATTCGTTTTAGATAATTTTAAAAATTCTTTATATGTATATACATCTCTTTTCTCTTCTTTTGGATCCGTCGCAAATGAATGCCAATTTGCGCCCTTTAAATTTAAAAAATAATAACAATTAGTGTTAATTGATGACAATATTAACAATAATATCATTCAAGACATGATAGAAATCAATAAGAAATTTCCCATAATCATCATTTGATTAACTAATATCTGAAAATACAAAGATATTTACGGTACACCGATACATGAATAAATGAATAAAATAGACCAAAACCAAACTCACTGCCCAAGGACTTGCAAATCCTGTTGAATCTATATCTTCAGGTAAATCTTTACCTACTAAAGCTATCTTTAAACCTTTCTTTTGTAATTCTGTAGCTATTGATAAACCGAGAACTGTGTGTAGTAAATTAGCTTAGCATACTTGTCCAGTCAATAGTATTCGATTTATGGTCCATCAGAATTACCGTTCTAGGTCTACCGAGCGACGTGAACGATCTCAATGTTGATAAGGATACAATGAACGCTATCAAGAAACTTACTTCCACAGCCTAGAATCACAGCATCGTAATTACCTGACTTTGTACCTGAGTTCATTTTACTCCTGTAAACAAAAAAGATGGTTCTCTGCAAATCTCTTGACGATACAATATTCAAGTGATCGTACTCAAGAGGACAACAATGATTATGAAGTGACAATATAGATAAACCTAACCCCAACCTCAATATAACTACACTTGATTCATACCCTTCTGTAGTATTGTTGCGCTTGACGCTCATGTCTATCTCTGAGCGACAATCATATCGGACTTATCCGAAGTTAGGAACGTGATTTTCAGATATCATTAATTTAATCACCTTCAGAGCAGAAAGACCAGTTACTAGCTCTGTTTTGCTGAGATAGTATAGTAAACCCTTGTACAGTATATCGAAGCTATGCAATTAGAATGATTAGTAGTGTATGATCTTTCCAATCAGTATATTATTGACTGGTCATTATATAGTCGACAGAAAATACCCTTGCTTGGTCATAACAAAGACAGCCGCAATGTTGACGCGTTTAAAACATGAGTAAGAAAACAAGTACTTGATCGAAAATATGAAACGCGCAAAGATAACCCCTTGTTTCCTACGTGTGTTCTTTTAACTTTATTGTTCTTTCTCCATCCCACAAATGGTACCTCGAATACCCATACAGCATTACAAAACACTTACAAGTGACTATAGATGAAACGTAACAATACTAATGATCTTATTTTGTTTGGGTTTAAGGGATAGAGAATAGGTACAGAACCAAAAAGAGATTGTTTCGGTTTAATATAGGATGTATGGAAATGTCATCAATGATATGGTCCAATGTGAGCTATACGAAAGATAGGATCGTCGAGGTGAGCATGGAATATCTATAGTAACATCTACAAAAGAAGCTCGTCAATGTTTACAAATCACTTATTATTGATGATCATTGCCTCAACACTCACGGATGATCTCAGCGTGCTTATAATATACGCATTGACCTTCAATCAAAAACACTAAAACAGTAACGCATTGATCGCCTTTGAAATAAGATTACTCTAAGCGTCTAGATCCTTTGAGTTTTTATTCTCACTCTTATGGATTGTACAGTATTCGTTTCAGCTCGACAACACCTTCACCTCCTCTCTCACTTAGAGCACCATACTATCGTTCACTTTACAATTCTTTCCAACATATCCTTCAATAACGTGTTCTCAACGTCATTTATCGATCGACATTGCTTTTTATCAGCATCACAAAACTCTACATTGCACACAGTCATCGGGTTGTACTTTGACCTTGCCACTTCGACCCAGAATAACAAGAAGTAATCATACATTCGTGCTGCACGATCCTTTAAACATATTGTCCTTTGTTAACGTATACCTAGTGGGCTGGAAACATCATCATAGAATCTTTACCTTACAAATAACAAATTGACTAGAAACAATAGTGGAATCGAATTATTAGCATCAAAAGCAGGTCTGACAATCCTTGGAAACCTTTAACAGATGCCCTCAATATTCTCTCGATCAGCTTCAACACCCAAGAAAAGTAAATTACCACCTACACCTCCCGTTTCAAATCCTTTTACGCCTGATCAACGTCGAGTAGCTTCAACAAGTGGTGGTCAGAGTCAAGGATATGGTATAGGAGAATTCGGTACTGTGCCAAATGGAGGGTCAAGGTAAGCTGTCATTATCATATTTTATCTCAGCTGACAGGTATGTCACTTACAGCAGGACATTGCCGAATCGACCCACTCAGCCATTGACCCCACCTCAATCACCTCCTGATGACTCACCTCCTCTGCTTCCACCTAAATTCACTTTCTTACCAACTCATATCGCCCCCCACACTACTTCTAGCAAATCAGTCGATTCTTTCTCATACCATTCCGATGAAGTCACAGGTCTAAGACAATATGGTTTCTTAGGTGGGATAGGAAGTAAAGTGACTATCGGTTTATCACAAGCTGGCAAATTACTGGAATCGGTCAGTGCGGAGTTGATAGAAAGAGGTGAGCTAAACCTTCTACAAAGACATGTAGATGAAGGATTATAGCTGACTTGTTATAATACCAGGTTTGACTACTCCTATGCTGTTTTCCAACCAAGCATTAGAACTCAGTCAACCGAGAACCAAAGTTCTTATCCAGGCTTATCTAGACACATTGACGTGAGTTAAGTTTTCACTATCTCGTGACCTACCAGCTGATATTGCATCTGGGCAGATCAAACTCGAGATCAAAACAGGACAGTTTTAGACAGGATATCAAGTTCGCTAAAGAGCAAGAATTGGCTTGGTTATTACGGTGGGCTCTGAGCCGAATTACTAGAATCAGAGAAGGTGTCAGAGAAATTTGCCATGGTGTGCTAGAATGGGACGCCTACGAAGAATTCAGAGGAAGAGAAAGGGGTGAGCTGAATCTCGAGTTGTCCTACATCTCGATCAAGCTGACTGTCATATACTACCGACATAGCTGCTGGCTATCCGACAGACGCATTCCCCTTCCTAGCTCATATACTGACCTACGAGGTGTACAACCTCATCATCACCCCACTATTCCATCTGCTGTCTAAATTCGCGGCTCATTCCCATCTTTCCGGCTTGACGCCGCATGCCTTATCATCACTTTTCGCGCCTCTGCTGTTCAATGTCCCGACGTCCTGCTCAGCCATGGCAGCACATGCAACATACGTACGAGCAGCGTCTGCTACTGAACATCTTCTTCTCGCCTATATCAGATCTACCAGTGCAAACAGCTCGTTAGGATTAGCGGATCTTCCTTTCAGATTGAAAGAATGGGTCACAGGATATCCAGCTATGGTAGCTTCCGATGGGGATCTGGCCAGAGGTGGACCTAGGAAAGGAGCACGTGTGGTACGATGTGAACGGGCTACTAGAACTGTTAGGGCATATTCGAAAGATTTAATTTCTCAAGCTGAATTGTGGGCTGAAGATCTACCTTTCGAGGACAAATGGGCAGCATGGGAAAGGTTAACATGGAAAGCTAGAAGAGGTGATATTAGTGGGCCTAAAGTTTCCACGGCATATAGAAGAAGAATGATGGTCAAAGAAAATTTACCCTTGCCTACATTCTCCACTAGTGAAGGAAGACCGATATCATATGGTAGTGCTCCAAAACCTTCTTTAGAAACGGGTTTTGGAGTAGGAGGACCAGTCGAAAGAAGTAAGAAAGGTAGAATCCCAGAAGATGAAAATGAAGATGGTAGATTTTCAAGTTTAGCAGGAAAAGAATGGAGTATGTTTGAAGAAGGTGGTTTCGACGCTCCTCTGCTAGCTACTACAAGTGGTGGAAAAAGTGATATCAAAAACAGATTACAATTTGATTTGACTGAAAGTGCTAAAATGGTAAGCAATATCACTCATCTAGCTGAATTCCTCTTCTGAAAGGTATCAGCTAAGTCGACGTGTACTATATAGAGTATATCGGAAAGAAGACGTACAATGGATTGGACGGAATTTGCTTCACCTTCAGGAGGATTTTACCGTACTGAAGAAGCGTTAGATGTATCTTTGAGTTTTGCAGCACCTATAGAAAAAGAAATTACCGATTGGCCAAAAGAACGTGACGAATTAAGAAAAAGATTACATAAGTCGCAAAAAGATTCAATACCTTTTAATTACGATACAAAACCTTGTATTGGTCCAAATGCTTTACAAGATTCAAATGCTAGGACAGATAATTTAGGTAGAGTTTACATTGAAGAAGCTTTCGTTGATTGTTGGGCAGATTTCATTATTGGTACAAACTGGATGGATAGAGAAGAATTAACTTTTAGAGAAGTTAATTGGGCTCTGGTAAGCTACCTTTATGATGGTTCTCATTGAGTATAGCTTATTCGATGTTGACGATAATTATAGATTGAGTATAAAGCGAAACCATCAAGGATCGATCCTAGAGTACAAGATAATGATCCTTTAGGTGACCCGAGGAAGACCGAGTTGTATTTTCTGTTCGAGGAATGGGTTCCTCCGGTATGTTTCCACGTATTGTTTGTCTATATTCTGTAATCTGCAATAGCTCATGCTGATTCGCATGTATGGTTATAATTAGGAATACCAACAAGCACTATTAACTCCTGCTCAGAAGAAATCAGCTTTCACACTATTTTCCCCCAAAAATAAAAAACGTAATCAGATTGTTCCTTCGGAAAGTGTTAAGACGAGAATTGGACAAGGATGGGGAGAAGAAGATTTCGATAAAATGTTATTACACAGAGAACAAACGAGGAAGATCAGTTTGAGTAATGCTTCTGATCAACCTCATGCTTCAGTATGGCATATGACACCTGATACGTCCATACCTACCTCACCTGAAAGACCAATCCAGAGAACTAGGTCAGGCGGAAGGGATGAAAAACGACATCTACCCATGACAGATTTGAACACAGATTCAAAGAATGCAGGATTCTTTTTTGGCTCTGCTAAGAAATCCGTCGTGAGAAGAGTCAAATCAAATGACAGTAAAGAAGCAAAAGATAGATTCAGTAGGAAAGAAAAGAAAAACCAAAAAGAACAAGATATCGATTTTGAGTTACATTCTGCAAGTGGTATTAGTAGTTCTGAACCAAGTCCAAAGGATAAAGATGGTCAAAATTCTACTAGTGCCGGAAAGAAGAAAGATGATGATAAATGGATGGGTAAGTTTAGCTAACTGGGGAGCCATATTCAGCATCACATTAGCTGACTTTCTATGCTTCCAGATAATCTGGTTGCCAATGGAGCAAGAAGAATGGATAGACAAGATGCTCTACCACCTATACCTACTAAACAAGGGGAACCGATGGGATTACCAGTATCGCCTCGTCCTCCAACTACTCAACCTTCAATCTTGCATGATCAACATACTCCGCCTCAAGAAAAAGTTTCTTCAGACGAAGAACTTACTCCTAAGCCTATCGAGAGACAGCACTCTCTCAGAAGAAAGGCCGTTCCATTCGATGACGAGCATCTTGGTGAACAATCCCAATCTATTCCATCAGTATCTCAAGCATTGACCTATTCAAATCTTCAAGCACACCAGAACAATCAAAGGTTTGAGAATATAGATGATGGAACAGGAAGACCAAAACTTTTAGCTCCTATACCTATAAGAGAAAGAGACACTCGGCATGACACGATTCATGGAATAGTGGATCAATATAATCGTGACTCTATCCGATCTGACACTGATCCAGAACAAGAACCATATGATGGACTTGAGCCGCCAATCACCGTCGCGAAAGAAAAAGGATACTTTGATCAAGATCATCAAGCTGAATTACCTCCAGCACAAGATCGACTGAGTGTTGACTCGAGATTTGATGATGTTCCTACTGAAGAAGATTCTTTCGGTACAGAACTGGAACCTCCCCAGTTAGATAAAGGTTTGATATTTGATTTGACACCTGGAAGAGAACCTAGTCCTGCTAGATATAAACATGGTGAACCACTTCAGTTTGGTGAGTACAGCTGACTTCTTGACGGTTTCTACTTCAAGGACGAATAGCTATTGTGACGCTAACATAAGAACATTGTCTTTCTTTGCAGTTGGAGAAGAACCTGAAGAAGAAGAGGATTATCATTTTCAATATAGACCGAGCAGGTTGAATTGAGTGGAGAGACCTAGTCATATTTTTCTTTTTGCCATATTTGCCCTTGTTACATATAGTCTTGACCTTTCTTGCTTGTTACATGTTTTCAATAATCAATTGTACAACCTATCTATGCTCAACCCTGTTATCACACAAATCTCATACATACAATATCTAGATGATAATTGATACAAACAATGTATATAATGCATATTGTTTTGTGTTTATATAAACCGTATGATTATCACCTTATATGGGTAACTCTTATAAATTACCGGATCATTCGCTCTTTCACGCTGTATCACAGCGTTAACGTTGATCTTTCATTTTCGGTTTGCGTTTGGTCGTTGAATGCACTTTCAATTAGGTCATTTAGTTACAAATTGTACCTATAACTATCACCGAAGCAGATAGCCTTCGCATTCAACTCACGGTATCTGTATTACCACGCTCAACTGTCCCAGCATAAATAATACCAAAATAGAATCGAAATGGATATAGACGATGATGATGCCTTTCTTTACGGTGATGAATCACCACCAAAGCCTGAAGTCTCTTTACCTCCTGCGGTTGAAGGTGAGTATCATGCTTGGTTTGTAAATCCTATGATGATTCGGTCAAAATTGTTCGTGAAAAATTAACTCTTAATTCTTAATTCTTGAACAGTAAAAGCGGAATCAAGTGTTCCTCCTGTATCAGCTCCTGCTCAACCTGTAGCATCAAGTTCGAGTGTGATTACCGATAATATAAGTTCTTCTATGGCAGCGTAAGTTGTGCTTCTATCATCACTACAGAAGATCGGATATATACCATGATACTGACTCTTCCGCTTGTGAACATTGATAGCTCTTTAGCTGCATATGGTATGGAACCATCTTCTACGACAGTAGATAATCCTGAAGATGGTGGAGTTGAAGAAGAAGAAGAAGAAGGTGAAGAGGATGAAGATGATTCAGATGAAGATTCAGATGATGATATAAAAGTTGTATTTACTGGTCAAAATCAACGTACTCTAGATCTGAGGTGAGTAGTTTCATTAATCAAATGAGCGGAACTCTGAAATAGGCACTAATCCTTCTTTTCCACAAAAGGAAACCTCAAACTGCACCGTCAAATGTTATTGGAATAGGTAAATGGGCACATACAAGTACAGGTACTGCCCCTCCTCCTGTAGCTGCTACTTCTACTCCTACTCCGACTCCTGCTCCAGGTCCAGTTACACCACAACAACTACAAACACCTTCAAAGCGTAAGTTAAAACCTTCCCTTATTTTGGAGGATTAGCAGCTGATATCGCTACAATAATAGCTATACAACCTACAGCTAATCAGACTACAGAATATACACCTACATCAAGACCTGGAACTACTCAACCTCCTTCAGTTCCAGGACCATTAATGAATCCACCAATATCCAATACACCTGCAGGAACAGAATCTCAAATTATCTTACAACAACAACCACAACCTGGTTCAAATGGAATATTAGATATAATAAATGGACAACCACCAATAAATCCTGGATTACCTAAATCTGATTTACCTCCTGTATCTTCATCATCATTTATAACTTTACAATCATCCAATTCATCCAATCAACAACAACAGATACAACAAAATAAAGGAAAATTACAAATAGGAAATGATCCAAATAATCCAACAGGTATAATACCTTCAACAGGTCAAAGTGTTTTTGAAATAGATATGACGCAATTTGAAAATTCAGGTCAACCTTGGAGAAAACCTGGTTCTTCTTTATCAGATTATTTTAATTTCGGTTTTGATGAATTCACTTATCCAAAATATTTAAAATACAAATCTGATATGGAAAAAGGTCGTACGGCTCTAGTAAGTTTAGACGTTTCCTGATAATTGATTCGTGCATTTGATATATGATTCTTATTGATCCGGTGCTTGCTCAAAACAGATGAACCTTCCACCTATGGCACAACTCCCACCAGATATAGCGAATTTATTACATTTACAAGGCCCTTCACTCCAACAACAGCATAATATGCAGTTTAATCCAATGGCCGCACAGCAACAACAACAACAGCAGCAGCAGCAAATGCAAATGATGGCAAACCAAATTCAACAACAAATGGGTATGATGAATCCACAAATGCAAGCTCAGATGCAACAAATGATGGCTATGCAGGGTTTGGATTTGAATATGATGAATCAAGGTGGTGGTGGTGGTGGTGGACCTCCATTTGGTTTGTCAAATCAGAATCAAAATCAAGGTATGATGCAACAACCTCAAATGCAAGCACTGGGACAAGGACAACAGCAGCAGGGCATGGGTCAACAACCTCAGAATGTGATGAGACCAGGTGAGCTCACACTTTCCCGCTAACCTTAGCGGGAAGAAATAAGCTGATGCGTATTTCAATCAGGTCAAAATGCTAGACCTAACATGACACCGACACCTCAACCTGGAAATAACGAACCGCCAGAAGCTGGAGAAGAAATAGTGAAACAGGAGGAAGGAATTGAAGTGAGTTATCGCTCGGTTATCTTGATTGATTATGCGCAAACTGATGCTTCTGCTGATGTACGTGCAGAACGGGGGAGAGACACCAGAGATACAGGCTCAAGGACAGATGGGAAATCCAGCGATCAGAGGACGTATGCCTGTACGAGGTGTGCCAATTAGAGGAGTGCCTTTACGCGGACGAGGTGCTGGTGCGTGAAGGTTTCTGTTCATGCATTTCAATGTAATTAGTGCGGTGCGTATGCAGGTAGCTGAGAATCTCCATCTTTATTAGCGGTTCCACTAGGACCTCGAGCAGGTTTCGCTGCCCCAACGGGACCTAAAGCAGGTAGATTTAGAGATAAAGATAAAGTAGATACTTCAGGTGCTGGCTCTTTAGATTATGGAGCAAGTGAAGGTGGTGGTGGAAATGATTCCGACGCCCCGACCGTCAAATCTGAAAGAAGCATCTCACGTCAAGATAGAGATCAAAGTCAAGACCAAGGTCTAGGTCAAGAGTACGACGAACAGGATCAGAATGAAGAACACGGATCCAAGACAAATTCAAGATCACAATCTCAAGTCAGATCAAGAAGTCAATCACAACAATCTAGAGATAGAGATAGTAGAGACAATAGAGATCGATCAGCAAGTCCATCAACAAAGGGGAAAAGTAGTAGAAGAAGTTCCAGGAGAGACAGAGATCAAGGATATGATCATGATGAAGACGACTATTCGTCCGAAGATCACCATTCTGATAGGAGGGAACGTGAACGTGAAAGAGGTTCTGATCGAGATCGAGAACGAGAACGAGAACGAGAACGAGACCGAGAACGGGATAGAGAAAGAGAAAGAGAAAGGGAGAAAAGAAGATCATCAACAAGGACGACTAGAACAAGAGGATCAGAAAAAGATAAAGAAGATACATCAGTGAATAGTGCAAGTAGATCAAAGAGGAAAAGAGAAGAAGGTAGTAGTACAACTGCTACGTTAGGTCCAGGTGGATGGGAAAGTGAAGAAGAGGAAGAAGAAAGAAGGTCTCGGTGAGTTGAAACATTCTAATGGTCAAGCGAAGAGGGCACGAAAGGCATCTTTGCTAATCTTTATGCTCACTTGTATTTCTTGGTAATAGAAGGAAAGCATCACCAGTCGAAGAATCGGAAAAACGTACGAGAAGAAGTAAGAAGAGGTAAATCAACATATACTCGATTTTGGTGTTGTAGATGCCAAAGAAGAACAAAATGCTTGTATCAGTTGAAGGAATCATACAATCGCATTGCTGTATTTAGAGTGTTTTTGTGCAAGATGCATTATGCATTGTCATAACATATCGTGATTATGCTCGTTCATTGTCCAAAAGTATACAGCACTGTATACATCATCAATGATGGGTGATTACAATTCTTTGTCTTTAGCCCATTCATTCAATGATCGCATTATTGATAAACTACCTGATTTGTAACTTCCACCAAACATCAAAGTATGCTAATAAAGTGGAAAAGGAATGTGTGTCAGTTTAATCGATATATAATGATTTGGTAATAAAACAAGTGCTCTGTTCAATTTGCCGGGATCGTACACGATCCTGAAGATAAATGAAGCGATCGGTGAAAACTTACGTTTAAATGATGATATAATTCATATAGCTTTTGTCTTTCATCATAATATGGCTTAGATTTCGGGTGGACTTTATGATATGCTTCATAAAAATCATTTGTGAAGCCTATATATGAACACAAATAGGAAATCCATGTTTTCTTGATGTTAGTTTACCGATCCCATATCAGATAAAACGATAGGATGATCATAATGAACCATGATTACAGCGTATGACTTACCGCCAAACATATGCGTTATACCTAAATCAGCTTCATTATGACCATAATAACTTGCAGGATCAAATATGACTGAAGTTTTACTTATCGTATCATAACCTTTATTACCTGACCATAAATCACCATGTAAAATGACTGGTTTAGGTGATGGTTCAAATGAATGTAATAATAACGGTACTGCTCTTTACGAAGATATCAGTTTATTCGAATCGAATCCAATTATGTTCAGAAGAGTCTACTACCACTTGACCGAGACAGAAAAGAAAATGAAAACTCACTTTTCCTTCATTAATTCCCATTCTTTATTTATAGAATTATCATTTATCCTTTTAACTAAATTACCTAATCTTCTATCTCTATAAAATGTTTCCCAATTTTCTTCATATGTATTATCTTGTTCTGTTATACCACAATGTGTAGGTACGTTAAATCCATATTTACCATTATATGTGATTTCTTCTTCTTCTTCTTCTTGATCCTGTTCATTTGAATTTTGTGGAATTGAATGATGCATTTTTGCTAATTTTTCACCTAATTCTCTTTGTAAATTATACCCTGAAGAGCCTGAAGAAGAAGGACTAGATCCTAATTCGAAATATTGCGTTATCATAGCTGATTCACTTTTACTTTCAGCTTCGTTTACTTTAAATCCAATTATTTTCGGTACTAATCCTTTTTCAAGAAAGCTTGTGGTCCTGTACATAGCTTTTAAACCTTCAATTTCACCTTTCATTTGTTTAACATCATTTTGTACTTTTGTAAAGTACTTTTGTTTTGTAGTAGTATGTAAATATACCCCTCTTGATGAACATTCTTCCAACTCTTTTATTGGAATTGAAGAGGATTCGAATATTTCTTGAATCAATGGATGGAATTTCACCATTTTGATTCCACTTAACGAATAATCTTCTTATATTATTGTTAATCGTGATTAACGCTGACTACTTAATCTTGGATCTTAATATAACATTTCTCTCAAGCTGACCAAAATTTGAACTACAGTCTCTGATATTTATCTTGTCCCAAGATTAATACTAAATTAGTGTTTGACATCATACACCTTTAGCTCTGCGGACATGATAAGTGGAGAACCGTTATCTGTAATACTTACGTAACAAACCACCCAGCACCCAATCTCTTTTTAAGATAACCTCCTCTCCTTTATTACATTCCCTTCAAATAACAAATCTCCTTGCATATATTCATACATCCAACTTTCTACATTGAGATTTGACAAGAAAGTGTCATGGAGCGATGCACTAGCAAAGTGGTCAGAAAGTATGACATGCATATTATACGTAGTGAACTAAGCGAGCCAGCTGTGGATACAATAGATATCCCATTAAGGGTTACAGTGATCAAAGGTGCGCACGTGCAGCGTTATCAGCCAATATAATACTTGATCGTTTTATCAGTGACATACCTCCACCATACTCAATACTTGAATTCCTTATGCCAATAACACCTTGACTACATTATCATCATATCCGACATACAGAGACTCCAACAACATCCATGATCAATTGCATAAGAATATTTCAGTAACATCAAAAGCTGTATAAGCAAAAACAGCCAGCCCAGTGGATTTCAACGTTCTTTGCCTTTCAGCCGGTATAATTAGGTTCAAGATCCGATAAAAGGGAACACGTTCCGAGGATTGATCTCACTTTGGCTATTGTTAGAATAGTGAATAAGATTGAAAACCCAAGCTTTGAGAAGACATTCCAATTCGAGCATTGATTGCTGTGTAGAAGGGTAGTAGTTATACAGTATGAAGGTGAGCTATATATCTACCTACTTGAGCTGGTCATAACTGATCTAAAATCACGCGTAGTTCGGTAAAACCATTCAATCACAACAGGTGCCAGGATGGGGAGAATACTACCTCAACTATAAGGTAAGTGATGCTAATCACTGTTCGTCCATATCTCATGTATTAACCTCATTCACCTCTTCTCTATCATGTAGGCCTTAAAAAAGATAATCAATTCTTACGCTGCCGGTAGACCAGCATCAGATGCATCATTACTTTCATTAGGTTTGAGACCTGCCAAGAGAACGCCAGGTAGTGGGAACCCTAAATCCGACCTTGAAACAGAGCCATCATCTAAGGACAATGAATATCATGATATAAACCAAACATCCTCATCATCCATAATAGAAGATTTAGAACCACTTCCGGCAGAGAGTGAACCTCCTGCACCTAATACAGGTAGTGCATTAATGAGTAGAGATCCTACAGGTGGAAATGATAGAAGTGAAAGTTTCAAAGCGCATAGAGATGTATTCTTCTTCACTTTGCAGCGGGAGTTGGAAAAGGTGAGCTGAATTATGAATAGAGATGCATAATGGTAGCTAATATCCAATATAGATAAATACATTTTATCTTGTGAAAGAACGCGATTTACGTTTAAGGCTTCTTACGTTGTTATCAAATCGAAAGAGATTATTGCAAAATTCATCTGGACCTGGATCACCATCTGCAGGAGAAAATTTGGACGGAACAACAAGGAAAGATGCAGAATGGATATCATTAGAAGAAGGATGGAGGTTATTCGAACGTGATTTAGGTAAATTACAAGGATTTATTGAAATTAATGCTACTGGTTTCAGAAAGATATTGAAAAAATGGGATAAAAGAAGTAAAAGTAATACAAAAGAATTATATATTGAAAGACAAGTTGAAGTTCAACCTTGTTTCAATAGAGAATTTATCGCAAAATTATCTGATATCGTTACAGCAAATTTATTGGATATCGAAAATGGATCAGAACATTTATCTACATCGTTCTTGAATGGTGATAACCTACCTGAATCAATCGGTGCAGATGGTTTAAATTTCAATAATAGAAAAGAGGAATTCATAGATATCGATACTTCGTCATCAGGTATAACTAATTCTTTAGCTTTAGATGCTTTAAATGATTTAGAGTCAAATATGGTTAAAGCTTTTAATTCAGGTAAAGATGCTATAACAGATTGGTTGAAAATCGCAAAAGCAAAACAAAATCGTGATAAATCAACAAATAGAAGATTAATGAGAATCTTATGGAGAGCTGCTTTACAAGTACCTAAAGTATATTTGGACTTGGTTTTGCATGCTGTTAAATTGGATTACAACTATATAGATAATATCAATGGTAGATCACCTGCTCATCAAGCTTCAATTGTTGGATCCCCAGTTCTCATAAAACTTTGTGCCGAGAAAAATAACGCTTTGTTCGGATTGTCAGATGCTTATGACAGAAGGCCGATTCATTATGCTGCAATGCATGGTCATGCAGATATCGTTTCATTCCTCTTATCACAATCGGTAGATCCTTCAGCAACTGATAAAGATGGATATACACCTTTAATGCATGCTATAACTCAAGGTCATTTAGAAGTTGTTCGTATCTTTGTTCAAGATAAACTCACATTAGAACCAACAGCTATATCGAATGATTTGATTCCATTATCTTTAGCATGTCAATATGGACATTTAGAAGTAGCCAGATTATTATTACAATGCGGAGCAAAAGTTATACCTAATAGTGAAGGATTATATCCACAACATTTTGCTGCTAAGGCAGGGCACGATTCAATATGTAAACTACTAGTTGATGAAGGTGGATCAGATGGTGGAGGTAAAGACAAACAAGATAAATATAACTTATGGACACCATTACATCATGCAGCAATAGGTGGAGAATCAAGACATCTAAAATGTATAAAAGTTTTGGTTGAAGCAGGTTGTGATGTAAATGCCTCAGATGAATATGGTAAATCACCTGGATGGTATTCAGCTTGGTTTGGTAATGTTGAATGTTTAAATTATCTATTAGACAATGGAGCTAAATTAAATGGAAAACAGAGTACTTTAGAAAGTATGGAAAATTTAGGTCTAGCAGCTGATCCACAAATGGATAGTTTATCACCTGGTTCAGATTTGGTCTTAGATCCTCCAGCAGACGAGTTTGAACTGATACCTTCCTTATCCTTACCACCGCCTATAATACCGTAAGTTCAAGACGATACTTACGCATTATATCCTGCAAAGTTTCCTGTGAATCTGTGCTGATCACTGGCTTTCATAGTCTCCGTGTCTATGGTCACGAATTCCTGGCAAATCGATGTCTTATTCAGCTGTCACTTGGACACCCATTCTCCCGCCCCTCTTCATCCTCCAAAGCACCTCCTATCAAATTATATTCGCGGTCTGGTCAAGATCCTCTCAACCTATGGTCTTCACTTAAATTGGTCATGACTTCCAAATCAGATATTTCAGCAGTGCCTCATTCCGTTATATTGCCTTTAGCAGACGAAAGGGAGGTGTTCTCTTTCCAAGTGCAGTCGTTAGAAAGGTTTACATTGGAATTATCGCTTTACCCGACTTTCGGATCTAAGGTCATCGGAAGAGCAATAGTGTTACCTGCTACATTCAACGATGTGACATATCATAAAGGTATAGTGGCTCCGCTTTTGGATCATAATCTTAAGACGATTGGTGAAGTAGCCTTTGAAGTATCATGTATTAAACCATTTGAAGGTGCACAATTAGAGATTGGTGGAAGAGTTGAAACATATTGGAAATCAAAAGTAACACCATCACAACCCACACAAGATCATGCACATCAATTCCAATCACATAGACCGTTATCAGTATCAACATCTTCACCATCATTAAGACCACCTGGCGTAACATCTGGATCGACTTCGAATAACAACAACGAATCTGCTTTAGTCACAGCAAGTTCATTATCGGGTGAATATGTACATATAGTAATTCAAGTTACAAAAGATGGTATGCCAGTTATATATCCAAAAATTAAATTACCAATTGAAAATTTAGACATAACTGTATCTGATGTAACTTTAGAACAATTCTTAAATATTGCTAAATCAAATAACCTTTTGTTCTCGTCCAAAGATAACGATAATCAGCAGCAGCAGCAGCAGCAGCAAAGTAGAAGTACTCATGAATGGTCAGAAATATTAAACAAAACAATGTCGACTTTAAATGAAATTTTAACTATATTACCAAATGAAATTGGATTAAATCTATTATTACAATACCTAAGACCACAAACTTTGAAATATGAAAATTTAAATAGTCAATCAATCGAAATTAATAAATGGGTAAATTCAATCCTGAATACAATTTATGAAAATGGTAAAAAATCAAATCTCACCACTGCCGGTACTACTGGTAGTAGTAGTAGAAAAATAATCTTCAGTTCTTTCCAACCTGAAGTTGCAACTGCTTTGAATTGGAAGCAGCCCAATTGTAAGTTATGCGATTTCTTGCTTTGTGGGACATCCCTCTCTGAGCCTTTCCGCTCTTCCTGTTTCCACCCCTTCTCCGGTCTCGATCTTATACAAAGACGTGTATTGTTGTTTGAATACGAGCTCATACTACTTCACCATCTGGTTAGATGCCGTATTTTTCGCTTCTTACTGTGGTATCTCGACTTCCACTTCATCGAACGATACGGTGTCAACAAACACAGCATCAGGTAGAAAACGCCTGACACCTATTTCACCTGAAGAAGAAAGTGATTTAAGATGTTTGAGTGTGAGGGAAGCTGTAAATTTCGCCAAATCAACCAATTTACTAGGTGTGATATTGGAAGCGACTACTTTGGTAGGTATTTGCCAAATTGAATTAGCTATAAAGCGATCAATAAGCTGATTTACCCTTGTGTATCAGGCGGCTGTACCGTCACTAGTGGCTTCAGTGAAAGATGCAGGATTACTTTTAGCTACTTTTGGTGATAATCAGGATATGACGTCGTTGAGGCAAGGTGCTTCAGATGGTAGAACTGTTGATGCCTTTGTCATTGATGGGTAAGTGCATTTACTGAAGGATCCCCGAGGTAGATTGAGCTGATGATTCATCGATCGACTACTTTAGCATCATGACTTTGACCGTATGATTGTAAACTAGTCCATGCATAGATGTACCGTTATCAAATCCTACAATTTTCATTGCTTCGCGTTCCGGCAATCTAAACGCTTTATTCCATTTTCATGGTGAGATGTCAAATCAATTTGAAGGGGTCCGTCAATCATCAAATTGATATGTAGTTGCGTCATATTGTGCTCGAGGTCATTTCTTGTCAATCAAAAATTACAACATTCTTGGTATAATCCCTGCAGTTTCCACACCAAGTATAAGCATCAATATCCATTTTTCTACTTTGACAATATTCACAAATATAACGATGCTTTGTTCTATATTTTGAGGTAGAGGGAGGTAATTGATATGATTTACCTGTTTTAGGTGAAGTCCAATATAAATTTGATTTTTCACCAAATGGTTTATATACTTTCTTGGTTTCATCTTCTGTTATTGTTGGATTTGGAATTGAACCTCCTTGATACGATTTAGGTAATAATGAAGGATGATTTGTATACATTTGATATTCTTCTGTATTTGGAAATATATATGGTATTTTAGTTGATGAAGATACTTTATTTTGAAATCCTGATTGATATTGATCTAAATTTGAAGTTGGTTGAGAAAATGCAGATCCTTGAGGTGTACTCGTATCATACCACCCATATTTGGGAAAAACGTTTTTCGGTGAAAATGGATTGAAATGTTCGTAAGGTAATTGAATATTTGTATTTGTATTTGAGTTTGAAGGTAAAGGCGTAAAATCTGATGGTCTTTCTTTTCTATAATAGTGGAACCCTTGATCAGGTAAGTGTAATGGTTTCCCACCTCGATAAAATGAATAATCAAATGGATAATTTGGATTATTCGACTGTTAAATTTGAGTAAAATATCAAATGGATATTTGCCAACGTCAAAATCGTTATTCAGTAACTTAGTGAGGCAAGATTGAAATGCGAGTGACTTACCATTTTCCCAAGCTAAACTAAAAACCGTTCGTTATCTATTCGTAATGTAAGAGACAAGAAAAGCGAGAGATCGTTCATTTCACTCATTCCATCATACGATCAGTTACAAATCAAGCAGCTTGAGTTTACGTTTTTTTTTTTTTTTTTTTTTTTTTTTTAAATTTTTGCGCATGTAAGAAATCGTCATAAAGTCGTGTTCTTGAGGTGGTTCTTCAGGGCTGGAGGGGTGAGCTGAAACACGCTAATGCATGTAGACTGCAGTCATGTTTTCTTCTCTTTATCCAATTATAATACACTTCAACTCTTGGTATAAAAAGTGGTCTGATCGTAATCAGCTTATTGAAAGTGACATGAGATGGTAACATGACCGTACATACGTGAAAAACAACATCTTTAATTTACACGTACTGTAGTACCCCTGTATGTTTAGTAACTAATACTTTAACCAAAATATCATAAGGTAAAACAGAAAACAATTATTCTCTTATGAGACAATCTTTGGTCTTGTTTCTGATTAAGCACCATGATAAGCTACAGTATAAGTATATTGTTTGCAATTTGCACACCAAGAATAACCATCTTTTTCATTTCTTCTTAATCTACAACCATAACATTGCCAATGAATCACTGTATTTTGCCCTGTAATAGGATGTATCTGAGTACCTGTATTAGGAATTTGAACAGGATATGGATTTATCCATTGATGTCTTTGAAAAGGTGTTTGTGACGTCCAATTTGAATTACCCCATGTAATTTCACCTAATTTACTAGGATCGTCTCCTGATAATGATGTATAATTGATCTCTGAAGAAGGGAATGAATAAGTATAACTATTAGGTTCTAGTGCATTAGTTGTTGTTTGATCTGAGCTAGTAGAATCAGGATTTGATCTATAGATATAGGAAGATGAAGAAGCTTGATCTTGATCAATTGTTGGCTGATAGGACGACGATTGCGATGGATTGTTGGTCGTTTTCGAACTCGACGACGCATATGATTGTGATTGTGATGAATAGCCATACTTATAAGCAGGGTAATTGCCATAATACTGATAGTAAGGATTATTGGGCTTCATAGCTAGGCAAAGTATCTCATTGACCTTGAGAAGGTTTTACTGAGTATAAGATCGCGTACAATCAGTCGCTCAATTTATAGTACGTTCACTGTACAGCTTGAAATGGCTAACAACAGAAGTATTATTAGCATTCTACACTTATATATGTATATGCTATACACTAATAATGAGAAGTAAGCGAGGTCGCAGTAGATATTTGTAAACAGGTGAGTGTCGGTTCATATCGTCAAGCGAAGTAAGTATCATGAAACAAAGAGAAGTTGATTAACTTCTTCCTTTCCTTCTGATTCGACATGATGATGAATTCATCCGATCAGCTTAGAGAGAATGTCATTTTTTTTAGCTGTAGAGGCAGGAAGACCCACATCTAAGAAGTACATGCTTGAAGGAAAATCCCAACTATACATACAGCTTCGCGATTGACGTGAGCTTGGCTTTCCTCGCTTGCGCCTTGTTGGTCACATTCGGTACATCATAATTGTATACTTGGTATTGATTTCGATTTATCGGCTTCGACGAAGAGTGGATTTCGGAAGATGAGAAGTACAAGCGAATCTGCTTTATGTGTATGTATGTGTAAGTCTGTATTGAGTGGCGTGCTTTGTTGATTTTCCCCAAGTTGGGTCGGTTAAAGCGGTACATGATAGATTGAGGAATGATCTTACGGTACTGTTCGTTTTCCATTCAGTAAGCTCTAACGAAAACCGTCAACATCATTTCAATACTACATGTACATGTGTAGGCGTTAGTGTCCAGCAATCATGATACTTTTCATTTGATGAAGCCTGACATTGTAAATCCTTAACAAACGTTCAACTAATGCCATTTTGCATGAATAATTACTATACACATTTTCTGGTCCAACAAACCTGCACTTTTCCCTCTTACACTTCTATATATGCCAGTACCAAGATAAAACCTTTCATTCCTCTTTTTCGTTCAAACTTCGTTTTAATTAAACGTTTTTATTGCATTTATCTATTTCCATCGTTTTTAAGTTTATAACTGTAATGCTGGATAATCGATATTCGTTTTTGTGAAATAACCTTTGATCAATCACCAAGTTGAGTTCACTTATACCGCTTGACCTGATTCAGGTAAATGACCATTTTGCCTTATGAGAACCTCTGTAATTATTCATGAAACTCAGTCAGCAAAGTTTCTTATCTCAGTATATTCCATCTCGCCTTTTTGTCATTGCGCTTCCTGTTCCACCCGTATTCTTTGTACGTCACACAGGATTAACGATCATGGTATGAAACAAATCTTCCAACTCACTGAAGAATTCGTAACTCATCCAACTGATAGCAGTACTAGGTGCAACAGTCAATACTCTAGGTAACATTCCTCTTCTTAAACCTTTCCAACCATCTCTATCCTTGATAATCCGTAATGCTTCTCCCATTGATTTAGCTGCTCTGATGCGTGGATCTGAATTTGAACCTCTGGTTTGTAATAAAGTCTATTATAGAAAATCGGAAATGATTAGTAAAGAGAAACGGTAACTTATTGTCGATGCCAAAAATACAAGAGAATGATGTCGAGTTGAGGAGATGTTATGCGATCATAGGAACTTACCTTGGCAACATCTAAAGGAGTAGTAACAGCAGCAGCTAAACCACCTGCAATACCACCTGCAGTACAATGTGTTATTGGACTATAACTTCCATCAGGATTTATTATAGTTTTTAAACTTTCATATGCTGAAAATTGAACTGCTGTAAAAGGTACACTCATTGTTAAAGTTGTTGGATATGATACGTAAAATGCTGCTAAACCTTCTTTTGCATAAACTGTTCTTGCGCATGATAATACTGTTCGATGAGGTGAATTTCGAATTTGCATTCTTTGTTTGATCACTATTGAGTTTAGACAATGATATAAATTAGTTGTGGACAATTCTCTCAACTTTGGTCGGGCGAGATGGCCTCAGTACGTCTAACGGATATTTTGGATGGTGTAAATGGTAATTTATGGATTTTGGGGGTCAAGCAAGGGATATTACTATTTTTGAAGTCAATGATATACTCACCATCAAATGGATTCATTAAAGCATCAGATGATATAGTAGCTGCAGCACCTGCTAAAGCAGTACCAGCGACACCTGACCAACCTTCACCTCTACCACCACTAATTTCTCTAACAAATTCGTACATTCCGAAATGTGCTGCATGTGCTGGACCTGCACCTAAAATAACTGAAGCTACACCTCTCCATAATGATCTTAATCCTTCCGTTGTCGATATTGATCTTACATGTTGCATTATTGTATTCAATTGTGGTGGTGCTGGTCTAGCAGCTGTAGCAGTAGCTGCGGAAGCTGATGCTGATGCTGAAGCTGAAGCGCCAGCTCCAAGAGGTGATAAGACTGGGTTCAAGGAAGGGAGAACTTGCATTCGTGTCTAAATCATCACGATCAGTCATCAGTTCTTCCTATCATTATGGCATGACGAAATCAATTCGAACTCACTTTAATAGAATCTACAGGGAAGATAGCAGCATGTTCGGAGATACCGGCCTTTATGTAGATATAAACCGTATGTTAGCTTTGACGTTTACCACATCTATAGTTCTTGCATCAAAAGGATGGTGGTAGATTGATCAACTTACCATAGCTCCAGCAGCCATATTTACAGCCCAACCACTTCCAACGGGTAAACTTTCATAGTCATGTTCCTCTTCTTCTTCTAACGCTACTGAAGATTCACCTGCAGGTTGAATTGGTGGTACATTCCCACTTAAATGAGTTGAATGTGGATGTACATGGAATTGCGGTATTGTTGAACTTGATGAAGATGTTGAGGATGTTGAGGATGACATTTTGATGTCAAGAATATACTATTTAAGGATGAAAGACGATTCTGCTTTCAAGATATACCGATGTTGCGCAATTCTGCTACTGTTCTGATGGAGAGAGATGAATTTGATTTACTGCGGCGAATGAAATTCATATCAGCACGTTTGATACTTTATCCATCCTCAGGATGTAACACCAATCTCCAAACAGGAGGTTTTTTTAGCTTGAATTCGGATAACCAAGACCAATGGCCTTGCTGCCATGAGAGTATCCGCTTTACACTCTCGAGTGATAACCAGTATCTTCGTCCATGATAGCCACTTCCAGAGGCAGTCCTCCATTTGCCGAGCCATTGAAAAATGAACATGTTTTATAAACGTTAAAATCACTAAACTTACGTTCAAGAACTTTAATCGATCTATAGTATTCCAAGTCGGTACGAAGATCGAACAGATTGATAGGATGGATATCCTTTTTCCGAAACTTTCTTGCTTTGTAAGTGATGGTGATGGTGGGAATGACCTTTGAATCGTTAATCCAAGAAACCTGACTGTCAAGACGTTGATCGAGCAATAACAAATGTCTGGGATATCAATAATACCACGAAAGTCGATGGAGGTCGGTTTTTCCTTAAAATGATATTTCTTGACATCTATGAGTATAATATGATACGTAGGAAATCTTCGGCCGGTGAACCACTAATAAAGTCTTTCAACTTTTTGACGCTCTAAGCGGTGTCCACGTGGTTTACATTGGGTGAGTCACATGATTTGGTTTTACTCTATCTGTTATCTGGAATTCCATAAATGCGGCATTTGACCTACCTAAATCACTCATTTTATCGGAATACACTGTCTGAGATCATTGCATGCATTCATAATCTGTATACTTTGTGGTATCTGGGTATGAGCTGGATTAAGTATACATGTATACACCTATATATTAAGATTACATCGCTATTCCATGAACATTTGATCCATCTGACGCGAGTTCAACAGATATTTTCGTGGAAAACTGGAACGAACTGAATCCTTCTCAACCGCCTATCTCCGTTATCTTCGTGAACGTTTCACTAAACCTGTAATTATCAATCCCGTTACAGCTGCTGCACCAGCTATAAGACCCATACCTATTTATTGATTCAACAAGCAGCAAGAATTAGCATTCATTTTGGGTATCACCTTCGGCTATCTCGTCAAAGATAGCCGCCGGCAAAAAAGTATATAAAGAGAAACTTACCAATATAACCATCTCTTTGAACAGCTTGATCAATCAATGAACGTAACGATTGGGCTTGCATGTTCTCTGGTTCTACCGATAACAATAAATCTATCATTTCCAAAAGCAAGTTCGATCAGCAAAATTCACGAGGTATAGTAGTGATAGTATAGTCATGATATTATCAAGAATTGAGCATGTAGTCAATTACTCTGAAGAAAATCAGCTATAAAGCGTCAACTCACCATTAAATTTCTTGGCATATGCATAATTCTTCAACTTGTAATATCCAACAGCGATATAGTATGTACATTCTCTTCGATGAGCAGGAGATGCTGAATATATCTCTGTAAAAGTTATGGAAGATTAGTTTACAGCTATGAGGAGGTCCTTTATTCCCAAAGTCGGAATAGATGTTGCGGTTTATTATCAAATGTGAATTTGAAATCACCCTGTAGTAACTTAACACCCTCAGTTTGTAACTCTGCAGCGTTTGATTTAACTAAACCCCAACCTATGTTAGAGAATACGATTCAATTAGCGTATACTGTCATTTCCTTGCTATTTCCTTCAATTGAGAAGGTATGAGTCATCTTCCTTTGATTCCACCGAGTACAGCTACTATAGTCTTTGACTGATCTTTACAAATATGATATGAAGCAGGTACTGAGTTCAGGTCTGAATATTTCCAAACATACCATAATTGAATTTACTCTGAGTGGTAACGTGACCTTGCTCTATCTCCTTGTAATATTGCGTCCTTAAAACCTATATTTGAGGAAATCAATATGAGCATGAACCTACCTCAACATTATTCAAATGACCTAGAATGACCTGATTGTCTTGACTCACTTGCAATTCCTCATATCCAAGGGAAGTTTCGGCTTCAGCAGCATAAGGTAACTCGGTTGGCATTATGATATTTTGCAGATAAATTCGTAAAGCGCAAGTATTAGATCGTGATTTGACTGGAGTGCTAGATATCTTAGAGTATGATGTTACCGCGCTCTTGATAAGTGGTAAAGTTGATTGCAGTGTTATATAGGCACTATGTGAATCTTTAGGTGGCAATTCAGACAAAGATGAAGGATGGAACATAGCACCGTCATCAAGTCGGCCATTATATAAGCCTAATGCTCAGGCACAGACCTCGAATGGACAAAGGTTTTCTAATACTTATTACGATTAAATTGTAATCCTTCATCTCCTAGCATACGATTTAAACGTAATCACTTAGCTTCAGTCCGCGCATCTCACGTGACCTGATATTTTGGTTGAACGTGAGTTGATGAGGTTATAGGGAACAACAATAATTCAACATTTTTTATCTATCGTAGAGACCATTTGATCATCACGCTTGTAATCTATATGGCAATTGAATCTGATTAGTATCGTACAGGTAGCACCGTAATCATCTGCAACATAATTGGGAGCCAGTCAATATGTCAAATCCACCTAATGGAAGAGGTAAACCGTCTTTGATAGCTGCAGCTCAAAATCAAGGTCAAAATGCAACTTCACAACAACAACAGCAACCTCAAGCTTCGACTTCCTCCATACCTGCAAATTTAGATTCAATCCCAATGTCAACTGTCTCATCATCACAATCTGGCTCAGGTTCAATCTCAGCTAGATCTACACCTGCTCCTGCAACCGCTAGAAGTGTTACTGAAGGTAGTGTACCTCCAAGTGGTGTAGCTAGATTGAAATTCAAACCTAAAGTACCTATACGGAGGGTCAAACAGTGAGTAAAACTCCATATCCTGATTCGAAGCTAAGAATTTCTCGTTCTTCTGTTTTTTGTTCTTAGGGAAGTCGATGTAAAACCTGTTAGTTGTCATTCCAACCGCACAAACAGCAGCAAGGATGAGCTGACTGATGCTTCGATTGTAACAGGACATATCGTCAATACCAACACCATCTGCTCCCCCGGGAAGAGGTGGTATGAGAGGAGCTGGACGAGGTAGAGGTGGTCCAGGCAGAGGTAGAGGTAGAGGAAATGCTCCTTCTACTTCAATCGCTGCGGGTGTTTTTGGTGGTCCAAGGCCTGCAGCTTCTGGTGAGTATCGAATACTCCTTCAGACATATCAACCAAGCAGAAAATATACATAGTATTTCTTCGACTGCTAATATGTTCCTCTGTTGCATCTTTTAGCTTCATCATCACGTCGATTTGCAGCAGCTCCAGCACCTACAATAAGAGCATTTGATGATCAAGATGCAGAAGTTTATTCTGATCATTCAGATCAAGAAGGTGGATCAATGGGTAGACCAATTGATATAGATATGGTTTCAACAATGTCAGAATCTGCACCAACATCATTATATAGAGATAGGAGATCAAATGATAAAAAAGCTAAAGCACAAGGTAAAGATAAAGATGAAAAGAATAAAGATAAAAAAGGTAAAAAGAAATTATCAAATTCAGAAAATATGGATGTAGATGCAAATAGTGGAGGACCAAGAGTAAAAGATGAACCTATATCACCAGAAAAACAAACACGAGAATTAAGAGTAGATGATGAAATGTTATCTGATGATGAAATGCAAGATCGTGATGATCAAGGTAGAAGAGTTAGAAATTTCGCTCAAACTGGTGGTATAGAAGAACCACCACAAGAACAAGACCAACCTTCAAGAAATACAAATGTGGATGATAGTGATGAAGAAGTAAACGAAGCTCAAGCTGTAGATTTAAGTGAAAGTGAAGAAGAGGAAGAAGAAGAAGATATGGAAGGTGATTTTGTTAACGTTGATGGATATGTGAGTGTTTTCACTTCTAATTACGCCTTTATCTTCGTTGCTAGATTAGACTAGACTATCGCTTTCTTCCTACGGAAGAATTGCACGTCAATCGACTCCCCACATATTTGGCAAGATATACTGTTATTGTCGCAATCACTTTGCTGACTCCCCGATTACATCATCATGTTTATAGGATGATCCAGAAAAGAAATTATTCATATTCCAATTCCCACATCTATTTCCTAAATTCTTACCAAACACTCCTGTAGATTTAACTCAACCAACACCTTCAAATGGAGATATAAAACCTGACATAAATAACACATCAAACCCAACTGCTTCGGGTCCATCGTCATCAACAACTGCTACTCAAAAAGATGTTAAACCTGATATTAAACCTACTCCTGCACAATTACGTGCAAATGCAAATGCTAAAAAATTACCTGAACCTATACCTGAAGGTAGAATTGGGACCATGGTAGTTATGAAAAGTGGTAAGGTTAAAATTGTTATGGGTAAAGATATTGTAATGAATGTGAGTATCAAAGTACTAAATAATGAATCATCTCAAACTACTCGCTACCATTATTTTGTATCTAATTTCATACGCTTTAAAAAATTGACTTTTTCCCTAATATTTTCTGATTCTGTAAATTAGGTTACACCAGGATTACCAACAACATTTATACAACATTTAGTTCATTTAGATTTAAAAGAAAAAAATGTACATGTTTTAGGAGAGGTACATAAAAATTATATTGTTACACCGGACATCGATAGACTGTTGGAAGATTTATATATAAATGGTGGTCAAACTCCAGGTGAAATTGATGCTGAACGTAGAAGAAAATTGATTAGGGATAGAGGTTTGGTACAAATGAAAAAGGAGAGAGATTAGTGCGGGAATGTGACTATATTCTTGATGTTTAGGGATATAATTGTACGATACGAATATGCAACGTTATACTAATGAATACCAAATATACTTTTCATACCGCTCAAAAGACATCATACCAGAGTGAGTTGTCTGTACTTTATGGATTGGGATATGACAAGTTTCGTCTTGACGGTGATTCGTTATCACGCTAATCCTTTCATATAGGGAGATTGACCAAATGTGTGGCCTAGGAACATCCTTTATTCACAGTTGTTAGAGACCAACATTACAAAGGGACTTATGCAATTTTTCACAATAGTTCAGTCGTATGGCTATGAATTGTGTCCATCTGCCTAATCGCTATTTTACACCAAAAATGAAGTTACCAAAAATATCTTACCACTTTATTTCCTTGATTCCGTTAATCAAAACTACGATACATGCTTTCAGCTTACCATAAAGTCACCAATCAACAGTCTCTCAAAGATAGTTATTCAAAAAGTGTAAAAAATGTCTATTGAAACAGCTATTCATTTACCTTTTGATCTTTGTCATCAGAACAATACCGAAAATCTCCACGACCAAAAACCCACCGTGATTGCTGATCGGATCGAGAAAACATATAACGACGAGGTGAATACAGCTTATCCAATAGAATGTCCATCACCAGAAATGAAATCCTATCAAAGATCATATAAGCCAGATGTAGAATCGAACTTACCTTCTACACCATCTATACCAATTTTGAATTTACCTATTCCATCAGTCACTTTGACCCCTCATAGATACACAGAAACAAAATCAACCAAGATTTCAAAAATAAACACACAAGGGAAAATACCTATTCAAGTTGATAATAGTGCACCCAATTCAGTCAAAGACCTCAGAAGTTTAGCTGGATCGATTGGATATTCCTCAACGTTGAAGCCTGCTTTCATTATTGATCAGTCTCCAGGTCAGAGTATCAACGATCATACATTAAAAGTAGATAGAAAACCAAGTTTAATTTCTTTGGGAGGTCAATTAAGGAATTTGGATAAATCATTTATTGAGCAATACCTGAACTCATCTTCCTCTGATACAGTATCAAGACGGGGATCAAGTGAAGGAGATTCAACAGTTAGATTGGTGGAAAAGAGCAAAAGAGGTATTGATGAAGTTGAAATTGAATGGTGTTTTTACTGTGGTAAAGAAGGTTTAAGGAATGATTTGATTCTGGAAGAGATTGATTTGAATGAGATTTTTCGAATACAGAACAACAATCTCAAAGAAGTCAATGATCAATTGCAAGTGAATGGTTGTAGAGACCAGAGGAGGAGCTGGCAATGGAGTTGTAAGGATAAATGTGAAAGACCACAATTGGAAGCAAAGTAATCTAACTGTTGGAAAAGTGCATACTTTCATATACCAAAATACATATAGCTGGATCATACAGACATATCGCAATATGCTCTGCGTAGATATGCACAACAACCCATATCACGTACCTGTGTAACCTTGCCAGATCCATTGCATGAGCGTTCGCTACTATCACTGTACAATCTGCCACTGTACAACCTACAGTCTACGGTGTAGCTTCGTCATTCACAAGTCAAAAGTGGAGGTTGACTGCAACTGTCCTTTGCGGAATGTTGATCATTCGATCAACGTTTAATCATCTCGCTTTCTTCCTCACTTCAAAAGGTCTGATAGCTGCAACGAAGGAGACAGTCGAAAGCACTCAACAAGCTTATAGTACTCCTAATCGTCCGATCTGATCACTGTTGTCCTTTCAGCACCATGTCTCAAGCTTCTTCCTCGTCTTCACGACGTCGTACAGTTGAAGATATGATCGCTCCTTTAGATATCGATAACTTTGATTGGAACGCGTATGAAGGCACATATCAAGGTGAGTTAGGTCTTATTTGGACGCTGCTTCCTCTTCTCAAAGGCACCTTATTCCATTAGCTAACACTCAGATCTGAAAATATGATATCACTCGCTGTAGGTCGAGCGTTAATTACGAGACTAACACATATATCCTCAATCCTCTTATCGTCTTCATCCAAACCTACACCTCAAACTTTGAGATTAGCAAGAGAATCAGTATTGAGGTTGATACCAAAGATCAAAGGAAACACATGGGACTATTCATTATATGTACAAGTAGTTAAATTGCTTAAAGATCCATTATTCAGAATTAAACAGAAAGATGGTGGTGGTGGCATTGATTTATTTTCAAAATCAGGAGGAACTGTAGGAGGAGGAGATGATATAAAGATGGATGTTGATGAAACTATTAATATATCAGATGAACGTGTTGTTACTTCCTCAACAGTTACAGGAATTGAGGTTGGAGGAAGAAGAGGTGAAGAAGTGAATGGTATTTTAGACGAACAATGGATAGAAGATTCAAAAGAAAATGAAAGAAGAGAAAACTCAAGATTGGTTATTGAATTAAGCGGTTATTTAAGTAATTTGATTAAAGAAAGTATCAGAGTGAGTTTTGAATTGCCTTTTATCTTTTTTTCCGTGTAAATTGTTCTTTTGGTTTGATGGTGGAAATAAGGAAACAATAAGGGGGGGGGGGGATGCATATCACATGATGATGATAAGCAGCTCGTAGTAAGAAGACGGTAAACTGGATGGAACAGATTTACTGATGTAACCTATCAACGTATCTCAAAAGACGGTAAAGCTGATGACTCGAATGTAAACTATTACTTAGCTTACATACCTCGCTTTCGCTCAATTATCAGTCAAAGTTGGTAATTCACAAGCTGCAATGAAGAATTATGGTGCAGTCAGAGAGTATAGTACAAGTCCACAGCATCATGTTGATTTAGGTGTCTGTATTGTTGAAGTAAGTGTTTATCCATGAGCTATGATCAAATTTATATCAACTCTGCCCATTGGTAGTATAGCACTAAAAGTCTCTTTTTCCCCATCAATTAGACTTTACTAGCATTCAATTTACCTCAAACACTTCCAGGACATATATCAAAATTAGAAGCTACATTAGACAGATTACATCCACCACCAAATCCTACAGGTAACAAAGGACCTGCTGCAGAAGCAGCAAATGTCACTGCATCAGATATACGTGAAAGAAGAGAAAATGAAGCTAGAAGTTTAGCTGTAAGAAAGAATGTAATGATAAGAATCAAAATCGCAAAAGGTTTAGTTGCATTGTATAACAAAGAATGGTCAAAAGCAGGAAGAGAATTGAGTAGTTTGGCTGAAGATGAAGGTGGTTTAAGTGATTTTGAAGGTAAAGTGAGTTTCAAAATAAAAAGACACTCAAGTTTACAGGTCTTTCAATTGTACTAACATTCCGCAACTGAAAATTGTAATGAATGGTAGATAATATAGCTGATGCGTTTGTATTTTCGGTGAAATAGGCAATCTCATCATCAGATTTAGCTTTAATTACCGCTTTTTGTATATTAGCAAGTTCTGATAGAGATAGTATAAGAAGAGTTTTATTGGAAAGATCAAGTTTCAAAGCACAGATTGATGATTCAAGTGAATGGATAATGGATTTGATTAGATCTCTCGTAGATGCGAATTATGGTGAAGTTATGAGATTGCTTTATAGGTCTGAGGTGAGTTCTTAGAAACTTTGACTATCACTCTTCTTAGCGAAATTGCATTTGAGATGGTACTGTTTCTGTCTAACATTTACATCCAAATTCATAAACAAGTTTGGCTGACATAATATTCATTATTGATCTAGCCAATCCTCCTGCTCAATCCATTCTTATCATCACATACAAATATATTGATAGACTCGATTCAAACTAGATGTATACTTCAGTATGTACAACCTTTTTCAACAATCCAGATCCCGGTCATGGCAAACTCGTTCGGTTTACAACCAGATCAAATGTTATATCTACTTGAAGGGTTAGTGGAGAGTAAAGAAATAAAAGGCAAGATTGATCTGATTGACCAGGTGAGTTTCAAATAGTCAATCATCGTTTCTATTCTCAAGCCGTAATTAGTGCTGATTTTCATTGGGTCGCATTCTCGTCACAATTAGGTTCTCACTATGACTGAACCTGATCATAGAGGTGAAATGTTTACCAATGCTTCTAAAGTCGGTAAAAAAGCTAATGATGTCACGCAATCTGCTATACTTCGAATGAAAATGTGAGTCAACCCTTGCTTGACATTATTGCTATGTATGAAAAGCCTTTTGTAAATATGACTAATCTTTCCTTTACTCTTGTCATACAGGATTGAAGCTGGTATAGTAGTTGATCCGAGACCACCGAAATCAACAGATAAATCAGGTACTGGGATCGATGAAAAAGGTCAACTTGTTCTAGATGAAGGTTTGGGTGATGAATTGGAATTGGATGTTGGGACTGGTAAATTCAGTTTCGAAGAATAATAGGACCCAGACCCAACATACTACATGTTGGAAAGTATAGTAATTGGAAGGTAAAGGTGGCGACAATGTGGTAATAACCCCTTCACCTATGGTTGAAGGTGGTTTTAGACATATAAATAGGGTTAACGATGACAACAAGTTGTATTGTATGATATGATCCGATATGATCCGAATGATGACAACATGCATATGAAAACAAAACAATGTGTATATATATACAAAACTATGATTGTGAGATAAAATATCGTTTTACAAGCAAGCAACATGAACAGAACCAGGTACAGACCAGTATGAATGAATGAAACAGATGAACAGATGAAATGCCAGCGACCAACATAATTTGATAAATGATTATGATTTTACACTTATATTTCTATTACCACCAAATATATTCCATTTCCCACTGTTTTTCTCTGTCTCTTTGCCTTTATTTTTCCTCAATTCTTGATAATTTTGACTTTGATCCAATTCCCATTGTTCATCATCAAAAAATTGATCTAAAGCTCTTTGTTCTCTATTATGTTTATCAGGTATCAAAGCTTTCTTCTTACTTTGATTTGATGATAATGATTCACCTGTTCCTTGTATATCTTTATTTTCATCCAATTCGGATAAACTTAAATATGTATTTACTATACCTAAATCATTTGATTTAGTTAAAAGTTGAAATCTTTTAATCTGTTTTTGTTTTCGTTTTTGTTCATCCAGTTCATCAATTTCATCTTGTTTGTTATCATCATCATCATTAATGGAAGGATTGATTTTATTTTGGTTTGAATCTAATTTTGATTTTAACACTTTACGTTTAGAAATAATTAATGATTTTCGAGTTTGGATTATACGTGGATTTGTAGTTATTGCTGTATGTGGAAGATTATTGAGAGATAATAATTCATGAGGCTATTCGAGTGAAAACGAGATTGATTAGTATTATATGAATCACTTTTTATCCCAAATTTGCTCGCTCAAAAAGATATGTTGATCCTAACTATGACTCACATCAGTAGCGTATTTCCTTGAAATTGATAATATTGTATCATTCCTTTGGATTTTATGTGTTATTTCAACTGTTTCATATTGATCTTCATCGACTAATTCGGTATTTTGGTGCGGAAGTTCTGGTGTGTTCCTCGTGATGGTATCATTCAACTTTGACTGTTTGTTATCATCATGATCCACATTTTCATTAGGAGTCGTATCCGATTCAGATCGCAAGATATCATCGTAATTTGGCGGTAAGTCTTCCTGTACTTCATCATCATCATCATCATCATCGTCATCACTATCACCAATTTCGAAAACTATTTCACCTTGACTACCAATTATATCTCTACTACTTGTATCATTTGATTGAGATTGATTATTTCTATTCGTATTCCTCTTAATGTTGTAACTACTACTACCTTTCAATTCACTTGTACGTGGATCACCACATCTTAAACAAGGTATATATTCTTTTAATCTTGGATTTTTATTTATACAATTATTACAGATTAATGTTGAACAACATGGTGTGATGAATGATATTTTTTGATTTTGAATAGTAAGTTCTGATGAACATGTTTGACAAGACATTGCTATTCTTTCAAGAAATTTATATTTAGATTGAAAACTGGTCGTGAAAGGTGGTGGATGATCAACGTATACGATGATCTTGTTTTTCTTCGTGATTGGCAATGACAATCTATGATACCCAGTATATACAAATTGTGTGTTGTTTAGGCGAGAGTCAATTACTAATATACAAAAATACAGAGTCGAATTCAGCTCAAGTAGCTCTTCAAGTGCTTAATTTGACAATTATCAACCGAGAAATAGTTGATAAAATAGTCCTAACAAGGAAGATCAGTCGCATTGTAGTGATCGACAATCGTTCGAAAGGGGGGTGGCGAACCTCCACCTTTGATATTCTGAGATGTTATCGATAAACTCGGGATGCCACAATCCGATAAAACCGACTTGACCTATGGTATAACGCCGGCGGTATAAGCTATAGATGTGGGGTGTAATATAATGGTATTCCAGATAATTGATACAAGGTGAATTATATATTCCAGATAATTAGATGTGGAGGTGACGTGCTTTTAGCGTGTATGGAGCACAGACCCTCACCCGGTAATACCACTGTAGACTATTTCTCCCAATATTCAATAGATAGACATGCAATGGTATCCACAGAGTTCTAGGTAACGTTACCATATATACATATTGTTTATACTCCAACCTTTCTTTCTCCTCCTACTTTAGCTTTTGTATATAAAAGACATATATGAATATCGCTATTCGTAGATTGTCAACAACTGCAAAACATCTAAAAATGTCTGCTGAATATCAAACTAGAATCATTGGCGTGAGTGTTTTTGTGTATGAACGTGTCAAAGCAGAAAAAAGAGTTAGTTTACTGATATAAGGATACATCTGTCTAGGCTGCCAACACCCTCGGTTAGTTAACAATCCCACTTTGAACGCGTTGAGCGTCATCAAGTCGCATCTGACTGACAATCTTATACACTAACAGAACACCGAGTCTTCCTTGAAAAAGAGGGCAAGGTCGTTTCTCCTTTCCAGTGAGTAAATAGCTTGATATTCAGCTGCTTGATTTTCGACTCACAGAGATAAGCTGACCATTTTTCTAACTTTAGCGATATCCCTCTCTTCGCTGATGAGTCCAAAACCGTCCTCAACAGTGAGTGGTGTTTCAACTTCACCTTCGCTTCGAGCCATTATCAAGCTGTTTGCTAACACTTCATAACCTCACAGTGGTCGTTGAAGTTCCAAGATGGACTAACGCCAAGATGGAAATCTCAAAAGAAGAGGCTTTCAACCCTATCAAACAAGGTGAGTTGGCGTACCTTCAAAAATCGGATTGCAGCTTTCTGTGGTGTTAGTATTCTCTTGCTAACTTGGTTATCATCAGATATCAAAAAGGGTAAACTCAGATACGTCCGAAACTGTTTCCCTCACCATGGTAAGTTTCTATCACAATCACTCGACTTGATCCCGTATTGTTCTATTTTCCAAGGAGTATTAGCTAATCAGTTCATTCGGTATAGGTTACATCTGGAACTACGGAGCTTTCCCACAAACATGGGAAGATCCTAACGTTAAACATGCTGAAACTGGTGCTAACGGAGATAATGATCCTTTGGATGTATGTGAAATTGGTGAAGCTGTTGGATACGTTGGACAAGTTAAACAAGTTAAAGTTTTAGGTATTATGGCATTATTAGATGAAGGTGAAACTGATTGGAAAGTTTTGGTTGTTGATGTAAATGATCCATTAGCACCAAGATTAAATGATATTGAAGATGTTGAAAGACATTTACCAGGTTTAATTAGAGCTACAAATGAATGGTTCAGAATTTACAAAATTCCTGATGGTAAACCAGAAAACGTTTTCGCTTTTTCAGGTGAAGCTAAATCAAAGAAATATGCTGTTGAAATCATTCATGAATGTCATGAAGCTTGGAGAAAATTAGTTCACGGTGAAACTGCCGCTTCAAGTGAGGATTACAACCTTTCAATGTAAGTTGTTATTGCAGCATATCTTAACTCGCATTTCCCTTCTAACAAAAGGCACCTTATACTGACTCGATAATTTATAGCTCCAACATCTCCGTTAAAGGATCTAAAGGTCTTGTCGGTACCTCAGACAGTGTTTACACTTCAATCCCAGCTGATTCAAGAAAACCTGCTGCTCCTATCGATCCATCCAGTAAGTTTGATTTTGCTGCATTGCTACCCAATCGTATCCTATAGCTCAGCAGACGTTCTCCCATATTCAATATTGTGCTCTTTGACATATTCATCACGCTGACTTTCCCTTCTCTAACTTTACAGTCGACAAGAGTTTCTTCATCTCTTCCGCCTCTGCTTGAATTCCGTCTACCTCAAATAGTAGGCTTTAGTCGAAGCACTGAAAGAAAAATGTCTGATGAAATAACAGTCAAAGTATAACTTTATGGAGAAAATGCATATTCTCTTGGGTAAAATGTAGATGTACTATTTGACGATCGAGCGAAATCTAACGGGACATGATATATTGAAAATTCATCTTACAAGTTGAACTTGAGGGGGCTATTCTTTTTACAACAATGCCACATATCTTACAGTCCTACTACGAATCCTTCTTCGAAACGCGTTTTGTGCAAATATCTGTGACAGGTATCATCCATCCATGAGAGGTAAATCCATATCAACGTGGATTTCTCTAACTGTTCTCCCTGTAATTTGAGCGTACTACAATGATTATTTGCAAATTAGTTTCGGACTGATATAACGATATTAACCTTATATGGTGAGTATAATAAACACCCACTTTACCTATCAAAGCTTGAGTGGTATCTTTAATTTCATTATATTCATGTAACAATTTGATATGATTTTGTACTATTTGATTTGCATCGTGATCACTAGAATCCATCAGATGAAATATGGAAGAAGGAAGCTTTAGTTATGAGTAAAATTTTACATTGAGTGACACCAAATTATAGAATATCATACATACCCTAATTGAATTTTTAATCCTTCTAATTCCTCTTTTAAAGCTTTAATTCTGTTTTGTTGCTTCTCCTCTATACTCAATTTGATAGTAGTATTCTCACCATCAGGTTGTGTTGTTTCCGAGGAAGAGGTTGAAGTGGACGGCTTTGATAATCAGTAGAAATATCAAGTAACTACTTGGTAAGTGATTATTCCTTTTCTCTTGATTATCAGTAAGGTGAAAGAATGAGTGAAGCTTACTTGCGACATTATGATTTAGTATTTCGTGTCTTTGAGCGTATAAACTCAATGTTTTCCTGTGGAGAATGATAGTAAGTTCTTTTTGCACTAGGTATGAATTGCTTCACGAGATAATGAGAGAAAAGCTGGATAACTCAAAAACAGAACGAATTGAAGGAAAGTATTTATTTACTTATAAGGATGAAGAGGAAGAAGAAGAAGAAGAGGAAGAAGAAGGAGTTTGAAGATGGTGACGTCACTTTACTAATGTTTCAAAAACAGTCGCGATTTTAGATCAGTTTACAATATTTCTTGTTTACCATTTCATCCTTTCATACATAATTTATCTTTTTATCATAACATCCTGAAAATAAATATATCAAGCCTTGAACAAGCAGGTTGAAGAAAATCAAATGACTAGAGATGTGTTCACAACATGACGATAATCCAGCTTCTTCAAGCAAACAGAAGGAGAAGGGGAATGCGGAATCTAAAGTAAACGACCATGAAATTGATAATGAAATGCCTGATTGGGAGACTATTGAACTTCCACCTGATCATATATTAAGTCACTGTAGGTAGATTTCCACATAAGTTCGATATAAGCTACCAGATATACGTCATGCTGATCTTGACAATGCTATTTGAAATCAATCTTAGTGGTTGATATACATTGTCATCCAACCGATTTAACTCATTCATCAAATATATATGATGATGTAAAATTAGGTGGGTTAGCAAGTATGGCGACTATAATAGAAGATCAAGATAAAGTTAGAGCATTAAGTGAAGATAGAGAATGGTATAATCCATCTCATACTAAGAATACAGAGAGGAAAGGCAAAGGGAAAGGATGGGACGGGAAAGGTGTAGGCGTTATAGCTTGTTTTGGTGAGATTCAGACTCGGTATCATCTCATTCTTCCAAATCCTACATACAAGATGAATAAAACTTTTAACTCCCATGATCATATTGTATAGGTTATCATCCATGGTTCACGCATTTATACACTCTCTCATCTACCATTGACTCAAAACCATCCAAATCCGAACATTACTTTCAACTTTTCTCACCAACCTCACAAAAAAATAAAGACCTTTTAGAATCTTTATTACCTTATTTACCCGATCCAATACCTTTTCAACCTTTAATTGATAAATTGAAAGATGATATAAAAAGAAGTTTGAATGAAGGTAGATTAACAATGTTAGGTGAAGTTGGTTTAGATGGTAGTGCTAGAATGAGATGGCCAAAAAAAGCAAAACATTTACATCCTGATCATGCTAATAAAGATCAGGATAGTCATAAAGTCAAAAATCACAAATTTGATGATGACCAAGAAGAAGTAGAAGAATGGAAAAGATTAACACCGTTCAAAGTACCCATGTCACATCAAAGAGCAATATTGGAAAAACAGATGGATTTAGCTGTCGAATTAGGTGTCAATGTTAGTTTTCATAGTGTTGCTTGTGCAGGTAAGTTATGAGTTTGCGTGATCATTTTTATTTTGATAATAATATGTGTTTGGAAGATATGAGAATGAAATAACGCTGATACAAATATATCCAATGTTTTTATAATCTCCCCTCTTTAGGTCCCTCGCTTGATCTTCTTATATCGATGCGGAATAAACATGGAATCAAGTTTACGAACGGAATCAATGTGGACATACATTCTGCTGGTGGATGGTCTGCAGAATTCTGGAAACAAGCTGAGGTGGGTGTGATCGAATTTAATCATCATTGACTAAATATACATACTATACCGATTTAACACTGATTCTCCATTTATTCAATCATATCATCAATTAGCGAAATCTATCAAACATATACGCATCACCATCGATTTTCATTACGGGTCGATCACCTAATGCATCATCGTTGCTCAGTACGATATCTAAAGATAGACTACTAGTTGAAAGTGATTCACATGATGTTAGATTAAGTGATAGATTAGTCTGGGCATCAGCAGCTTGGATAGCTAATTGCAAAAAATGGAAATTAGAGAGTAGAGATCAAGCTACGACGGAAACTAGTCCAGAAAATAAAAGTTCGTTTGAAGAATGGTCTTTTGATGACGAAGACAAGTCAGACGATGGAGATGACGAGTTTGATGAAAAGGGAAAATTGAAAACAACAAAACGTGATGAAACAGATGTATGGACGGTAAAGACATTAGAGAAGAATTGGTATAGATTTATGAGGCTATAATCTAGATGCATGAATCACAAAATCAATCATTTCTTTGCATATCAGTTTTATTATCACTATCACGACTATCACCAAATATAAAATTTTCTCATTTCTAAACCAATTAATATCGTACTTTGACCCTGCATTTGGATTCAGCGTATCTTTACCTTGTTCATACTAAGAAATCAGGTGTTAAAATTATCAGCTCAATATATTCGTAAAAAAGAGTGTTTTTTTTTCTTTTCTCACGGGAATGATAACTGAATACTTACGTCTTATAAAGTAGAAAAGGCAACTTGTAGTAGATAATATTAATCCCATTCTTACGAAAGCTATAGGTACGTTATCCAGGATCAAAGGGGAATCGTCTGATCCATTTTGTCTGAGGTCCAAAAATGGGGAGTAGCATAAGAGATAAGCAGATGAAATACCAATGGCGCCTTGAACAAATTTGATATAAACAAGTAATACAGGATCGATCATACTACCAAACAATGGCGGGATATGTGAAAAAGTCAGTCAAATATCAGTTACTCGTAATCATCATTGCATGAGCAGTGTATCTTTATACTGTAATCTCTGCGATATGCGAATCAACTCACTATAATCCTGGTCCTCCTTTGATGTGATAGTAAACGTTTAATAACGCAATAGGCCATACACTACATCCTACAGTCAAGCACAATTATTCAGTGTTGGATCATTATTCGAAGTATAGAACTCATCAGAATGATAAGGTGGAGAAATGATATGCGAGATTAGGCTATCCTTCACTCACCAAGTGTAAACAGATCAATGTCTGTAGGCTCTGAATGACCTTGGACGTTTGATTGGGTGGTTACTGTCATACCTGGACTATGAGCTGATCTCACAATCAGGTGCTAGCTTTGCGCTTCTTTCGACAGCAGTATCTTCAGTGGATCAGATCAAGGCGAATTAGGCGGATTAGGCGGAAGTTTTGGACTACGAAAGCGAAGTTGTATGGTACGAAGGAGGCAGGTGCGGTGGATTGTAGTCACTAAACGAGAAGCTCATCATGGTAGAGACATAGCTGTACGCTCATCTGAAAGTTGAGGAAGCAGATGATGGAGAAAAGGATGACGACTATAGTTCACGCACACGCACTTATGCGTATATAAAATGATACACTCAGTATAAGCGTGCGCTTCATGTTTCAAGGGAGATTCGAGGTACGGCAGCTTGTCTTTTTATCCATACGCCCAGCGTAGTAGGTTGAATGGAAAGAAAAAGACTAAAATAGTCGTAACCCCGATAGTAGTATTTACAGTAGTTGCACATTGATCGGTAGAGTGGAAGATAAGGTAGGAAGAGTTGCGATCAACTCGGTTTGTCGATTTTTTCAATGAGGTTCTAGGTCAAACTAGTGAATTATCATGGTATGGCCTGAAAGACATTATGCTGCTCTTATTTATACCCCATCTAAAAAATGCATGATTCTGAAATATGTGTATTCATACGTAAATTTGAAACTGACAAGTTTTATCTCCATTTTCATAAAGATGTTAATCTAAATTTTTGGGTTATGTGTTCTTAAAGCATCATGAGAATCAATATCACCATCACATTCCCATGGATAAGCGAGCCATATATCTGGAGTATCAACTGCTGAAAAGTATGCTACGTCTGCTGGTAATTCGGCGGCTTTAGGTTTAAGTCTATTGATAAGGATAAGAATAGAAAAGAAATGTCAGTTGTGAATTTAAAAATGGTATCAAAGTAATTATAGGTAATCAATTGAACATGATTTTTAGGAGAAATTTATTATTGTTATTATTGTTATTAACAAATTAGACTAATGAAACTAAAAACTCACTTGTTATGTACAACGAAAATACCTAATTTAGTTTCATTTCTTAATCTTTCTCTTTCTTGTTCATCTTGAACAAGAGCTAATTGTTTTTCAATATCAATTTGTAATTCTCTAATTGTATATGTCAAAGTTGTTCTTGTATCATCAACTTCATCAACTACTAAAATGTGTCTTCCTAATAATCCACCATGAGTGAAATTTTGACCGAGCTGTAAAATATGATTTGACCAGTCAATCATTAATCTACGAACTACAAAAGTAGGTGATCTCGAAACAAAAAACAAAAAGCAAAAAACAAAAACAAATTAAACTTACAGTTGAGAAATCAAGCCATTGAGTTCTAACTACTTCAGTACCGACTTTCTCTTCAACCTAAGAACAAAGAATCACGATATGATATCATTAGTATTATAAAGCTTCTCATAAGGAAAAAGGGGTTTTTTATCATAATTATAAGTCTCTAATTGAGAGACAGATTTCATATAGACTAAATCAAAAGAAACCTTTCACTCACACCACCCATATCTTCATATAATACTAAACCAACAGCTTGAATAGGGATATTCTTCTTTTTACCATCTTGATCACGTTTTAATTGAGTTCTCAGTATACGAGCAGGAATGAAACCTCCTCCACCAATAGCGATAAATAATGATGGAGCTATAATTCGAGTGTGGTTGTCGTTGTTGACAGTATGATGACCATTTGTACATTGATTAAGGGAAATATTTGTAGATAAGGGATAAAGGATAAGGTATAGCACAAACAATCAATCAACTAGCCTTTACCAGATATTGTTACCTTGTTACGAGCATTATGATTCTTTCGACTCACCAAATTCGTCTTTTATCTTAGGTGCAGCAATTTGAATAGCAGTGTGAATATCGTTATAACTCAATCTGAGCCTAATATCGGGGGTTATTATCGTATTTATCGTTATCAGCGAAAAAACATATCCTTTCCAGAGTCGTTGCAGCTTTAACAATCCGACCGAAATCGCTTACATTTCTTGATCTGTAAGTATATGAGACATATTGATGAGTGTTTCAAGCAAGTCGATATTGTAGTATTTACAATGAGAAAAGGATAATAATGTTATCTGATGATGTAGAAAAGTCAATAGATAACAGCCAAAAACCAAAAAAAAGTTTGAAAAATCGTTTATTACATGCATGCATACATGCTGTTTCTCATCTTCGTATATATCTTTAACGGCATCAAATACTTTTGAATAGTGTGGAGCACCATAATATCAATTTGATCCCGCTTTTTAGCGAATGAACCTAGTGAGAGGTCTGAAAAAGCAAAAGACTGAAATGATCTCGTTGCTTTCTAATATCTTGATCAAAAAAGTTGAATACATTCAAGGCAAGTCTGGAAAAACATTTATAACAGCAAAACGCATAACGATCTCGATTCACAGTAAAATAGGATAGACCTTGGATTCATTCAAAGAAGAAGATTCCCATTTGCCTCTTCAGTCATCATGTCAACCACACCAATTACACATCTTTACCGATCTTTACTTCGAGAAATACGCTTATCGGTAGGTTTAGTAATTTCAATCGGCCAAACATCTCTCCCAAGCTATTCTATTGATAACCTGACTACGAACTAATTATCGAATCTTACATACTGTGTTTCAGTCTAAACAAACTCGATTGACTCGAAATCCAACGGTATCTCAACATATTCGAACTTTAGTAGATACTTCAAAAGATAAACAGACATTATCACGAACATTATTAGAAACTAGAGATTTTCTCAGATCATCAAGAATACATGCTGTAAGCTAAACGTCAAAACTGTTATAATATTGCGAGGAGTATTGCTCCTAAGTATCACATGATGTATACTGATCTAACCCCAATTCTTAGGAACTACTACAACGATATAACCCAATTCACGGAATGTCAGAAGAAGAAAGGATAAAAGCTACTGCTAGAAGAGTGGGATTAGATACACCTATAGAATTTAAGAAAGATCAGGAGTAAATTTAGGTGAGTTATGGAAATATATATAATATCACCTAATACTTAGAAGGATGTAAAGCTAATTCCGCGGTCGATCTTCAAGAATATTCCGCTCTATCCAAGATGTATAACGTAACATGCAACGTACAAAAACAGCTATAACATATCGATGGCCAGATACAAGCGTCAGTCTACTAGACTGGTTAGTCCAGCTCTGATACAACATTAGCTATTCAATACGCAACTCATAATCATCTACCATCAAGCATCAAGTCATATTCGGAGACGTTACCAGTGATATAATGAATCGAGAGCTCTCTTTCAAAGCAGCTCATCTATCGTCAGTGCGTCTGAAAGGGAAGGTCTGCCATATCATCTGACAGTAGCGCTTGTCGAACGATAAGAGCTTGTATATCCTTGTTGCTATGGGAGAACTGTTGCGCAAGAATTCCCTCTTATAAGTCTGCATTGACATGTGAAAAGGCTTCCTTTCGAGAAAATACTAATCGTTACTACGTATCCTGACAGGAGTTGTGCTCTCATAACATTATGCACACGACTGAGATAAACTTTTACTATGCATCAGTAAGAGGAAAGGCAATCTGCCTCCGAGTCATGGTGATATAAGTGGGTGTCTCAGATAAGGAATCCCGTTGTGTGCCTGAACAGTTGCTGTCAGATGACGTACGAACCTTTAATTTAGTGTTTGGCACTACTATACTTATTACTGCGAGAAAGGTATATAAGGTATCATGCTATATCATTGCTATTGTTATCCTCCTCTTCTTCTTCTTCTTCTCTCTAATATATACTATAGGGACTCAAGCAGCAGAGAACTATTGATTTATAAAGCTTTGACTCACTCCAGCATTCAAGATCATTCACACATCAGACACACTTTTTGCTGCCGTCTCTCTCGAATCAACGTCGATCACCTATTACGATATATTGTAGATCATAGATCAACAATTGAAAGATCCACTAAACAAACAAATATGACATCTAATTCTACCGTACCTTCTCAACCTATTCCTACTGCCTCATCGTCATCTTCATCCTCTTCTGGACTAGGATCTTCTACTTTAGGTTCATCAGGTAATAATACTGGAAATGCTATACCTGAATCAACAATTTCACGTGAAAATGTCGGACCGGATTCATTAGCTACATTGGAAGAAACTAGAAAAGTTTCAGCTATATCACCACCAATTGATCCATCAAAATTAAATAATCAACCTGCACCTTTAATGTCACCTCCTCTTGATTCCACTCTTACACATACAGAAGCTAATACTACTATGACTCAACAACCATTAAGATCACCTAATCAGGAAACTTCCTTAAACGATTCAGTATATTTGGATGGACAACAACCAATTGAACCTTCTTCACATCCAACAATAGCTGAAACTGGTATTTTATCTACATCATCATCAGATCCTACAGGAGGTCCAGGTCCAAAACAAGGTCAATTGAAAAGAGTTGAATCTAAACCACAATCACCAGATAATATTATTAAATTAGGTAGTTTAGGTGGTGAAGGTTTGAAAATGAAACCACCAACTGAAAGCCCAAGCGATAATTAGATAATGAGATTCTGAAGGGATAGATTATCTTCAAGATTAAGAGCTTAAAGATAAGACTATCAGGTGTAGATGGATTAAAGGTAGAAATTGTAAGATCGCCTAGGAATTGGATAGCACCGAAGAACTGGTAGAAATTCTGTACTAGATAATGGCTTTGGTAATACAGCATATGATCCAATCTATCAATCATGCTCGGACATTTTCCGAAATCTGATTTTCAGAAAACATAGCCAACATAAATCGCATGTATATAAATCTATGTCATAAAGCGGAAAGATACCGTGATGAGTAGTAAGATACACCTATGATACTTGATTGTTCCGTCATACAAAATCTATAAACTAAATATACAACCGAAATGTCCAGTCCATCTAATCCATTCGTTATTATCGTAAGATTCATTAAATCGTTCGTTTACCTTGACCCCAAATCATTTTAACTCTAGGAAATCTTAAACTCTTTAATTCAGATTTCCCATTAAAACTCTTTTTATCTCTTTGCCATGAATCAGATTCACTAAAATATTCTACAGTAATTTGTTTACCAATTATTTTTTTAGGATTTTCAGCAAATTTTATTCTTTGTTCAGCTGTAAAACCTGATCCAACTGAAACTGGATGTCCAAAATGTTCAATCCAAACATTTGATAACGCTTTATATTCATTAAATTTTCCATTTACAGATAATCTCATTAAAGATGTATCGATTGATTTCACTACGTATTCACCATCTTGCCATTTTTTGAATTTACGTATATCGGGGCTAAAAACAATCAAAGATAAAATAATATATATGTAAGCTAAGCTTTTCAACGTGCCTTTTGTTGTATGAATTCAAGATAAATAACACAATACTCACGATCGTTTGCCTTTATATCCAACATTCTTTCTTAATATGATACCTTCCCAACCTTCATTTGAAGCTCTTTGAATCATTTCTTCAACTTGTGATGTATTTATCACTTTGATCTGTTTTAAATCTTTTACCATTTTCTCTTTCACGTTTAATTTATCCAAATGACCATTCAACCATTCATTCAAATATCTGATATCTTCAATTCTACTTTCAAACTTCTTACCTAAACCTTTACGATCTACTAATGATGTTTTTGCATTTAATTCTGAAAATGATAAACAATCAAAAACAAAATAACTTAAATGTTCAATCGTAGTTGATCTTTTCATTAATGATACTGTTGATGTGAAATCTTCTATCAAAGGATCTTTTGATACCCACATACCATCTGATAATGCTAAAGAACTTCCATCCTCATCTTTTTCTTGAACTATACTTAATTCTTCTTTCGTTTTAGGTCTCATTACACATATTTCACCATCTAAAACCAATCTCTTCACTACTCCTTCAGGTCTTTCTTCAATTATTAAAGGATCATTATTTAAATATTTTTCTTCTAAATTTGGTAAATTTTCCAAATATTTTAATTGTTCTTCTAATTTAGATAACGATTTAAATTCTTTTCCTGTTCTAGAAACAAAATGTATTGAAACTAATTTTACATGACCATTGTTATCATTATTAGACAGTGATGACGATGATGATGATGATGGTGGTGATGGAGGAATCAAAAAATCTAAAAAAGTTATACATCTAACACCATCTAATTTTCTTGACGCAAACCAATCTGAATTGTTGATGAATAAAGGTTCAAAAGGTGGTTCTAATGATTTACCTAGTGCTACTTCAAATTTACCTAGTTTTGCCGTTAATGGATGTATTGGTGTTTTACCATTACTCGTTATTAATGATGAGAACGATGATTCTGATAGATTGGATTGCGCTGCTTCTTCTGCTTTTGGGCTTAATATCGTTGATCCAGTGGATGCAGTAGAATTATAATACGATGACGATCTTTCAGGTTGATTAGACCAGTTGACTTGTTGTAAAGTATTTGCTCCAAATCCAGCAACTAAATTCCTGTCTAACAATCTACCAAAAGTATCCAAAAGTTTTTCATTTCCAATTATACCATTTTCGAGAAGAAAGTTGTATGTAGTGTTCTTAGCTACATTACCCGTTATGATTCTATTGGATAATTTATCGAACAAGTTAATGATATCATTCGGAATATTTATTGGTTCAGATGTTGTAGATGTAGCTAATATATGTTTCTTCAGCGATGCATGTGTTAAATGTGTACGTAGCGTTGGTTCATAGATACTATAATCACCTCAACCGTATTAGTACATATATATAGCGTATTGGATTTATGGGAGAACATAGTAAGGTATGATCACTCACTATTCTAATAACTGCCTTAAATCAGGATACTCTGCGATTATCTGTTGTTTAACAGTTTTAGAATTCTCCGCTGATACCCTACTTTGTAATTCAGCTACTCTACTCAATTGCTCAGCAACTGGTGATAATCCGGTTTTGTTGTGGCTTCCTGCATCATTGTTGCTGCCTTTGGAAAGGGTGCTCTGAGATCTGCAATTGATGAAAGATGTTTGAGGGGTGGATACCAAGGGTGTCCGCTGAATGATAGTAGACGAAACGTTTCGAGCAGCTTTTGAAGACACTGCCCCTTGGAGTAAGGCCAGTCTAGTCCAACATGACATCTTCTCTGTCTGTTCTCGCAATCTCTTTGTGCAAAGACTGATTACTTCTATCCTTTTGGAGACGATGTGATGAGCAAGGAAAGATTGAAGAAGAAATGATCTTGAACTATCATATTGTATAGCTACAATCATCGATATCTGTCTATTTTACCATTCATGATCAAATTCAACTTGAACAGATTATGAAGTGAATTTGTAATTTGCGGGACACCACAATAACACGTGACTGAGTGACGTCATCATTCGTATGCATAATATGTATGTACAATCGGTTCACGCGTTTTTCGGACACTTCACATTTTTGCACTTTTCAGAATAGCATGATACATTTTGTAAAATTCATAACTCATGTCATGCATGCACTGAAGCTCTGAAACTTTGCATAGAGGTAGTCAATACTTAGTAGGACCACCTTTTACCTCTAAAATCTTAAGTCTTCTGTTCTCCATACTTTCCACCTCCCTGTTAATCACATTTATATCTAATTTCTTCCATTCATCCTGTACATCTTTCCATAGCATATCTGCATTAGTTGCTCTAACTTTCCTAGCTCTAACCATTCTTTTCAATTGCCCCCATACATTCTCTATCGGATTTAGGTCAGGATAGCATGCTGGATGAATTGAATTATTAATATTATGGGCTTTCTTGAAGGCCTTACAAATATCAGCATGATGTCCTTTAAAACCATCTTCTACAATCAACATATTCTTCCCCTTTTCAGCTAAATCATTGACATGTTTGGACAAGTGGGGCTCAAGGATCCTTTCTAAGTAGAGTTTTTTAGTCATTCTACCTTCACCTTCTAATGGGCATCTAACTAATGGAAATTTATAATTATGGGCAATTGCACCCCAAACTGAGATAGATTTCCAACCAGATCTGAAATATGGTTTCATGTATTTAGGGTCATATTTTTGTCCTCTACGTCTAACAACTCGTCTAGAACAAATCAGTATTATATTTTATATATAAAGATTAAACTTACTGTTTATTATTAGTCCCTGTTTGCATTGTAAATTCATCTGTCCAAATTATGCTATTCCAGTCTGTATTTTCATTGTCTAAAGCCCATTTAAGTCGATCAGCTTGATGCCCTTCTGATAGATAAGGTGATTGAGCTTGAATATAGCTTTTTTGACCACATGCTGCATAAATATTACAGACTGAATGTTTACTGATATCATATCTGTTGGCAACTTCCCTTTGTGATTCATTAAAATCGACCTTGAGATCTTCCAGGACAGCTCTTTTAGTCCTAGCTGATATACCAGTAGTCCCTTTTTTTGGTCCAGTAGGTAAAGCACCCCAATTACCAGTCGCTTTTCCTCTATTGATGATAGATTGAACAGTTGATTTGGGAACACCAATGTCGGAAGCAATTGCTCTTGCACCTAAATTCTCCTTTTGAACTGCTCTTTTAATTTCACCACAGGTAAGATCGGAAGTGGTGGGTCCTCTGTTGTGATTTTGGTTTGGATACATGATGTGATGCATGAGAAAAATGTATAAAAATGATACAAATTAGAAATTTTGGGCTTGAATTGACCTGTTTTGACAGCGAAATCGAATATTTACAGACATGTCCGAAAAATCGATGAACCAATTGTATATAGGGTGCATTTATGTTCATACTACATGTTGACTTTACTAGATAACAACGAAAAATTACAGACAAAACGGACTTTCATCCCAAATTCACCTTTGTATCCAGCTCTTAAACTTCTATCATCCAACTATATCTCTAACGCGTGAACGATATCTTTGATAATTTAAAGATATCGGCGAACGGGACCAGTATTCTATATTACGTAACTACCTTCGTTGTCATTTGGCGAAGGCCGACATGACACTTCTCTCGTAGCGACATTTGTCGTGATATTCTTCTTATCTGATTCATCTGCCGCTGCTGCAACTTTGGCTTCTTCAGCGGTCATCTCTTCAGCAATAACATCTGCAGGGATTCTATCTGGAGTATGACCTGTGATCCACCACATTCCTGGAATAGCAGCTAACATTAAAGCGCAATTTAAAATCATACCTACTAAAGGTGTTGCACCTGTTGAAGATACACCATATGCTATACAATTTCCAATAGCTTGAATACATTTCAATGCAGAACCATTTCTAGCATTATCTTGTGCGGATTCAGCAAAACTTGATAATAACCAATAACAATGAACTTGTGCTAATGGACCAGTAGTTTGAATAAAGAAATAAGGTAAGAAAGATTCAGCAAATCTTTTATCTGACCAATCTATTGCTCCTGGATCATTTCTCGTATATCTAACTTCCATGATTAAAGACCAAATGTAAACGAAAACATTCGATATTATAACTAACCAAAATCCATATTGGGCTCTACGTCTTTGTGATACACCTTTTGAATCTGTGACAATACCTAATCCGAAACATCCAACAATACAGAAAAATGGTGAAATTAATGATGATAATGCTCTTGATCTGACGGAAAAGTATAAACTAAGGTATGTTGACTGAAGTATTGTCACCGATCGTCAACCAAGCCTCGTAGACAATCATTGATAATTTCCAGTCTCACGTCTCACTCACCCATGGACCGTTATAGAAATATGACCAAATAATAAACATCGTCATACAAAGAATAACTTTTGACGTAAAAGTTTTTAGGATTCGCTTGGTTTCCGCTTTATGTGATAATTTAGGTAAGATTAAAATCTTTGTACCATCTGATCTAACTACATTGTGCATTTCACAAATACCCAAAGCGAAAGGTAGAGCTATAGCTTGAAGTGCAATAAAAGGTAAATACGTTGAAGGTGAAACTCCACCACCTCCAGCCGAAGCTGCGTTTTTAGCTAAATTTATCGCACCGCCGACTAATTGTCCACCATTTTGACTAATATAGATTGATGATATTTATAATCACGTCAAATTAGTAAAGGCTATCGTATAGTCTGAAGCGGCTCGACATGACTCACCTGATGATCCAAAGAGCTAAATATTTACCTCTTTTCTGTTGTGGAGCAATAGACATTACGTATGTACCTTCAGCGATATTCCAGAAAGCTATACCAGCACCATTGAAAGGTCCAGAAGCGATTAAAAACCATTGATTATTGAATTGTGAATTACAGTAGTATGATGCACCAAATAATGGGAATGTTGCAGCGCCTAGAACTAGACACCATTTTGCACCTAGAATGTTGATCAGAACACCACCAAAAGCGCAGACTGTATAATTTAAACAGAACATAAATCAGTCATTACCGCAACTAGGATAAGTTAGATAAACGCGAACTGTTTCAGATATGGTAACTCACAAATAGCTTCAGTACCATTCATCAGAGCGAATCTGATATTTGAAGTTTTTGGAGTAGCTAAACCACCACGACCTAAACCACCTATAGCATCCATCAAAGCTGGACCGCAAAAAGCTTGAACTGAAATAAACAACATTTGAGTTAATGAATGTTGATGAATTCTTTTCCATCGTGGTACTTGTTCTTTATATTGTTGCATGTTAACTTGTGTATCTGGATCAAGACCTAATGTCAAGTTGTCATCTTGTGCAGCGTGTGTTTGAGGTAGAGGAGCTTGCATTGGTCCTTCCATCGTGTGTGGTAATAACTATATAATTAGAGGTTATACAGTAGTGTGAGATAATATATTATTGAATCAACAGAAAGACTTGTCTCGAGACAATCTATCTTCCTTATAAGTGGTAGAATTCATTCTATCAATCATCTTGGAAATCCGTCGACACGGACTGTAGTTGATAAATGATCACCTGCGCATATCTGAAATGTTAAGCTTGTCCGCGAAAACGGTCTCTACAATCAGAATGTAGGAGATAAGTGGTATGAAAACTCCTTTTCTTGGAGTAGTTAGGTACAGCATAACGTAGGTGATAGGAGATTATACAAGGTAGAGGAGAAGAGGGGATAGAACAAGGGGATCACGCTAAGCTTGTCGATTAAAGTTTTAATCTATTTTAAGATGATTTGAGATCTGATTTTTGACAGCCACAGGTGCAGTACTCGTCATAGATTATGAAAGGTGAGAAGGAAGTGAAGCAACTGAGGAAATGACGGTTTCCCAACGAGATATAAGCGGTTTTTCAACCATACACTATCGTCGCTAAAAATGCCATACTTTCCAGAGATAAATTTATGCGCTAGGCACTAGCTAAGAGTTTTGTTTTTTTGCTTGGCTATTCTACGTGAACTCTATCTTAAGCTATTATTAGCTTGTAATCTCCAAGCTTTCTCGTATTATAGCCTATTGCTTTATTAGGCATATCGCATATCTCGAATAGTTTGCATGATCGGTGTCTTTTTATCGTTATCTCACTACTAGACTGTAAAGTATCATATATTTCACACGAGTAGAAAAGACTCTGCTGTAGGCCATGAAACTCGTCATCGGCTGAATCCGATACTACTGTATAACACATCGTTGTAAGGTCAACTGATCATTCCTGTCTTATAGCTGTTTTAATTCCATTTGATAGCTCGCTATGTCCGAATATAAAAGTGGGATTTTAGTTGAGTTGTGTCTATATTGACAATTACCGATAAAGCGGACTATAGGAGTATCGCGATTTGCCAAGAGGAAAAACGAGTTATAGGACTAAAATTGCTTATGAGTTCAATGGCGATAAGGAATTTGACAGAGATATTTTGCCTCTCGATTCAGTATTTTAGCACTGCTCATCAATACTTACCCCAACGTTATGATATGGTATATAAGATTTGAATATCATATCATAGATATAGCCAATGCAAGCGCATGCGGTATCCAACATAGCTTTGTCCCTCTGCCCCTGTTTTTCTCCACCGAAATCAGCGTCATACTGTATATTTGAAGGAAGCTATTGAATCAGATATCCAACCTCAACGTTGCTCTCGAAGTCTCGTGGCGTATGGTCAGAGCAAATGATGGGTTTCAAACTCCACACATTGTCCACGAAGACGCCATTTTACCATTACCTTTGAAAGGTTTTATCAGTTCCATATTCCTGTTCCGATATTTTCAGACTCGGAGAGTCAAGACTATTAAGGCTACTGGTAATAACCAGGGTGAGGTCAGTAACATCACCGAGCAGTAACGTTCATGAATACGACAGTGTCGCCGAGGTGTTACATCATACAGGTTTCATGAGAGTCGACCCTTTATCTTCTTATTCCGCTCTGTGAGCCATCCCAACAAAAGTCATTCAAACGTCCATTGTTAATGCATTGCCTCGATACGATCCGCTGGGCCTCGATGGACCGATATGACTACCTCACAAAGGATTTCCAGAGCGCTGTGTATTAGAGATACTGTTGGTCCTTTCATACACCTCGGTGTTTGGCTTACGGATCAGCGAAGAAAAGAAGAACCTTGATCATTGGATTGAGGGTCTAAAACTTCTTGTGTGTTTGAAAAGGTATAAATAGCAGGCAAATATTCATTAGATAGACGGCATTGATCTTCATTCCATAACACCTCACTTCGCTATACCAAATAGACCAATTATATACATTCAGTCATGTCCAGTGCTACTGCAACCTCCGTGTGCTGTAAACATGGCGATACCATGATGATTTTAGGCGGCGGAGATGAAATGTGCAACGTTGACGGTTGTTGGCAATTTAAAACAGGTACATCTGCTAGCGCATCAAATTATTCCAGCGGTAAACAACCTAGCTACAATAGCCAAGTGCATGACACAAGTTGCAAGAACCATAAACCTGTCTACTCTGCTTACCTGGGAGCAAGTGTCTGTAACTCTTGCGGCGAGACCTACGCAGCAACTTTGGTAAGTCAAATTTCTCGCATATTATACCTACTGTACAGTATCCTTTCTTACCAAGAATGTTGACTCGACTGAATTGTCCTGATAGCCTCCAGCAGGAAATTCCGCTTTTGGGCAATTCGCAGCAATTCCACAAGGTCAGAAAGCTAAATACACTCCCAGTAAGCAAATACTACTCTGTCTTCTCGTAGAAGTTATATCCAAGTGTCGATGGTCTACTAAATCTGTGATTCCGCTCCAGAGCCTAAAGCTTCCGCCACTATGACCTTTGATGATTATCACGAGTTTTCTAGCTTCGATCCTGCTGGAGTAAGTGTACTTTCTATTTCGCGACTCGCAATCTGTATGACTGACCCCTTGGTCATGATCATTTGTAGTATCAAGAGGAAACTCAATCTGCAACATCTGCAGGACAAACAACGGAAGACGATAAATACGTGTACACCTGAATTGCTGATGGCACTTGCTCTGCTAAGCGAAAGTAACAAGGAGGAGATTAGTCACAACTTGAGCTATTTTGTCCATCGTAATGTCGCTAGAAACGCATATTAGACATACTTTGGGCAAATTTACGCACGAGTGATTACGGCTCCGATATTGCAGTTCATCTCTCTTCTTAGATGCGTATATACCAAAATGCAACTCGTATTTTCTCTTTGAATCTGATACTGTGGCAGAGGTGTTTCAGCCTGAGATATCTTTCTCCAAAGCATCAGATCGCACATGCTGTAATGAGCTTGTACAATTGATATCAAGTGAAATTACTTATCAGTGACAGAGCTGCCATAATAGTTGGTGTGTTTGTTATCAGGGACAGCATCTACCAAGAAGTCAGGCACATTGTTTTCGGCAATTATCCTTTCGGAGCTAAAAATGGCATCATCGGGATACAGTTCCTGGTTGTTGTTTGTTGTTAAATATGTTATATATGTGCTTACATTTCATTCAAATATATTATGAGTAACCTTATCATAACGTTCAAGAAGGATTCAAAGATCACTACACACGCGTCAATTGGAATGGATTGAATATAGATTGTCACAACAAAGAATCAACTAAAATTATGGAATATCCAGAAAGTGGTCCGTCTAGAATCCCTTCAACCCCTCAATCTGATCAGAACAACAACAATAACAATATCGTAACAAGCCCAGACAAGGGAAAAAGAAAAGCAGACGGCCAACAAAGGGCGAAGAACTTACAAGCTTGCGATAGATGTCGGACCAAGGTGAGTCACCGATCACTCTTATACCCTAACCTTTGCGCTTACTTACTTTCAAACCCCCACTCAGAAAACCAAGTAAGCTCGGCATGCAACTTTCGCGTAACATAGCTTCAGAATTGACAAACAACAGGTGTGAACCTTTAGCAGAACGACGTGACTTATGTCAAGCTTGTAATACAGCTTCTTTGATTTGCACCTTTGACTTACCTTTAACAGCTTCAAGGACTAAACGTATAAGAAATGGATTCTATCAATCTCATGGAGCAGTTTGGTCAGTAGATAATACCAGAAGCTCTAGAGGTGTGGAAGCTAGCGATACGGACGATAGGATGTATCCAGATAGATATGGAAGTGAATATAGAGAATCAACGCCTGTTATTACACCGAGAGCTAGAAGCGTGTTGGGTTTAACACCCCTACGGACTACATCATCGCGAAGAGAAGGTAGGTTGATATCCCCTAACACTCTATGTCGACTGGAGCTGCTTCTGATCTTCGCTTCGCATACAGGTCCGACTGCAATATCTTATATCCTTCATTCGACTCCTACATTACCTGTCACATATCTATTAGAATACGATGAACTCAGTAATCTTTCAATGATCATCAGTCCTCCTGAATCCGGTGACGGATATATATTGGTCACTTCCCCAATTCAAGCTCCACCATCCGTTGACCCACCTTCACATGTCGTAGAAGCTCTTAGATCTCCAAGTTGGACTGAGGTGGTGAATCGACTTATGGAAACATTCTTAGTCTATATTAGTCCATTGATACCCATTGTCACAAGGGAAGAAATGCCGGAAGTCACTCAAACTTTGTGTCATGCTATGGCTGCTGTTGCTGCTGCCAGACGTAATTGCCCCAAAGAGATATTCGATTGTCTGAATTATATAGTCACACAGGAAATGTATGAACAAGGTGAGATTTAGTATCGTTTCGCATGATTGTTATAGCTGACTCATATCGAAAACAGATACGTTGAGTGATGTAAGCAAACAAAGCGTTCAAACTTTATTGGTTACTTGTTTAGTAGATGAATTAGCTCTGCAAAGTGGATCCGCTGCACCAGAAAGTGTATCTCGTACTAGATTGGCAGGAGCAATCAGATTGGTGAGTACGTTTGAATGCAAGGCGATCAAGGTACTGATCTCATTCGTCTGATAGGCTCAAGACCTATCGATGGATCGTTCAGAAGGGGCTGGACTTGAAGCTGAAGCAGATCAGCGTATATGGCGATGCGCAGTCATTCTCGATCAATGGTTGGTCTTATCATTAACTGCTCAGGACACCATGTATGCTGACTTTTCCCTCAGGAATGCAGCTCGAACTGGATCTCGTCCAATAATATCGCCAACATTCCTTCTGAACGATCTCCCTGATGCCGCTCAGAGCGAGAACAGTTTCTTCCATCACCTTTTCTCCCTTACTTTGATTCTTACAAGAGTATTAGCGTTACTATACGGACCTAGTGGTATCAATAAAACTAAGAATCATGAAATACAGGATGTCAAACTTAGGTTGTTGAGGTGGAAGGAGGAATTGCCTTCTGTATTAAGATTCCACGGATCTTGGTCTAGTTTACCATCAGGTAAGTACTGGTATTCAGCTTCTGCTATCATCCGAAAAGCCATATTGAACTTCAGGCTTTGGATAATAGGAATACTACATTTATTGCATACTACGGCTACCTTCCTACTTTATCGACCATTTATGCGTTGGTCATTCATTTGTCCCTCTCACATTGACTTATCACTTGATATCCCTGTTTGGTCGGATCTCAACCCAGCAACGCGACAATCATTAGAATGGGCAACGAATCAAGACGAACTTGCGGATTTGCTGTTTTTCGGGCCATATGCTTTAGGTCTGATGAGTATAATCCAGTACCACTCGTATGCTAGGAGAAGAGAATGGGATGGCGTGGTTATACTAGAAAAGTTTAGAGAGACCGCCAGTAGATGGATAGAAGGTTGGGGAGAGGGTAGAATGCCTTTACAAACTTCTGTAAGTAACACCACGTGCAATGATATCTGAAAGAAATATAGCTTATGATCTCTCATAGCAACTCCAAGTGATTTCACTTCTTTACGCATGCGTTCAAAAGGCTTCCCAGGAAGGCAGAACATCATATGATCTGACAAGTAGTAGAATTGGCTTAAATCCTACACCAGGTGTATTGAATAGATTACCCGAAACCGTTATACATGGGGTAACGTTCCTCAGAGATCCAACACATCCTAGAGGTGGAGTTTTGATAGCTACTCAAAAAGCTGCTCAGGAGATCAAAGATCTTCCTCCTGATACAGTTATCATCGGTGGTCCACCTCCTCAATCTGCAACTTCGACTTTGGATCCAAATACAATAACGGGAACGTCTACATCGAATATATTGGGATCAGCGGGATCAACAGAAAACGTCAATCCAAATATCGCGTCAACAAGTTATGATGTTCTTGGATCAATTCAGGCGGGAATCAACGTCGACGCGAATACAACCACTGGCGGAACAGAGAGTATCGATGGTAGAGTAAGCATGTCAACGCCAGATTGGGAAGCTATAGTCTCGAATTTGATTCATCCTCTAGGAGACGGTCCACAGGGTTTGAATGAGAATTAGATGTATTATGGGAGACATTTAAAAGTCTGTAGATTACCCCAATGTCGATGCATGCACAATACTATATATATCCGTCGATCAACCGACAGAGCGTTGTTCGTGTTTTGCCTAAAGTATATCACCTCAGTGGCCTGCATATCGGTATATGATACAGGCTTGTCCAAACTTTAATGAACGCAACAGTTAACAATACATATACCATATTTTTCACATATGTTCCTAAAGACAGACACTACAAGAAATATCACTACAAACTGATTTAAATGGAATCCTTTGAACCATCTTTCGCATCACCGAAATTTTCCAAAACTTCCAAATTACCATGTTTGAATTTTGTTCCAGGGGCATTACCATAAGTTTGTGCACCATGTACAGCTTTTACTCTCGCTGCTACATATTCACCAGCAGTTACAGCTGATTTTTCATCCACTTTTTTATCTTCAGGTGTTATGTAGCCTAATCTTTCTAATAAAGGTGAAGGTGCTACTACAACTGGTACATCATCATTTGGTCTACATCCATAAAGAATACCAATTCGACTACAAAAAAGTTCAAAGATGTTTGGTCAGTTCACGAGATACACAGATATACGGACCAAGGAGAATTTTAGTCAACTTACTGGATATGTGCTTGATCAGGCGGTGGTCTGGTAACTCGATGAATCGTACTTCTCAAGTAGCCTGAGAGAAGAAAAACATCACAATCAACGACGGTCCGGATCTCAGCATTAGATGATGAACGATTCTGACTTACCCTTTGTCATAAAGCTCAAGGTATCAGCAACATTAACCACTATTGAACCTTTCTTAGGTTTGATATCTCTGTATATACCATCTGCGAATTTGACTTGTAACCCAGAAACAGTTTGAGAGAATAGTAAAGTTAAAGATCCATAGTCTGTATGTGCCCATGACCATAAATTGTTACATTTAGCATCATCTTCTTCTGATCTAGGGTGATACATCATCTAAATATACGTCAAATAATTGAGAATCAATGTTAGCTACTGTGGTACCTAATTCAGATAGATACTGTTTGATAGGATATAGTACGGACTGTAATGACTTACATATCTTAAATGATCCTGACTAACTTTTTCATAATCATGTCTATCAACGAAATAATTTTCAGGTAATTCCAAAGCTAAAGCGAATAAAACAAATAATTTTCTTGCAACATCATACCAACATCTTCTATGAAAATCTGAAATTTCAGCTTCATGAGCTTTTATAATTTCATGTCTTGGTGTTTCAGAAAAATCTTTTGTATATTTTGGTATATTTAAAAGTTCCATATTATCTAATACATCTGTACCATTTATCGTTCTTTCGTATGCCTAAAGACGTAACAACAAAAAATTGGATTTAGTATAAGAGTACTGTAACTTTATATTGAGTTATACAGAAATCACGTATGAAAAGCCAATAATGCCAAGACGCAAAAAAGAAAAGAAAACTTACAGCTCTATAACCTAAATAACCACCATTTTTAGCATCTATTGAATTTGATTTTCTTTCTTCCAAAGGTAAATTATAAAAAGCTTGACCTAATGCAAATTGATGTTCAATTTCTTCTTCTGAAAATCCTGTATTTGTTACAGACCAAAAACCTAAATCTTCAACTTCTAATGCATGTTTAACTCTTTTGACTAATTCAGCTTTACCTTCTTCAGTATCAAAGATGTTTAAAGGCAATTCAGTCAATTCAGCCCAATTTAATTCATGAGTTGTTGGGGTGGGTCGGTCCCATTTCGGAATTGGGTATGAAATAGCCATTATTATTATTGTTAAGTTATTGTTCGAGGTGTTTTAGCTGAATTTCTTTGGGTTCTGTGTTCAGTTCGGTAACTTGTTTGAAAAGCAATTCAATAATAACTTTTCTGTCTCTTCTGCTTTTATCGTCACTTGTTCTATCCTTTTGGTCTTATATACTTGAATGACATTGTTTTTTTCCGTTCCCATACCACATAAGCCCGTCCGAAAACTCCATTTTTGCCCGAGAAGAGTTTTCATTCGAATTGAGAAGTCGGACTTGATGGCAGCACGTCATGAAGATTGTTCGCTGGTCGCAATTTGGGCTTTGAAATGTATTTTTCAATAACAACATTGATCAGGTCCGAAAGATCGACGACGACAATTATAGTCAATGTTTGGCATTTCGGAGGTGAGTCCTTCGCAATTGACGCGCAATAACTCGTTCATCCGAGTTCCGAAATCATAGAATAGAACTTTGAAATCCAACATCTTGATTCCTTGGTACCGCCAACCCTGAGCTCGTGATTGCTTCTTCTTTCCTGTTTCGTGTTTCGTAATAGATACTTTAATGAGCTGTGAATGACAAATCAGAGGTATGATATTTGATTGTGTCGATCTTGCCAGTTCTTCCAATAAGATATCCAAACAAGCTTAACGAGTTTTGACGTCTTTATCAAAGCTAAGGTGAAGACCAGAAAAGGAATAACGTAATATTCACCATCTCACCTCCACTTTTCTATTTGTTACCAATGAAAAAAAAAAAGTCATCTTTCCCCCGGTTCCAGTTCCGGGTTCAGATCCGGATCTGATCGGAATAGCGCAATGTTAACTAATCTATCTATTTGTCAACTTGTCATTGATTTTTTCAACTTCATGAAGTATTGTCAAAATAGGTTTTCATTTTGTGAAGGCTAACCACCGAGTCGATCGTGGCATATATAGTCTACGTGACCTGCGATAATCTTTAAAGATCCCCCGTTGACCAAAACAAACAAAGTCATTGGTTAATCGGTTACTGTAATCCAAGGACCGACTTTAATCAAGATATCATCGGATTTACAGAAAATCAAAGTCGACCTTATCAAAGTGATTATACGAAAAAACTCAACACAGAGACAGAATGAGTGAAATCGATTCCAATGAAGTAGTTCGTCTACGAGAAGCTGAAAAGCGAGTAGTCAGAAAAATTGATAGATTACTATTACCTATCATGTTGGTAACTTATGGTCTACAATATTACGATAAATCCGTTTTGGGTACTGCTGCTGTTTATGGTATCTTGAAAGATCTTGTAAGTTCTATGTTTCCTACCTTTCTCAGGATCAGAAGAGAGCTATATTAATCAAATCTTTGGGGGGTACAGGATTTAACACGAACAGTCAACGGTGTCACATATACTACTCGATATAGTACAGCAACTGCCGCTTTCTACTATGGTTATATTGTTGCTGTAAGCCCATTTATCAAAATCAATTTGAGATTCGGGGCATAAAGCTGATACACAATTTTTATCGAAAGGTCCTTCCAATGGGTTTATTATTCGCTCGACTACCTCTAGCTAAATCAGCTGCTGTATGCGTTGTCATTTGGGGTTTAGTCTGTATTCTTACTGTGATTTGTCATAATTATCCAGGATTTGTAGCTCAAAGAGTCATACTGGGTTTTGTTGAATCAGCTGTATCACCTGCTTTCGTTGCTATTGTTGCTCTTTGGTGGAAACCTCAAGAACAAGCTAAACGAATTGGTTTCTTTTATTCCGCTACAGGTGTAAGTGAAATCTTTACAGATCTATGCGAATCGAGCTTAATGTAAATCAAAACCCAATAGGTATTCAGTATGTTTTCAGCTTTGATTAATATCGGATTAGGTAAAACTGGAGGAACACATCCATGGAAATCAATGTATTACTTTTGTGGATCTTTAACTATTGCATGGGGATTTATAATTTGGTTTTTTTTACCTGATTCACCTTTATCACCTGGAAAATATTTTACTGAAGAAGAAAAATTAATATTGATAAAAAGATTTGAAGAAAATCCATGGGGATCAAGTCAACAATCGATTAAATCAAATCAAATTTTAGAAGCTTTTGTAGATATTAAAACTTGGATTTATTTGTTAATGGGTGCATCAATCTATATTTGTAATGGTTCTGTTACTGCTTTTGGTGCAAGAATTATTTCAGGTTTCGGTTATACACCAATTCAATCAAATGCTTTATTAGTTCCAGGTGGTTTCGTAACTGTTGTAACAATTGCTTTCTTCTCTTATTTCGCTGATAAATATAAGAACATAAGGACTTTGGTAAGTACAACAGACTAAACCATTTCGAAGGATATAGGTCGCTCTTGCTTATGTTCAATTCCTATATAACAGCTACTTCCCGCCAGTACTATCCCAGTGATTGTTGGTGCTCTAGTCATGTGAGTCACTTCATTTCAACCATCATAGTATATCCAACTAATTGCAATTAATTCAGCTGGCAAGCACCTTGGCATCCAACTGTCGGTCCGTTGATCGGTTACTATCTGGTTGCAAGTTTCGGTGCTCCTTATGTTGTAAGTAATTTCCAACATTGTTTGGATTGATCCTGATAACAAGAGCTGACCACGATGTATATTCAGCTTTTACTTACTCTGGCTTCATCAAATACCGCTGGAGCCACTAAGAAAGGTGTTACTTCAGGTTTCATATTTGTAGGTTACAACGTTGGTAACATTGTTGCATCATAGTAAGTTGTCTTGTAATTTCTTGCTTTTCTCCTCAATCACATGTCATACTAATTTCTATGATATGAAAATAACAGTCTTGTATTTGCTCAAGAAAAGAAAATCAAATATCGATCAACATGGATAGCAGTGATAGTTTGTATGATATTCGCTTCAGCTGCATCAATCGTTTTGAGATTTTTATATATTGCCGAAAATAAAAGAAGAGATAAATCAGCTTTGAACAATATTAGACCTATAAATGAAGAAATTTCAGTTGAATCAGCAGAAAAATTAGCTACAGAAGGTCATACAGGTATTCCAATTGTAGAAAATCCAGAATTTTGGAAAGATGAAACTGATAAACAAAGACCAGAATTTAGATATACGTTGTAAAGAGGTAGATGAAGAGAGGGTCGTGTGAACATCTCGAAAGAAGGAGAATGCTTTTCTCTGTATCAGTCTGGCGTAGGATTTTACGTAGTTATATAGTACATTGGGTTTGTAGTTCTCATATATTCAGCTTAACGTTAATACTTCTGGTCTAGCCACGCTTGATACCTTCATGCATTTTGTTATACATACTGTACAGTCATGCATGTTACCATACCCATACTATACGCAATCTGTGATGCTACGCCGTGCTATTCAGACGTTACTGCTTATATTGATGAGGCAGTCCAGTAGAGTACATCCTTGGATGGATACACATGATACGATGGGCTGCTCAGATTAAGAAGCACCGTGAATCTGGCACGTAATCAAGTGAGGAATCGTAAAAAGACATCTATGCATCTATAGGTTGCTTTATCGAATTGTAATTACGTCGTCTTGCCGGATTTTCCCCTCATTCCACCTTTCCATGCTATTACTAATATGATTTATCGAGTGGTGATACCAGAAGACAACGGAGGATCGGTGACAGGACTTCTACTACCACCTCTATTTTCTTCTTCCAAATCATTCAAATCTTCATGTATCGGATGACTTTTAACTGCTCCCAAACCTAATAGTAACGATATGAACCCTAATCCAGCAACAATAGCTAAAGTACCGAAAGCAGCTCTACAGGCAATTATATAAGCGTTTACTGCTTTTGCTTTTAAAGAGGGTTCTAATTGGTGTAGGTATGATAATGATTCTCGAATAGATTTGATTATATGTTTTGATCCCTTGCCAGTAATATTTGCTTTTAATTGGTGTGATAAGACGTTTTGTAATACTGCTTGTGATCCTGATATACCAATTACACCTCCTAATGATCGTATTAAGAATATCATTGAACTTGCTGCGGCGTGTTCTACAAGATCAATTGATCAGCATTGATATTGAACTAGTCATGTCGATAATCAGTATGAGGGAGTTCAAGTGAGAACACTTACCTGTACCAGCCATATCCAAAATATTCATCAAACTAGAAATGAATCCAATACCCATTCCAAGATGAACCCAAATCAAATGTATACCAAATTGAAGCTCATTTTTTCCTGTATCATTTTCAAAGCTTAACGCTAGTAAAGCTAAAGTTCCACCAAACAATATGAATGAACCTAACCTTTGAGCAATATAAGCGAGTTGTCGGTAATGATGTAAGAATACACCAGTAAATGCTGAACCTATAGGTGCAGTCAAGGTTGGATAAAGTAATCTTCTTGATGCTACTGATGCTGTTGTCAGCAGGGTTGATTGGAAGAATAGAGGAATCAAGTATAGTGACTAATCAAATCATAAAAAGGGTAATCAGTCTATCTGTGATGGGGAAAGATGCGATAAGAGGTCTGTTACTGACACCGAAGATAGCCATAGCTCCAAAGAAATTAAATAACACCAAGCTCATCATATGTCTATCTGCCAATAATTTGAGAGGTAAGACGGGTAGAGGAGCTGTTCTTTCATGTCTAAAGAATGTGAAAGTCGTAATGAACACACCCGCGAGAGCGACTGGTATTATGGGACTATTCCAAGGTATCTCATGTCCTCCGAGATTGACAACGACCAAGAGAAGTGTAATGGCTGTCATCTATGGTCCTATCAGCTATTGTAAATTCGCTCAGATACACGTGATCATGTTGAAGCTTACGAGTAATCCACTTCCTATATAATCAATATCTTCAGCTCTTAATGTACTCTTAGTGTCAACTCCCTCGTTCAATTCTTTCAGTTTGGGTCTGACTTTCGATATGAACACTGTGATAGCGAATAAACCAGCTGGTATAGGAATGAAATATGCAAATCTCCATCCGATCGAGTCGGAAAGGAATCCTCCTAGAGAGGCTCCAGTCGCTGCGCCGAGCTATCAAGTTCTGTACGTTAGTTACCTTTGAAAGAACTTGTATTATGTGGTAATGACTCACACCGAAGATTGTGTTATTGAACGCTTGGTATAGAGGTCGTAACCTGAACGGCAAGATATCCCAGGTTACCGCTTGAGCACCAGTAATCAATCCTGCACCTATAATAGAGGGTTGCATATCAGTAATCGCACAAGTGTCTTGTCTCAACCAAGCGAACTTACCTCCAATACCACAAATAATTCGAGCAGCTATCATTTGGCTCAAAGATTTACTCAATCCACATAATAGACATCCAATGGTGAATATGGTTACCGAGAAAAGATATATTTTGATTCTTCCGAAAAGATCTGATGCTCTACCATACAGCTATTGGGGTTCGACGTGTAAGTTTTAGGGATTCCACAAGGGCGATTCTATCCTGACTTACCGGTGACAAAGCAGTCGACACAATCAAATAGGAAGTTGCTACCCATGCTATATTATCACTTGCATGGAATTCTGCTCCGATCGATGATTGCGTTGAGGCAGCAATGGTACTTTCGAAAGCCGCTAGAAGTGTGTTTGACAGTAAAGCTACGCAAATGATCAGATTCGGACTGTTTGTATAAACACGTCACTATACGCAATTCGAAATCTGTTAACTTACCAGGCATAACCAACAGGTAATCTGTCCTTGTCATAAACCCAGGTTCTTCTCTTTTATTCCTTGCTTTGGCTAATAGAGCTGTACGTTCCGACATGAACGAAGCGGACATCACAGGTGGAGGTCGGGTCAGGTGATCATCGTGCGGCATTTTACAGATGTTTCAGTGTGTATTATTCGACGAATATGTTGATAATATTTGTCGATTCTGGATGCGATCCTAAGAGTAAGATAGATCCATATATACGTTGAGTTCTATGATATTGAAATATCTGGAGAAAGATGATCAATTGTCCTATTGATGATGACTCATGAAGTTCGTTTACGATGTTGTGATATGAGGTTAAACAATTAAATTACATGATTTCTCCAACTTTGACTAAGAATTTCGTCAAGATCTAGTTTGCTCAATTGACCGACGGGAAAACTACTTGCGCAGAAATTCCTGGTTCATAGCTGAAGGTAATGATCTATACCCTGAGAATGATAGCTCCACTTACGCACGACCAATGCCATCTGGGATACTGCACTTCCGACATCCAGCGATGAGAAGTAGCTGCATGGCCTCTCCTTGCTCAGTACCATAGTATGTGATATTTGAGATGATAGGTGGAAATTATGATACTCTATGAGAGAAAAAGACAAATGAACAAGAGATAAAAACGGTTACACTAGATCACGACATCGAAATTGACAATTCTATAATATATCTAATCATATATCATACTCAGGCACAGGATCATAACATGCATCCCAGCTCCGAACATCAGTCCGGCGGCAATCACCGAAGCATGCAGGTCACGTGCCACTGGAGCTGGAAGATGGGAAGCTAAATAAGATGGTGGAGGTTAGGTCAATTGGTTCTCATCCTTGATCCCGAGATATATTAGACATATTTCTCAATCACCTCTTTCTATGTAACCAGGTGATATCGGCAAAGATCAATCAGTGAGACAGTCTACAAGTGAACTAACACTTCTGCCTGTGTCAGCAACATGTCAGCATCTCAAAAGGATTTCTCTCTCGATGGTTTATTTGGAGTAAAAGGTTTGGACGTGGTGATTACGGGTGGAGGTACTGGAATAGGTGAGTGATTGTAAATGGCGTTAGTCGAACAATGGTGAGGAAGCGTTTTGCTCAGTAAGCTTCCATCCTAGGCTTCTACATGGCTAAAGGCTTTGCCGTCAATGAAGCGATTACCCATATCGTTGGACGAAGACAGGCTAAGCTTGAAGAAGCTAAAGCAGCTATACTGCAGCTGAATTCAAACGCACAAGTAGTTATGTCAGTGAAGACCTTTAAGATACAAGGAAGAGATACTGATACCTTAAGAACTATTGTAGTCACACAGCAGATATATCCTCTCGATCAGAAGTTACTTCCTTAGCATCTTCATTATCCAAAGTAGACGTTTTAATCAATTGTGCTGGAGTCGTCTTCCCTGATCCCCCATGTACCCATCTTACACCATTACCGGAATTACAAAAAGCATTACTTTCATCACCATCTGAAACTTGGTCAAACACATTTCAAGTAAATGTGGAAAGTGTATTCTTTTTATCGGTATCTTTGTTACATCTTTTAGCTGTAGCGCCAAATGGTGGCAGAATCATAAACGTTTCTTCAATTGGATCAACAATGTCAGATCCTAATACACATCAACCAGCTTATCAAAGTTCAAAAGCTGCCGTGAATCACCTGACTAGGTTATTAGCCAGTAAATTTAGAGAACATGGTGTAAGAGTCAACGCTATTTCTCCGGGTAAGTCATTCATGTACCAAGTAGCCGATATGAATCTTTGTACAGTCGACTAATACTTTCGGCTGTAGGTTACTTCCCTTCTCAAATGCAAGATCCGAACAATCCAAAAAGTAATTTGGCAAGATCGAAAGAATTAGTACCTATACATAGAGGTGGTGAAGAGGAAGACGCGGCAGGAACAGCTATCTGGCTAGCTAGTAAAGCAGGAAGCTATGTAGATGGTCAGGTAATACCACTTTCAGGCGGTAGGGATTGGGGATTAGGATCTCAATATTAGAGCCAGAGTCAATCGGGTCTGTATACATTGTTCCTCATCACATTTGGAGACGAAGGAATTTCAATCGGAGGGCTTGTGTTGTACTACTTGTCGTTACATCTTTATGCTTATCTGCGCCAAGTCAAGATACCTAAACTCAAAGCAAGCCTATAAGTATCAACGAGGTCTATTGAGGATAGGTTGTACGGAGCTCTAAGGCCACTTGATGCCGGCTGAACCGTGCATTTCACAATGTCTGTGTCCTTCGGTTCTCTCGCAACCAGGATGGATGACACCTTGCACTTTTCGGACTAGTATAACATCCTCATATTCGTCATTCTTGTGCAAGAAGTAAATCCGAAACAATCCGCAAGTTTGGTAATGCTGTTGCACATATTTATCGGATTCCAGCTGGAGTGGGAGGAGTGACGAGGTATGGAGGAGGGGTTGTCGAAGTATTGCGTAATGACGATCAGGTCCGAGTCCGAAATGACAAACGAATCAATTCCGGGAAATTACACAATCGTTGCTAACTTCACTTCCGAATCACGACAATTCGGGTTTTCATCATCATTCTGCTTTTATTCTTCGCGAACATATGCCTTTATGAATTCTACAATTGACACAATTTACCATCCGAATATGCAGATCAAGATTGGTATCATCGTCTTTATCCGCTGGATACTGGGGTAGTGCTTCAACAAGTATGTGGAGAATCAGAATCGCTGCTCTGTTAGGCTTGGTCACTCTCGCGCTCGCTGTAGCCTTACCTTCTCAGGCGCCTTTCAAATCAAACAATTCACTTCCGGCCCATTCATTGAGGGAGATCGACTCATGGGCTCTGAATCCCACAGGTGATGCAGCTGTCATACGGGTAAAGACAAGCGAGAAGGGACAGTAAGTATCTCACCGGGATAAGGGATGGTGACCGGGGTATATTGACGCGCGTTGCTTTATTAGGTCAAAACACGAATTACATCTACTAGCTATCAACGCTCAATTCACGGTACCTTCAGTCCTGTATGGCTCAGCAGCTGACCAATCTGTGTACACATTCTTGAATGATCAAACTTTCTTGACGATTTCTCCCGCGAATGATGGGCAATGGGAATTGTTTGTTCAAGATCTCAACTATACCACTTTACCTCCAGCTTATCCACCTTCCGCATCTCCGTGTGATTCAATCGGAAAAATCGCATCATCATCTAAAATCACTCAAGCTGTATATGCTGCTCAAGCTGATATCTTGGCTTTACATACCGAATTCAAAGAAGTGATTCTTGTTAAATTGGTAGGAGGAAAGGATGAATGGATGGTTCAAACACAGCTTGTACCACGACCTTATAGCCATCCGGTAAGTTAGCGAAGAAGTAGTATTGACATATATATAAGCTGATCATAATTACGCATATGTTAGGAAGTTGAAGACTTGACGACAAATGGTACACATCTACTCGACTCAACTGTCAGCATATGGGAAGGAGGTAGTTCGTCCTCAGTGAGTGAAGTTGTTCCATGATGTTCATCGAGTAATGGCTAAGCCACTTGATTCGACTATAGATCATCCTTCTCAATCTCCAGGATGTTTCATTACCTCAGCATATAGTAGCTCAAGCCTCCGATGTCATCCTCAGTGCGCCAGCCTTCGAGGGTAATCACGATATCGCTTGGTTATCCCAAAAGAAAAGCGAAAACCGTAAACTTTGGGTATTTAATAATGAAGCGAAATGGGAAGTTGCTTTGAACTTTGATCGTTCGCCCGAAAAGATTATCGTAAGTGGTCGAACTTCTCTACAAGGCTCGGTGAGACTGATACCGTATAATCGATTTCTAGTTTTCCAAAGATGGAAAGGCTATCTACCTTCTTACACCACATTCCCATGAACAATCACTCTATCACTTGTGGACACCCTCTTTCAACGATGTCACATCAATCAAGCCAGTGAGAATCCCTTCAAACGGGACCATTCATTCGGCTATACATGTAGGCATTACTCCACTTGATCATGCTCATCTGATTGGTGTGAAAAGTGATACTTTAAAAAACGAGGGAACAGAATTATGGGTTATCAGTCATTCACCTCATGAGGATCCGACGTATAATTACGAGAATATCAGGTTGACATATTTCACGGGATGAAGCACAAAATACACATGCATGTTGTGTACTAAGGTCGATCAAGTGAGCTGTGCATCATACTTATTCCATATTTGCACTTCCATCTTTTTTGAGAGCAATTACTCCTATGGGCACTCGGCCGAGTACCGAACATCGCGGGCATGAATTTGGATTGCGCAGTATCGCTTTCATATCCAGGTTAATTTCCACTCAATAGCCTGAATATAGACGATACGTTTAGACTGGCTGCTACAATGATCCGATGCGTATACATCAATACTGATTTCTAAAAACTGGACTTAGTAGGGAATGTCAACGAAAATGCATCTGTGAACGTCAACAACATTTTCACAGATATTATCGTTATCTGACAAGCTGGAAATCCTTGTTTATTCAAGGTTCTTTGTGCTCTGCCTGCTCGTGGTCACTCTTACTGATCATCTCACCCGACCTTCCACCCGAAGTTACCCTATGGCGTCACACTTTGTATCAGCTAGAACAAGGGTTCAATAACTATCCTTTAAATTGCACGAAGATCCAGCTCGCTAAAGAGAAGCGAGTTTGTCGCCTTCGATTTGTCTACAAAAGATGCGTGCGAATAGTCACTCCACAGAGTAGTACGTGATTTGGACTAGAGACCTATAAATACATTGAAAAAATTACTGTCAATCGTGTGCAAATTCATCTGTTATACATTTCAACAAACAATTACCATTACTTCACAAAAAATCATCGAAGATGCCTGACCAATCAATATTCGAAGGAATGACTGAACATGGTGATACTACCATCGAACAATATGATGGGAGAAGTTATATCACCAACACAAGTTTTCCAAATACTGGCGGACGTATCTGCTTCACTGGCCCTCACCCAACCTGCGATAGACACAACACAAAAATGTCAATAAGACCATATGACAAGTATAGGGGAATTCCTACCTCCTGGGTATGCGATACTCAAGGATGTACATCAGATGAACTGTTTTATGATAATAGACCTTCCCAGCCTTCCCAACCTTCGGAGCCCTCTCAACCGTCTGAACCGTCTGAGCCATTTGAGCCATTTGGTTCACCTGGGCCGTTTGGGTCACCAGGACCGTTTGGATCTCCTGGGCCATTTGGAACACCAGGACCGTTTGGATCGCCTGGGCCATTTGGAGCACCTGGATTTTCTGAGCCTTCTAGTCCTGGTAGGCCTGGTAGAACAGGTAGACGTGGTAAGCCTGGTAGACGCGGCTGGCCTAGGGAGTCTATCACATCAAGCTCATCGGCTACCAGTACTAGGGTAAGTGTTATCTTGCTTCATGTCCGCACTAAAAGACATCGCTGCGTTGATCTCGTTGCTGCCTTTATGCTAATCTAAGCATTCCAGCCTGCCTCAAAGACAATTAGCTCGATCATATCGTCTAGACCTGACAGATCAGAACGAGAAGAGAACCCAAGGGCAAGGAGCTCAACATTCATTGCTTCCGAGAATGACAGCAGTGTACCAGATACCCCAGGATACAAGGGTGGGTCTAAAAAGTCTACAAAGCCAACCGCTCTTCAAGCCACTGTCAAGGACGAAAGCGAAGAGGAAGGGTATGTTGTTGTGGATGATTCAAATGACGAGTTCGAAATAATCTAGCGTTCTCCGCTTGTTCAGCCTTCTCGAAAAGCTCCTGATACAGGATAAAAGGTATTATCACCTCATGAAATGCATTTCTTGACCGTTATCGTCGTCTACGCGCTCTAATAGCTTTGCTGTATAACGTTATCCTGAATTGGCCGGTTACGATTCAGCGATGTTACAATTGAGCCAAGATACCGTTTCCGACTGAGAGGCAAAATGAGGCTGAGGAGGAGCTAGTAAAATGAAGCTCCTATCGTTGTTTTCGAAGTGTAATTCAACAGCGCAAAACGTCAACGATTGTAAACGATCTTACAAAAGAGGGTGAGTGACCGAGGCGAAGATAGCTGGGACGGAGTTACTTCCTTCTGCGGGTAAAGGAAGGAAAGAGAAGCAAAACAAGACTGACGTAGAGGTTTACAAAGGAGATTCCATGCTCTCTGCGCATTCAAAAGATCTCTCCAATACGGTACAGATGAAAAGAAAAACATGGGATGACGCACTTTCTTATCGTAACACCTTTGTCGTGTTACTGTCAGAGTGAAAGTGGCCGGTCGGAGCTGTACTAACCGAGCACTCTTTTGTACAGCTCGACTCAGAAGAGGAGCAAAAACGACTTTCACATACTCACTATGGTAAATCCTCGGTCATGCAGCTATAGTTCTAAGGTATAAAAAAGCTAAAGATGCGCTCACTTCTTGTGATTCCTACTTTACCATCACACTTCCACTTCATACAACACACCTGCAAGTACAAATCACTGTAAATTACTCAATCTAATCGATATGTCCACCTCAACCGATTCAGCTGCCCCAAAATGCCCTACTCATACTACTAAATCTATGGCATTCACATTATCAGATAACAAGCCCATATGGGGTTGTAACACTGTCAATTGTAAGAGAGAATACTCATACACCGGTCCTTCATGCCCAACCCATGGAAGTATGAAGCTTGCGGTTACTGATCAAGGAGATTGGTATTGGGGATGTACCAATGATGACTGTATAGAATTTTCGGACTTGGAAGTCAAACCTCGTATCGCACCAAGAAGGTCTGCCTATATTGCGCGAAGTGGCGAATTTCCACCAGTAAGTCGCTCAGCTAACCTAGATCTTGTACTATAAATTCTGCCTGCCACAAGGGAAAAATGCTGATCATCTTCAAAACCCATTACCTACAGCCTGATCGTGAGGTTCATGATGATCTTACAACCATCGCTGGAGGCTTCTTCTCACCCGAAGACCGCGTCTAGGTACGATACTCTGTAAACTATTCGGTCACATAGAAGGCGGTTCGGATAATCTTCCATATGTTATAACGTTCCATAGAAACTCCATCCATTGTGAAGAGATACGATAGTTCAAATCACATGCATATTTCAAATCACATGCATATGACCTTGTTACACAAATTCGAGTCTTGCCAAGTGGTGATTAGAAATGTTTACATAAGTCTATCCAGCCTCCAAACTGTTGTATTTCTGATAACGAGTATGCATATACGTCTATATAAGTCTATAATCTAGTTATATGTGTTACAATATGTATAATACTACAATAAGGATATCTAAGCAGCTCGACGAGGTTCAAGGATACTAGTCTAAGTAAAATGTTATAAAGCTACTTGATGCTTACGTAACTCAACACTTTTTTGTACCAATTTGACTCAAAGAGGGACTTTCACAGTTGCATTATTGATTCCCAAAGGTAAGTTGCCCCCCGATCACTTTGCCTGCCAGTACAGATAGACACTTATCTTCATCAACTAAATTTCCCTGTATGGCCAACCGCAGAGAGTTGAGGGTGACTAATCACCAAGGAAGCATGTCCCTTCTATACAATGGAAGAAAAACATAAACATGTTTCATGGTCAAGGTCTCTACCCCCGAATTTTCACGATGAAAGGTACTTACTGATCAAAGGTTCTCCGTAGTCTGCATATCTTACAAATATGTCGGACGCCGCATGATCACCTTTGTGAATTGTTGCAATTGACCGAGATAGGTGGAGTACCTACATATTTTCGACTCGAATAGTCTACACTCCGGCTTTCCTTACAGGATCAACTTGGTTCATATTCGCAAGGTATATAAGCAGTGCTTTGAGCGAGTAAATTCTTATCTTTTCCAACAACAACAATCATACCCATAACCCACCTAGCTTATCTTATTAATTACATAGCTTATCACTTCGAGTGGCCAAACTTTCAATATAATCAACAATATGTCCGAGTCACATCAATCTTCTTCAGTGAGTTTGGCGGTTACTTAATGTTTCGAATACTGTACCGTTGAGCAAACCGCTTGCTAACCGTAAAATGAACTTGATCTTATCCCAAAGAGTAAGGCTCCAAGTTTTGCTTCCATGAAATTTGGAGCTATCCCAGAAGGGTCAAGGGCATCTTGTGAGTTGGACTTTATCACGCAAATCGTAATCACTGATGCCAATTCATAACTCACAGACAACGCTTCCGCCGGTGGTGCATCTCTTACAAACTTTGATGTCAAAAGTTACGCTTCTAAAGCTGCGTCCGATGCTGCTTCCCAACAACGAGCTCTAGATGATATGAAACGATCTCAGGGAGGCTCCTCTTCTGGATAGCTACAGCCTAGACTCTGCTGTAGGGTATTATGTGAAGTTACATTCTGTATGTTACACATCCTGTACAGCACTCTTACTGGTTGTGGCGGAATTTCCTATTTTCCCTCGCTTTTGTAATATGAGTTTGCAGTTGCTCGATTACCTATCTGCATTAATTATAATGCTCAACTGAAAACGGTCATTTCATAGGTGAATTCTTGTCGTGATTGACTAAAAGCTTGCTACCGACTACGGTGTTCGTACTACTGTATCACTTGAGCAGCATGATCACCTTCGATCGAGAAGCTTGTGCCTCACTGATCCAGTTGGGCTTCTCCTTGCGTAACAGACATATACAAGTATGCAGTTGGTAAGCTCTCCGAAAAGTTCATCTATGCAGTAAGTATTCAGGCTACCTCAAGCCTCACATATTGTGCGCAGAGTATCGGCGCAAGTCACATATAGCAGGACAGAGTCCCCTGTTGATGCGTTACTACTGCAAGAAATACCTGCCACTTTGACTTCCAGTCGAGCTTAACCTGGTACAAGTCAGAGCAGTATGATGTCTATTAGCAGTTTACCTTGATTGGTATCGCTAACCGAGTGACAATGAATGATGCATTCGGTGTACAGCAGTGTCCTCCTTTATTTGTTCGAGATAATTCTGCAAGGCAAAGGAAATACGTATAATGGTCTCGAAACATAGGGCAAACGGCCTTTGTGAATCCGTTGATGCCTACCCTTTGAGGTCCATCCTTTGATCGCGCAGTATGCTCCATTCTAGAAGACACAGCCTTTGTCATGAGCCAGCGCATAGGTAGTTATGGTCATTGCCACGCTCTGTAGAATATATAAACAGCGTAAAAAAACTGGGAAGAGACTGGTATTCTTGACAATTCTATATCATCAAATTATCACTTCAATACTTTTTCTTGAATAATTTTATCGTCTAACCATCGCAGCGTGAATAATTGATTAATCACAAATATGTCTGAACAACACACCTCTCAAACCAATCAATCTGCAGGAAGTGATTATTGGGCAGCCGCTAGACGCGATGTGAGTAAATCAGTTTTATGCTTCATATTTCGATTACAAGTGTTGTTTCGAGTATCCATATACCTAGAGATAACCTCTTTCCATCCATTCTATAGAACCGTCTTAAAGCTTCTGAAGGGCAAGTGCCTAGCGAAAATAAGAGAGCCTTCTGTAAGTGTATCCGAGATATCGCACAAAAACAAGCTACGAAGGTTGGCGCAGGTGTCCTGAGATACAATATCGCGGCTAATGCATAGCGATTATCGATAAAATTTTATCGCAGATAACCCTATTAAAACAGGTCCTCGTACCGAAACCTACAAATCTAACGAGCAGCTGTTCAATGAGGCTAAAGCCAGCTCAAAAGCCGAAGGAGCTCAATCAGAAGTCTGGGGACAATCTTCTCAAGGGGGTTCAACCTCAGGATAGATGGTGCTGAAAAAATTGAAAGACTATCTTTTAGATCATATATTTGAGTTCAGTTTGCGAGTCTGCTTTAGTCTTTCAGTTCAGTTCATCATTACAAGATCTCATATACATAGGACGAGTTTAGTTTATTGAATGCATGTTTATGTGTTCCGTGCCACATTGATCTCCAGCTCTCTCGCTGATAGTCATCACCTTTTCTGAACAATCGAAAAATCAAAAGAGTTTCTACTTGTTGACGCATCGTGACTCGATTGATTAAAATTAAATTTATAGCATTTCAACCTTTCATTTTTACAGGTGATTCCAACCGCGATTCTAATAAATTCGATATGACCGGAGATAAGGAGAAAACCAAAAAAACCGTTTCTACCGTTTATGACCATGATTATCAGTACAGTGTTTGAAGGTGAATTCGTCTTAAAAGAATTAACCGAATATAAAACACCAATTTATTATGATTAGAAGGCTGAATAATTTTTGAGAGCCGCATGAATCTTCCTCTGAATTATTTCAACTCCTATAGTTTGGAAGACTGCTTTTCGCATACAATCGGTCCATCATCCTTTGATGTTTGGGTCAATGTTGAGTAACTTCGATTTCACTTTACTATTAATGGTATCAGAAAAGATAAGCGATCGATATATATATATATATATATATTTATGCGTGTGTGTAGAGCATATTATCATCCAACCTTTCTTTTTTGTACAATCTGACGAATTTACTGTATTTTCCACGATTAGCCATAACTGAATAGCAAAAGTAGGATCAATGAGTCAAGCAAAAGAAGTACCTACCTTATCAACGAGCCAAACCGAGGACAATGATTATGATGGAGGATATTGTCCGATGCACGTTCATCCTTCGCCGCTCTACAAATATGATGCCAGCAGTTGGGGAACAGCATACAAAACAATAGTGGAAAATCAGAAATATGAATTTCAGATTACTTGCAATGATTTACATGCTGTTGAATATGCAAGAAGAAAAGGCTGGTTAGATGAAAATGGTCAACCTAGTGTATTGTTATCAAATGGATCCGTAAGTTTCATTCCTCCTCAAAGCTATAATTTAGCTGAATACCTGGAAACGCTTAGAAGCAAAATCAGGTATCCAAAGAGGTTAAAATCAGCGATAATACGACCGAATCTATAGTACGATCATCTCGGGCAAGTCAGTATAAGTTCAATCTATTTTCCTCATTCCGAATCACCCGTTTAGACAATATATCATGGTGATGGTTAACTGATTATCTTTTGGTTCACTGATGAATCGTTTGTTGTTTAGATTTGCCAAGAATTGATACTACTATGAGTAGTGTTGATAGCGAGCCATCAACATCTTCGGGTAGTTCTTCAGGTATGAAGAGACATTCGCACGGTACACCCAAAGAACTTCAAGCTCGTAGATTACATGTAAGTGTACATGCGTTACGCTTTACAGTAACACTGGGGCATCAACTGTGTTACTGGTTTCAGCAGATAACAGGTACTCATTATTTTGCGTAATTCCTTCTAGCATAACTCACCAAGAACACCTATTAGTTCACGAAATCATAATCCATTGAGGACAAGCGAAGATATCAGTCACTTTGTGTGTGAGATCAGGAGACCTGATGACATCTTCCGTTCAAGCACTCACAACGCTTTTCCTGAAGTACCGCAAGTCGAGGAAATCAGACTACACACATGTCAATGACGTGATGATTAAGTGATGACAGTCAGTAGTAAGGGCTGGAACGGACTATCTTGTATATGTGCCTTACAGCTTACTGTGCTTGGAAACTTTGACAAGTATCTCGTTTAGGTACAATTTATGCATCTACCTTCCGATTGATTCTATTTAGTCTATTTAAATCTATAGTCTATATAATATAACGCCTGCAGTATAGCTTAGTGAGCTAATTAGAAAGCTAATCGGAACGTTGGTATGTCAGTTATGCACGACTCGATGTGTTGCGTGGGGGAAAAACAACTTACCTTGGTTGAATAACCATCCACCGTCAATAACAAATTCAGCGCCGGTAACGTATTGATTCTAAGAAGCAGGCACAAGTTCAGCCTTATTGCGCTTTCGGGGTAGAATTGTGGAACATGAAGACTCACGGTAATGATACCAAATATACATTGAGCATAATCAATAGCATTACCAGGTCGACCGAATGGAATTCCCCATTTAGTTTTAAATTCTTGAGTGTGATCATCGGATCCAGTGTTGTTTTCATTTGGAATGATTGTCATGCCCTGAAAGTTCGACGTGAGTTAGCTTGGGGCTTTTAAATTGTAAAGATGAGGATTGGAAACTTACAGATGGGAAATATCCAGGGCAGACAACATTCTAAACATCAGATTGTATTCAGCAATTTTACTTTGATCATACTGTGGTATGGCTGAGAAAACTTACTACTCTGATATTCAAACCTCTTCTAGCGAATTCTAAAGCTTGTTGATGTGATAGAGAGATAGTGGCGGCCCTGTAGTAGGAAGTACAGAATATTAACGTCGAAAAAGGCTTGTGGATTCCGAGAGAGAACAAAATACTCACTTTCCAGCATTATAATGGAATTGACCTCTTTGAGAAGTTTTAGTTATACCAGACATTGAAGCCAAGTTGACTATATTTCCAGGTTCACTGAATTTACCAATAGTTTTAGCAGCTGCTAATAATGGTAAGAAAGCGAATGCTGTGAAGTGGTATGAAGCTGTATTGATCCTCCATACATCGGCCCTATCGAAGTGAAAATCAGTCATCAAACATCTTGGATTGTTACAACGGGAAAGGCAAATAGTCAAATTGGTTATTAAACTAGCAAAAAGGGGATGAAACCATGGAGCCATTACAGATATAATGCTCACCATTGTTCAAAAGTTTCACCTTCAAACATTTGTTTAGATAATCCTTCTGCAGTTTGTTCACATGCATTGATATCTGTTGCTCCGGGGAAGATACCGTGGTCTAAGATGATAATAAAAATATTAATCCACATTCAGTATACACAGTCACTCCATGATTGGCTTGATTTGACTTACTGTTGATAAGAACGTTGACCCATTTCTCTTTAGATTGAACTTCTTCAACGAATTCTAAGAGAAAGAAGGAAGGATATTACTGGATTATTATCATGACAAATTCCTTTGGATAAAGGCGTTTTTGAACTCACTCTTTATACCTTCTTTATTACTAACATCAGCTTGAATAGCAATAATTTCACCTTTTCCTTTATTTCCTAAAGATTTATAACCTTCTACAGCGTTCTTTAATGGTTCTTCTCTTCTACCTGTTATATAAACTTTTGCACCATTTTCAGCTAATGCTGTTGCTGTAATTAAACCTAAACCAGTTCCACCTCCGGTAACTAATGATAGGTTCAAGAAATAAGTATAATTTAGCTGTGATATCTATTGAGATGGGGGGTTGAACATACCAATAGCAACCCAACCTTCAACATTGAATAATTTGGGAATTTCAAGTACACCTTGACCTAAAGTTGTGAATAAAGCTGTTTCGGACATATTGAAGTGAGGTATCTATTTGCTGTTCTTCCTAATCGTTGTTCACTGATAAGTATTTATAGTTATGGAAGATATAAAAGGTAAGAAGTCTTCAGCTTTATTTATATTTTCTTCATAAGTATAAGTATATCAAATGCCGATTGTAAGACCAAGTGTAACAAAGCAAGACTAGTGGTTTCTTCCATTAGAGGGTACTCTTAATTACTCTTCCTTTGTTGACAATATATATGTATGACGTCAATGCGATGATGTTTGACAATCTAAGTAAGGAATCTTCATACACTTGCATTATACTTCAATAATCACATATCTTCAAAGGTTTTTGGGGACTTGACAGTCCTTTACACTGTTTTCAGAGTAACGATACAGGAAGATGAGAAGGGTATCAAAGATATGAAGAAATCTTATCGGATAAACAAAGGAACGTAAACCTAAATGTGGACCCGTTCGGTTTAAAGCGATAAGTGGAGGCGGTTCTTTGTCATGCTCATGCTCTCATCAAGGTAAGATACAAAGTATAATTATTTCGTATAGCTATACATATGGATATGTAGAGTATGATGGGATATTGAACAGGTTTGGTACTGCTAGTGCTTGGTATGGATGCTATGGTGGTTATCCCATCAAAATCTTGCAATATCCCTCAGATAATCTGATATTTCTCCACTTGGATATCCCATCACAGAATCGAGCTCTGTACTATAGAGATTACACCGAGTAAGTTGTATACAACAATGCATCTATACATTACCCATAACTTCCACTCGACCTTTTCCTTTTGTTTCGTTATTCACCAAATCTGTTATTGTTCGGAATGCACCAGGACTTATTTGGACGATCTACAGAGGGAATAGGAGTTAAGGTTAGCAGTTGAAGCCTTGACAGAAATCGATATGACAAAGAATATAATGAACGAGGAAATCGGTCAAATGCAAAACATTTCATTAGACTTACAGCTTCCCAATCCATATCCATTAAATCTTCTTCAACTTCATCAACTTCTTTTAACAATTGATCTTTAATTTTTTTAGCATCTTTATTTGACATTGTAATTCTAATTCTCATTCTTGATCTTCTTATAGGTAAAGTAGTGTTTTCTTCAGTGGACAACTTTTTAATTAATTCTAAAGCTTGTGGTTTTGCAGGTTTATCAGATTTAACTGAAAATCCAATTTCTGACATTGTTTTTTCAATCATTCCAACTGTATGTTTACGATTCGTATTTGGATCAACTGTCATTTCTGAGACTAATGTTGCTATTTCTCTTGATAATGATGATAATTGATGTGTTCTTTCTAAATTGTTGATTTGTAATTCACCTTTACGCAATATCTAATAGTGATTTAATTGATAATTTCATTAGATATTGATCTCCCCCTTACACTACACTATGCTCTTGTTCTCCGTTTCAAGATTGTCATAACCATTCAAGTGATTACTCATTTACTCACCTCCTCAATTGCCTTGTTCAAATCATCCGTCTGAAAACATTTCGTCCAATCATCTTTTTTAGCTACTAAACCTTTTGGTACATTGGTAAATATCTGTTCTATCTGTAAGATTTCTGATAAATCGGTTTCTCTATAAGCCCACGAAAGTGTTGAATCAGTCAAGAACCTCTGGGACATCATGAGAATGCTGTGGCCATCTGAATTGAGTATAGAATTGATATCGTTGAAGCGTATCTGGGTTATAAACTTACACTCCTGATCGGAATTCTGATACTTTATTTTGATAACATGCGATCTGATACCATTGAGTGATGAGTTGATATCAGAAAGGCTTTGATGTAAATTAGTTCGTTTAACATGTCACTCACCTCAAATCTCTTTCCACCCTTCTTCATCCGAACTATACTAACATTTGTAAGTCTAATACGAAGAGAGACTGATGGTAAGTATCGTCGTATGAGACAGCAATGTTAAAACGATTGATGACTATTTGGGAGCTTACTTGATCTGTGTTCCAGGTTGTTTATTCATTTTCAGGATATCTTTATCTTTTAGTTAATGTGTTATCTGTAACTGAGATCTATTATATCTCAAAATCCATGCGTTGTCGTTATGTATGCTCTTGATCAAATTCCAAGATATCACTCTAATATATACTTTTTGAAAAATCACAAAGTAATATCCATATAATCTTCTTCCTTTTATAGACGTCATGTCAATAATGAAACTGAAAAAGTCCAACCGTGGGAAAGTGATGAATGACGTGTTTTATGTCAAAGAGTCGGCTCCGAGATGAGGGTTATACGAGTACAATTGAACAACGTCGACCACTTTTATATCTGTTCTGTATCTGTATTTGATATATATATCTTTGCTCTAGAGACAACATTCCAAGCATAACACGCAAGCAGCTGGACTAGATAACGGCATTCATCAATACGTATATAATGCGAATATAGCAGAAGTGAAAATCATACGAAATCACCTATAAAACCTTGCAAAGGCAGTATAATCTCCAAATTCTCGAAAAATGAAAGTCTTTGAAAATGATATAACGTATAAGTGAGTTTTGTGAGACAAGAATCTTATCGGATCCGATCATATCAACTCCAAAATATATGAGGGAAGCTTGCAATGGGTATACTAAAACGATACACCCATCTATCTGACTTGACTCGCATTTATAAAGCGTCGTAGAAGGGATGGAGAAGCTCACACATAATCTTGCCAATTCAATAGCTATTCCCCAATCCAAACTTTATCAGCATTACATCGTAAATATCCTAATCCATATGCAACACATGTATATTCAGTAGATACTATAAATAGAAGTGTTGATCCTGAAACTGGTATATTGAGATCAGAGAGGTTGATAGGTGTTCAACAAGGTGCACCGAAATGGATAACCAAGGTGAGTTTGGTTTTTTTTTTTTTGACAATAATGATTATAATTGAGACAAATTCATTCATTTATGAAAAGAAAATACGTATGTACGCAGCTTATATAATGTGTATCTTCTAGTTATTCCATTTACCTCCAACAGCATATGTAAGGGAAGTAGTTTTCGTTGATCCAGAAAATGTAAAAGCAACTTCAATGTCTGTTAATTTAAGTTTAGCTCAATATGTGTAAGTAATTTACATCTTATTTCAATTATGTCACCATATACTATCCTTCAAAGCTTATAACCAAATGTCATTAGGTCATGTCTCGAATTAATAAATTATCTTCCATCAACTTTGAATCCAGGTACAACAACGCAATTCAATCAAAGAGCTCTATTGATATCTAAATTTCCAACAAGATACGTTGCAAGGAAAATCGAACAAGCTTCTTTAGATAGATTTAAATCTAATGCAGGTATAGGTAAAAAAGGTTTCGAATGGGTTTTAAATGGTGGTGATCAATCTAGTTTACCAAGACCAAGTTTAGATTAAAAAGATTAGATCAAAAGGATGATCCATATAAAAGGAAAGGAAGGATAAGTTTGAGAAAGCTAGTGGTACGACCAAAAGGAAAATAATACAGGGATTAAATGATACAGACGACATACAAATATGACCTCAACACGTTATGTTCAACACGACAATAGTCAAAACAACAGTTCAACATTAATGATATACAATAAATACCCTTCAGACACAATTCAACATGTAAGACGAAACAATAACATTCAATTCAACATGATCACCAAAGAAATCAAGGATAGATAAATAGCGTTGTAATAGATACTTTATAATGCAGGTACAGACCATTCAACGAAACCGATAATTCATTCATCGATTGCGTGCAGACCGTCCATTCATCAAGGCTTAGATTCTTGCCAGCTTGATGATACGATATGAGCAAGCACGGCTTTTCGAAAAGTATCACAGATGAATAGTGATAATGCATGACAATAGTAATCTATACCATTGTCTCTCAAACTGAGTAGGGTGTTTGTAAAGTTGCTACTGTATTTTAGTAAATGGTGTTACAGTAAAAATACACTATCTATGTTTGAAGAGTGAAATACAATTTATGCTACAGTGAAAGTGATATGAGGTGTGTAGTCTATAAAGTGAGGTGTGAAGTTCTGATATTATGCTACAAATAAAAGAGAAGCTGTGATTGGAATACGTCTACCCAACAGGTTGACATCCAAAGGAGAAGAACGATGTCAAATGTTTTAGAAATCGGCTTCTGTACTGAAAACTCTTCTATTTAACCTATCATCTACGCCTCCTTTTCCACTAGGTAATGAAGGTGTACCTGATCTCGATACATTGGCAAGTTGGTACGATGATACTCTAGATTCGAAGAAATCTATTACAACATGACAACACGATTGAATATATTAGCTGTGAGAACCCCAATATATCACTTGGGAGCAAAAGAGCAGCTATGACGTACTTGCTTTTCCTTGTAATGAGATCAATTCCATCCAGTCGAATGGATTTGTAGCGTGATATATCTTTGAATATCCTAAATCTACTATAAGTCGATCGGCAACGAATTCGATATATTGACACATCAACTATAGATATATACGAATGTCAATGATCTCTCCGCAAAACAGCATCACCACAATTCGAACGAGTGATGTTAAACATCTGAGTGAATGAGTCAAATGAATTTAGATATATGAGTTCACTCACATCCGCATTGATACCTATGAGGCCACACGGTAGAGCATCCGTCAAGAATTCTTTTTCTATCACCACAGCCTCGGTAACGATGTTATGTACTTCTTCTTCGGAACAACGGTGTCTGAGATGATTGTACAGCTACGAATAGAGAATCGAGGTCATCAGTCCCGACATCCATTTAGCTTAACTGACGAGGACTTACCAAGCAGGCAAAATCCTGGATAATCGTGCGTCGTACGTTATTAGCTGATTGACTATCGATGTCTATCTCACCAGCTAATACTCACGGTATGTGTACCTTCATCTCTACTTATCAATTCATTTGAGAAAGTCAATCCAGGCATAAGACCTCTTTTCTTCAACCAGAAAATAGCGGCGAAAGATCCAGAAAAAAAGATACCTTCTACACATGCAAAAGCGACTAAACGCAATCGGAATGGCTACATTGGTATCATTAGCTTGATAATTTGCGAAGGATATCGGTATGCTACAATAGTATACTAACCATCTCATCTGTTATATACTTCAATGCCCAATCCGCTTTCTTCCTTACACACGGTACTGTCAAGTTTTTCGTTTCGTTTCAATATCAGCTTTTCTCTCCTCTTTTTATAGAGTATATATGTAGAGCTTACTATTTTCCATTCCTCTGAATAAGAAATCTTTTTCTTCACTATCTCTTACATAAGTTTCAATTAATAAACTATATGTTTCACTATGTACTTGTTCCATCATAGTTTGAAATGCATAAAATGCTCTTGCTTCTGATATTTGAACATCAAGCGAGAATTGCGAAACGATGTTTTCTAAAGAAGAACATTTTACGCATAGTACGAGTTAGCAAATTATACTGGAAATTCAGATGACTCTAAACTCACCCCCAACAATACCATCACTAGCAGCGAAGAAAGCTAAAATTCTCAATATGAAGAATCTCTCTTGTTCCGTTAATTTCTCATTCCAATCAACTAAATCATGACCTAAATCAAGTTCTTCGGATGTCCAGAAAGATGCTTGAGATGCTTTGTATGCTTGCCATATCTGTGGACGTGTTGGGTTGTATCAGCAAAAGCAGAATTCTTTCACTAATAGTGATCGTCATACTGTAAAGACTTCACTACCTCGTCCGGCTGAATGGCTTGGACAAAGCTCACCCTCACAAGAAGAATGGATATAAGAAATGCTTCACTTACCTCTCTATACTTTATAGGAAATAAAACAAATCTATCATTTGATTCTCTCAATATATCTTCGTCATCTTCTTCTAGAAATCTTCTTTGTTTACTCTCTTCTCCCTTTTCTTGCTTTTTCGCCTCCACTTCGTCTGTACGCTGCTGCTGCTGAGTAATAGTCATCGTACTCATTGCACTTTCTAGAGAAGAACTACTATCATACATAGGTCTAAAGTTGTTTATACTAGATATCTGATCTAAATCATCTATTGAAGTTGCTGTTGAACAGTGCGAACTACTTGAAGATGATCGAGTTTTACTTTGTCTTGAGGATGATGATGGTTTACTTGGTCCGGCTATAGCACCAGGAGCCGGATGATATGTGTTTCCTGTTGGTTGTGAACGAGTAAGCGGTGTTGGCATTTTGAGTATGAGTATAAGCCTCTGATCGAATTGGATGTGAAGTAAGAACAGAATCAGATGAATCAAGATGGATGCAGTATACAGTATACAGTATCCGGTAATAGTAATGTTCATTCATGTCGATCGATAATTCTTGCAACAATGAAAACAAAAAATCTCCACAGTAACATGACGCATCAACCCCTCATAATAGCGTGTCAGCCATGTGGTTTACTATGGATGGTCCAGTCAACTGGGGTGTCAGGATATTATGTAAGATCAGTTTAAATCTACAACTGTTATTGGTCTGTTATTCTTTCAAGCGCTTATTTGCCGTCGCTTATAGGGCATGATTACGTGATACTACACTATAGGTTATAAGTGTTATAGATAGGCATTTATAATAGGTTTTTATTTATATACCCAAAATATATATCGATCGTCTTTTGATTTTGCCTCCTTATATATCACTTAATCTTCACTGGTCATTCACCCAATAATCTTTATAGTAACAAAATGTCAGCACCAAGACAAATAACAAGATTAGCTAGTAGAGCTATATCTAGACGAGCTTCACCTTTGGGCAATGGTATAATACGAAATCAAAGATCATCAATTTTGTCACCTTGTCAATCATCTTCATCATCGTCAAATCAGTACCAAGTTAAAGGTTTAAGTGTAAGATATGGATCACATTTACCTGAAAGATCTCCAAATTTTGTAAAACCAACTGAAAAACATTTAAATGATTTAAAAAAAATTGTTAGTTCATCGCTAAGTAGTTTAGATGGTACAGCAACACAAGAAGAATTAAAATCATTTAATGATGATTGGATGAATAAATATCATGGAAATTCAAAAATTGTATTAAAACCAAAAACAACAAAAGAAGTTTCTGAAATTATGAAATATTGTTATCAAAATGATTTGGCTGTTGTTCCTCAAGGTGGTAATACTGGTTTAGTGGGTAAGTTTGGCAGCGGCGGTAGCTAGGGGTGGGATGGGGGCATTGCCTTTCTTTTGGCGGTTCGGGGTGGGTTGGGGGCAGTTTGATACTACGGCAGTTAGGGGTGGGTTGGGGGCATAGTAAACTAAAGGGTGGGACGGGTGGGACAATGTATACATTGGTGGCTAGGGGTGGTGGCTAGGGGTGGTAGCTAGGGGTGGGATGGGGGCATTGCCTTTCTTTGGCAGTTCGGGGTGGGATGGGGGCATAGTAGACTGAAGGGTGGGATGGGTGGGATTGTATACTAACTATAATTACATTACCTTCTGTTCTTAGGCGGTTCAAACCCAGTACACGACGAAATAATCCTAAATCTAAGCAATATGAACAAAATCAGATCATTTGACCAAGTTTCAGGATGCTTAGTGGCAGATGGTGGTGTTGTATTAGAAGCTGCAGATCATTATTTAGCTGAAAAAGGATTTATATTCCCGTTAGATTTAGGTGCAAAAGGATCATGTCATATTGGTGGTAATGTTGCGACCAATGCAGGTGGTTTAAGATTATTAAGATATGGTAGTTTACATGGAACAGTTTTAGGTTTAGAAGTTGTTTTACCTGATGGTACAATTTGGAATGGTTTAAGTAAATTAAGAAAAGATAATACTGGATTTGATATTAAACAATTATTTATTGGTTCAGAAGGTACAATAGGTATTATAACTGCTGTATCTATAATGTGTCCAAGAAGACCAAGTGCAATGAACGTGGCTGTATTTTCTTTAGAATCTTATGAAGCTGTTCAAAAAGTTTTCGCTGAAGCTAAAGGTCATTTGGGTGAAATTTTATCTGCTTTTGAGTTCTTTGATAAACAAAGTGTAAGTAGTTGATCCATTTCTCGACGATTTAGAAATAGACACTTATAACCTCCCCCTTACATATATATAGTACGCCCTGGTAAAACATCATCAAGAAGAAAATGGTGAAGCTGAAAGAAAAGTATTCGAAACTGAAGGTGATTTCTATTGTTTGATAGAAACTGGTGGTAGTAATGCAGAACACGATGAAGCTGTGAGTTGACATAATTGATCTAATCTGGAGATATTACTAGAATGGTTTCTCGAATATAGAGTTCATTGTGCTGACTAACAACGCCCCACGTTTTCACAGAAACTTACCGGTTTACTAGAACATTTGATGGAAAATGAAATGGTTTTAGATGGTGTTTTAGCACAAGATTCAACTCAATTCCAAGCTTTATGGAAATTACGTGAATTAGTACCTGAATCAGCTGGTAAAGCAGGTTCAGTATACAAATATGATGTTTCAGTACCTGTTGCCAAAATGTATGAACCTGTTGAACAATTAAGAGTTAAATTGAGAGAAGGAGGTGTTTTAGAAGGTGATGGTAAGATGGAAGGTCCAATTAAAGCTGTAACAGGTTATGGACATATCGGTGATGGTGAGTTTTGATCTCTACCATAGGATAACTTGTATCAAGATATACTTATGATTGTTATTTGTATTTGCTGACTGAATTCGATCATCTCGCATAATAGGTAACATTCACATCAATATCGTCGCAACTAAATATACAGATGAAATTGAAAAAATAATCGAACCATATGTATATGAAGTTGTATCAAAATATGATGGATCCATTTCAGCTGAACATGGTTTAGGTGTAATGAAAGCACCTTATATTGGATATTCAAAAAATCAAACTTCAATTGAATTAATGAAAAAAGTTAAACAAATGTTTGATCCTAAAGGTCTATTAAATCCTTATAAATATATTGTATAGACGGAAGAGGGAATTCCATTAATATATATGCATAGATTAGCATTTTTTATCATGTTTGATGATGATCTAATGCATTCAGTAGCTGTATTAGGATAGAAAGCTGTATTCTGGAATGATGAGAAGAAGAGCGAGTTGTAGCGCTAGCTTATCGTATACTAACAATTCTGTTGCTTTTCACGTATGGTCTCGTGCTCCTGATATACTGATCCTGTCCACAGTAATAGTAAACAAGGGTAAATTCTGTTACAGGACAAAAGGAGAATGTAAGAAATTGTTTTTTGTGGTATTTCAGGGATCAAAGCATTCCTACAGTATTCCCAGTGGCGGCGTTTCATGTCAAGGATTTAACGTTTCAAGTACAATAGAAGAATCATCCTTCGCTATACGAGTACATATATCAAAGTTTGGGTGTTTGATCGCTGTTCGGTATACTTTTTATTGGGAAGGATACAAGATACGTGGATGATCATTCAAGCATTGAAGCGGGAAGCAAAGTCACAATGAATACCAAACATCTGTTTCTGTCATTATAAAAAATGCACAGGTCCATTTGTAGTCTTGATAATGATCTGTGCGTTTCATACATGTAACAAAAACACTTTTCAATGATTGATTGAATACAACTACAGCTTTTGTACGTATTGTTGTTGCTTTGAGCATTTAATTATTACTCATATGCTATGCATAACTACCATTATTCTGCTATTTCTCTTTTATACATACCTATATTCTGTATCAGTCTCATCCTTTGATATCTGCTCCTCGCTTTAGACGATACCTTTGGTACCAGCAATTTCATCTTCACCACATCTAGTTGACCAAGTCACTCAAAGTGTCACTCCTTTATTCGAGATTATTCAAAACCGCCTCCTTTTCCATACGAAAATCATTCCACAGTAATTACTCAGTACCCCTTATATCAACCTTTCTCCTTTCTTCAACGGCTAGGCAAGTGCATTCGCGATACAAGCCATCCAAAGTGAAAATCCATAGTATACTGTAGCAAATCAAATCGTAGTGAACAAAGCAAGTGGAAAAGGATAGGAGATAATATATATCGCAGGTTCTTTCAACATCTCTATTCCGTTTTTCCATGATTCTCACCAATTGATCTATATCCCCAGCTTATATATAGTCTTGTGAAATCTTCATCAGGTTCTGTTCGTATATCTCAGGATCAAGAGGCTATTCCCACATTTCTCCCGAGTATATCTATCACCATCTCCACCTACTGATTTAACCGGGATCTTGTTTTCATCATCTCCCTTCTTCAAACCTAACCAACAACAATGAGTTCCCAAACTCAAACTAGACAACCTGGTCAATCACGATCATCTAATCAAGGTGCAGCTCAACCTCAAGAAAGAACAACAAAAGGTAATTCAGCCAGTGCCCCTAGAAAAGTTAAATTCAATGTTGGTGAGTTAGCTTCTATAGATATCATCGTTCAACTCATCTTAATAAATCATCATACTGACTTGGTTGGGACAATCATTCTGTTTTAGGCCATACATACCACGTTTTAGATGTGATAGGAGAAGGTGCTTATGGTGTAGTGGCTTCAGCTATTCATAGACCATCAGGAACACAAGTAGCTATTAAAAAAATAGCTCCTTTTGATCATGCACTATTCGCTTTGAGGACTTTGAGAGAATTGAAATTGTTAAAGAATTTTGCTGAAGAAGGTGTCAGTGAGAATGTAAGTGATTATTCGCCAAACGGTTTCCGCTATGTACCACACTAAACATATAGCTGATATCCTCTCGCTTGACTCAATTAGATTATTTCAGTTTTAGATATAATTAGACCCGCATCATATGATACTTTCAAAGAGGGTAAGCTCTATTATACCTATATATCAATTTAGAGAAAAAATAAGTGCTGATTATCTCTGATTGGGACCTATTTAGTCTATTTGGTTCAAGAACTTCTTGAAACCGATCTACATCGTGTGATTCGAACTCAGGATTTATCAGATGATCATTGTCAATATTTCTTATATCAAACATGCAGAGCTTTGAAAGCACTCCATTCAGCTGAGAGTGAGTTATTTGCTCTGTTCAGCTTCACACCTATAACTCACTGATATAGTTCATTGTGTTTTACGACAGTCATTCATCGAGATTTGAAACCATCAAATTTACTCTTAAACGCAAATTGTGATTTAAAAGTTTGTGATTTCGGTTTAGCTAGATCAAGTCAACCTACCGCACCAGAAGATGGCAATAATCAGGGATTTATGACTGAATGTTAGTTATTTTACCTGCCTGTCATTTCGAAAGAGAGCTATCAACTGATCCTTTGAGTCATTTACAGATGTTGCTACTAGATGGTATAGAGCACCGGAAGTCATGCTTTCCTTCAAGATGTATACAAAGGTTAGTAACATAACAGGAGATTCACTCATCCTGATGTATTGTAGCTGATCGAATCCGACCATTATAGTCTATCGATGTATGGTCTGTCGGCTGTATCTTAGCTGAGATGTTGAGTGGAAAACCTTTATTTCCAGGACGAGACTAGTTAGTCTTAGCCGTTCTTTATGATTTGTGTGGAGCTCAAAACTGACGATGTCGATCTCCCTCAGTCACAATCAACTTGAATTAATCTTGAATGTATTGGGTACGCCTACTTTCGAAGAGTTCCAAGCTATCACATCTGATAGATCAAAAGAATATGTTAGAGCCCTTCCGTGAGTATTTGTTCATTGTTACCATCAAACTAGTCTGCAGGTAGACCGGTGGGACTTTCTGTTGACTATTGATTCCTTATTCCGAGCAGGTTCCGCAAGAGAAGAACTTTCCAATCGCTTTATCCAAACGCTTCACCTTTAGCTATTGATTTCTTGAGTAAAACATTGACCTGTAAGCATGGTCATGATAAAACTGCTATTGATTGGAGTACTGATAACCAGGATCTGTTCCCTTCTCCAGTCGATCCAAAAAAACGATTCACAGTTGAACAATGTTTATCACATCCATACTTGGAGGCATATCATGATCCAGAAGATGAACCTTCGGCTAAACCATTATCATCTGATTTCTTTGATTTCGACATGCAAGAAAAAGCACCTTCAAGAGAAGGTCTGAAACAGTTGTTGTTTGAAGAGATTATGACTTTTGGTCAATCTGGAAATCGTCACTAAGTAGGATGATGTATAGGTGAAAGTGCGAAGATGACTGTTTGATAGGTGTGTAACTGTGTAACTGTGTATTGTATATCTGTATATTATCAGTCAAAATAGTAGAGTAGATCAGTGTGTTACCAATCTCATTGAATTTTATCCATATCTTTTCATAGACCTGTTATGCATATATTTACTTGCAACTCCATGTTGAACAACGTTCACTTCGTTTCCTTTGTTTGTTCGATATACCATAAAGCCTTTGTAAAGTGCTATCGATATGTTACATTGGATAGTTGTACATCTAACTATTCATTTGCTATATAACATACACTTCTAAGTGATATGCAAGATGTGATTTTAAGCTGCTGCTTCATCCTCTGCTTTCTTCTTTTTTACCTCGATCTATAATACGAGGAATCGGTTGTCAGTATGCGAAATGTTTTTATGGGAATCTCAAAACCTGAACTTACCCTTGTCACTTGATCTGCTGGAGCACCTTTTAATACACCCACTTGAGCTTTCAACATTTCCACCTGACGGGGAAATAAAAGAAGATTTAAGGTCAGTTATCATCTCTCTATCTCTGCAAATGACTATTTATATGAAAGATCGAAGGTAAAACGATACAACTCACAATTTCATCACCTACATCACCTTGAATAACAATTTCTTCTTCACCTTGTGGAGTTTTTGAAACACTTGAACCTGTTGCAAATTTACCTGCGAATAATTTTGCAGCTTTTTTCAAATCTATTCCAAATAATTCTAAATTTTGAACATGTGTTTGATGTTTACGTTTTGTTCTTTCTGATCTTTTTATAATAATTTTAGTTTCTTTTTTTTTATTAGCTTCAGCTTCAGCTTTTTTAATTGCTTTCTTTTCAGCTTTAACAGCATCAGCTTCTAACTTTTCTTGTTTTTCAATTGATAATGTACCGATTCTAGAAACCAAGTTACCTAATATAACAATTGTCATTTCCATGAAAATTATTAGCTTGTTGCATGATGATAACCGAGGACGAATGATTTTTTTTGATCCATACTCATTCATCAACACAAACACAAGACTCACCTTCTCCCCATAATCTCTCAAATTCGTCTTTATCTTCATTCTCTAACCAAGTTTTACATTTTGAAAATGATGGTCCAAATTCACAATATTCAGTTGGTAAAGAACATATTTCACAATAATGTGGTGTGATTGGTTTAGTTGAAGGTCCAGCTACCGAAGTCATTGTTACGAGTATGTATGCAAGAATATACGATCTGAGCTACACGTTGAAGAAGAGATAAGCGATGAAGAAAAGAAAGAAAAGAAATAATTCTCTTAACATTCCAAGTTGCGCTTTGAGCGGTGACGATTTGGTAACCCCATATTGATCGGACAATCTTCAATCTCCGCTATGGTATATTACGTACTGAACATGTGCATCTTACTGTATCTTTATTACTATCGTTCCTTGGCAAGTAGGATAAACTTTCCTTCATTGATTGTTCGTAAATATGCTTTGTCATTTTAGCAATTATATGTTCATACATTCGACGGTATAACAACAAGTGGGGAGCTGTAGCAAATGCTTGACAACACGAGCATTTAGTGCAAAAACGATTTTACAGACTCGTTCTCAAGATCGACACCAAATTCAGAACGCTGCGCGCGTCAAGTTGGTCCTTGTCTTGTCACAATTTAGTCTATGGTAAAACACACTGTCCAGCTAAAGGCAAACAACTAGAGAGAGGGACATCACAGCAATGCCTCTGATACAGAATTTGTCAGGAGTAGTGATACGATGTTTCAAAAGCGTTGAGCATTGTGCAGATTGGATGACAGGAGCCGCCGGTCCTGTATTTGTATTTATGTGTTGGTCGTTGATATTATCAGGAGGATTTATATATTGTGAGTACTTTGAGGAACTTGGGACTGTCCATTTCCTATTAATGACATCCAGCTAATCACAAATGGTTTACCTAGTCGATGTGGTAGTACGAACATTATCACCATTTTCACTATTTTTGCTATTACCTTTATTGATCTTTGTACCTTTAAATCTATATGGACAATATTATCTAGTTACACATGTACCCCCAGGATATCCTGCACCAAAACCATCAGGTGAAGATAAGAATAAATCAAAATGGTTAATACAAAATCCCAAGAGTATATGGTCAGGTGAAAGATGGGGTTTTAAGAAAAGAGGTAGAAGTTTAACTGGAATGTCAAATAGTTATGGTGGTGGTTCATCAGAAAGAAGAGTAAGAAGATGTAGGAAATGTGATGGTCCAAAACCTGAAGTAAGTAATCTTTATACCGTTTGGTAGTTAGGTGTAACGACTCTTGATACTGATACTGATCTGTTTGTGATGATTCAGAGAACACATCACTGTTCTGTATGTAAACGTTGTGTATTGCAAATGGATCATCACTGTCCTTGGATAAATGCATGCGTGAGTTCATCTAACAGCAAGGTATACCCGAGTATCGACCTCAACCCGCTTCAGATACATGCGGTCAAGGATTGATCAGAGCTGATATATCGAAATTTCATAGGTCGGTTTGCATAATCAGAGACATTTCGTTCTATTCATGTGAGTTGAATCACCGTTTGAGAATCCTTCATGACCATGCACTTTCGATTAACCACTCATCAATCCATCGTGCATGTAATAATTCGCTCACGCTGAATAACTGATATATTAGGGCATGGCTATCAACTGGATGCACTACAGTCTGTATAACGGGATATCACCATTTTCTGGCTACGTTTGATTATCATGCAGAAGTGAGTCCACAATTGCCTCTCGCTCGACTTTGGCATCGAACTTGTCCTCCTGCTGTTGCTGAATACTATTTCCCTTCCTATAGTGGACAGCTATAACGCCCAAACTAGGCTTCACCTTGATATTCGTTTTATGTTTAGCGATCGGTAAGTGATTTTGTTGGTGGATCGGTGCGATTGCTGACTGAATAAATGCGTACTGGTCAGGCTTTGCTGTATCCATTTTGATGCTATGGCATTTATATATGGTTTCATACGGGGAAACTTCGATAGAAAGTCATGATAATGCTTATCTAGCAGGGAAAGCTAAAAAGGAGGGTTTGGTGAGCTACAAGGCGTGCTTCCATACACCGTTGTTGACGCATTGTCATTCCTACACAGATCTATCTGAATCCATATGATTTGGGCAAACGTCGCAACCTGCAGCTGTTCTTTAACATCGGTCCAAACGGATAGTACGTATCGGAGCGGATGATTGTTCCTTTTTATCTATAGCTAACATATCTTGTTGCTAGCTCTCCATATACTCTCCTATTTCCACTTGCTCTACCTCCAGCTTCCAACGGATGGTCATTCTCACGACGGCCTATACCGTCGCATCCACCTACTAAATCAGCTAATCTACATGCACCCGAACTGGCAGATGGCTTGATAGCTCGAGCGAACGGGTTGGGCCTTGGCTTGGGATTAGAGGGCGAACTGGGAGTGCACGAAGGAGAAGTCAGTCCGATAGGAGGACATGCAGAGGATGGAATGGGAGGGTACGTGATGGGTGATGAGGAAGGGTTGACGGATGACGAGGAAGGGGGAGGGGGTTGGATGGATTTAGGCGATCCTCAATATCGCATGGACGATGATCGTTGAGACATCAAGGATAGTATTGACTTGAGCGATGTTTCAAGATACGTAGTCTACCTCATGCATACGTTGCATACATGTAAATATTGATATTTAACAGATTTACCAAAATGAATTAAGCATGAACGGTAAATGCCGGCATTCCTGTGATTTTCGGTCCGGGCATACCAATTATTTCGGTCTATCCCTTGGATTTTCAGACTTTTTTAGAGCGCTTAACCCCCTGTTCCTGTTGTTGTAGAGCCCACAAAAAAAGAATGAGATGGGATCGCGACATATCAGCTGTAGATGAATATGAGCTCCTTGGATAAGTTTGTTTCATGCATGCATGTATATTTTATCGACTGATCATCGACAAATCTCCCTTCCGTACTTTTTTTATCCTCTATCTCGATCACCTTATATTCTTGTATTTGATCCGAAACGTCTTTACCAAGGGCGTTGAACGGTCATCTACGCAAGATCAGATAAATCAACATGTTCCGATCGACATCATCAGCAGCCTTCAAGGCATTCCAGAATCAATTACATCGAGGAGTCCAAGGATCAAGACTTCCTTCAGCTATAAGGTCATTTGCATCTGGCTCAACATCTGGATCCACAGCTTCATATCGATCACAAATCGGAACAATCTTGGTAGCCAGTACGACAGCAGTAATCTTGACACAATTATGGAATTCTAGAAATGAAAATGGTACAATCAAATGTGATGATGGAGCATTAACAATCAGAACATCACAAGAAAGAGATGATGCGTATGTTACACCACCCGAATCTGAAAAACCTAAACAACATATTCCATCGAATAAAGATCCAAAATATGCTTCAAAAGAAGAAATTGATAAAGTAGTTGAATTGTTAAAACAGAAATTAACAAAGGGTGATAATCAAGTTTCCACAAATCCTGATGAACTGTTGAGTCATGGTGTTTCTGCTAATACATATCATGGTGAGTTGAGAGTTTCACTTGAACATGAGAATTATGACATTTACCGCTGCTGGATCAAATGGAGTGGATAGACTGACGAACCTCTGCTTATCTTCCCTTAGCCGCCGCCATACCAAATGTAGTAGTTTACGCAGAATCCACAGAAGATGTATCCGAAGTGATGAAATTAGCTAATGAATATCGTGTACCTGTCACGCCGTTTAGTGGTGGAACATCATTAGAAGGTCATATAACATGTCCATATGGTGGTATATGTGTAGATTTATCAAGAATGGATAAATTATTGGAATTACATGAAGAAGATGGTGATGCTGTAGTCCAAGCTGGTTGTCAATGGGAAGCAATAAATGAAGAATTGAAAGAAAGAGGTTTGAACATGTTTTTCCCATTAGATCCTGGTCCTTCAGCTTGTATTGGTGGTATGATGGCTACTGGTTGTTCGTGAGTTAGACGAGAGCTCGTGTATAGTAATGGGAGTGCTCTTGATTACTAATGAAGATTGTGTTCATAGAGGAACAAATGCTGTTAGATATGGTACTGCTAAAGGAGAATGGTTTTTGAATGCTGTAAGTTAGTCAGTTGGCCGTCAGTAACGTGTGTTGGCTGACTGTTTTGTTAGACCATTGTCTTACCAAATGGGGAAATCATCAAAACTCGACAAAGATCAAGAAAATCGTCTGCAGGTTACGATCTTACCAAATTGTTTATTGGTGCAGAAGGTACTTTAGGTATTGTCACTGAAGGTGAGTCGATCTGCAGATCCCGGATCTATCACTTATATCACTTGTTCAGCTACTATTCGATTGGCACCCATCTTACCTACTAGAGTTGCTGTATGTGGTTTCCCCGGTGTAGAAGAAGCTGTATCTGCCGTAGGAGAGGTTATAAATCGAGGTGTACCGATGCGTGAGTTTTTTTTTTTTGGAAGTTATTTAATGCTTAGTGGCTATGAATGAAGACTGATTAATATTTTCTACAGAATGCGTCGAATTATGCGATACATTAATGATGGAAGCTATAGGTAAATTCGGAAATGTTACAATGGAATTACCTTCAAAAGATAGTATTTTCTTTAAATTTCAAGGATCTAATCCAGAATCAATTGAATCAAACGTTAAAATTGTTGAAGAAATTTCAAGAAAATTCGGTGGATCAAATCTATTATTTGCTAAAAATGATAAAGAATCTGATGAATTATGGCAAGCTAGAAAATCTGCACATTGGTCAGCAATGGCTTTGGTTGAAGGTTCAACTTGTTATTCAACAGATGTTTGTGTACCTGTTAGTAATTTACCTAAATTAGTTAAACAGACTAAAGAGGATTTAAAGGAAAATGGTATTGTGGGACCGATTTTAGGGTAAGTCAAAAAAACGAAACTTGATTACCGAACTTGTGTCTCATCTCATACGTTATCATGTTATCACATGAAGCTGACAACCGACGTCTTACTCCCACTTAGACACGTCGGTGATGGTAATTTCCATTGTGCATTGATCTTCAAGGCAGACGTCCCTGGAGAATTTGAAAAGGTCGATGCTGCCGCTCACCGAGTGAGTCGTTTTACGCATGAAATGAATAGCTTCAAACTGCTGATTATATGCTGTCTCCTTAGATGGTCAAACGAGCTATTGCTCTTCAGGGAACATGTACAGGAGAACATGGTGTTGGTATAGGTAAAAGGGTTAGTTCGACTATCACCCTGTTTTCTGCTCGATTAATTGCTAACCATACCTTCATCATTGAAACAGGAGTTCTTACCTTTAGAACTTGGTGAAGGTACTTTAGGTGTTATGAGACAATTAAAAAATACTTTAGATCCTAAAGGCATTATGAATCCTGGTAAAGTAAGTGACAGTTTGTGACCAAGTCTCCAACTTTGAGTCAAGCTAATAGATACTTTGTTATAGCTTTACCCGGATGAAGAGTAGAGTACGAGGAAGGAGACCCCTAAAAACTGTATGATTTTAGGTAAATCTCCAAATATGGTACATATTTCGGATAGATGATATGGTGATATGGTATAGATACTTAGACTTTACATTTTACAGTGTTAGAATTTGATTTTAGATGCACGTATCTACGTCAAAGGTGTTTAAACAGTGCTCGTAATAATCAACGTTGTTATTATATTGTCGGCTTAATCAGGTTACATGATGAGTAGAGATCGCAAGCAGGGATCAAGGCTATACCACTGACATGGCCGACATGGCCGCCATGGCTCTATCCAGCGAATTTAGCCAGTCAATTGCTCCTCCATTGTATCACATAATGGCAGATCGTGAAACCGCCTCCATTGTTTGTTCACAAGTTTCCTTAGAGTGATGGCTTCCCGATTGTCCCAAAAACCAGATTGTATGGAGTAGAGATGATGTATGAAATGTAGATTGAGTCTATTTGCAAACATAACTGTTTAGCCAATCCTCGCTAGTATAACGGTTAGTATAACCGCTTCTCACGCGGTAGACCAGGGTTCAACTCCCTGGCGGGGAATGTCTTTTTTGCTTTCTTGCTTTCTTGCTTTGTTTGTACCTTCAGCTGTTTTAGCTCTTCTCCGCTTTGTTCCAACCATTCAATGTGAAGAGGCAGAATATTCCATATTGTGCTTAATTGATATTCTCCAGCTTCTTGAGTATGGGAAGACCTAGAACCGGTCTTGCGTTGCCAATGTTAATTATTGCAAGGCATGCCTCAGCATTGAATCTAGTCTTTCCTGACATTTGCGCAATAAAACTGTTCAAGATGTAGAAATGCATGATGGTAGGACGTATAGCAGAAACTCTATCGATCTATAAGTTTAAGCCCTTGTAATCTCCATATAAGCAGAATATACAAAGTCCATCGACTTCCTATTAGGTGCAAGAAGTCTAGCCCATTCAAGGTATAATCTGAAAACATATGCTGTCATATCTTCCCTTCTCCAATGTGTTAATGCCCATTGCCTGCCGGCAGCAGCGATCGTGGACGCCATCACATCCTCAGCATAAGGATTGGAAGGACTCGGGCGGAACTGAACTTCAATCAGCTGCTGAACTATGATATTCCTATAAAGATGGCACTTACATATGCCACAACATCATATAAATCAGAAAAGTCCAGCTTTAAGGGAACGAAGTGCACCCAAGGTTGGATACGGTCACTATACCATTCAGCTGAATTGGGGGATTAGCTGACACCTCGATTAAGCTCAGTATAGTACTTACGCATGATAGTGGCTTTCATTATCAAGGAACCAGAAGTCAGTAGCCTGTTGAATCGAGCGGACCAAGCATTTCCATCACTGTAAAAGTCACTCAGCAAATTGAGATACTCGCTTGTACAGCAAATGTGCTTACACGTCTACCACATATTTGTACTGTAAAGCGTCTTGATGATTCATCCTGGACTCTGAGAAAGCGTACTCTGCTCCTATTTGATCGCAAGTTCCGTCTCGTTCATCACATTCTGTAGTGAAGCTGTCAGCCCAACAAACTTCACCTAACGTATACCTCATACATACGTAGAGGTTTTCCGGTAAAGGCAATATCCATTTGTTCCTCGTTTATACTTGACCATGATCTTGTACTGGCGGTTTCTCCCAAAGTACGTTTACCAGATGTAGGCGGCAAAGTAACGACTTGACCTATTCCAGCGTGATTGGTGAGATTGTTGAGTCTCATCCTCTGACTATTTCTCCAGTTGACAGTGGTGTCGTAATGCATAGCAGTATTGGATCCTCTCCATAAAACCTTGTCGTATTTTCTATCTTCCCAAACTGGTACGGGTCCACCTTTTACCCATTGTTCCGTTGGAACACCAAGTATATCAGCATGAAGAGCGGTCTTACTGAGCGATATGACGGGACTTGGACTTTGCATTGGTGGATTCTTGCCGATGAGTAAACCATGTTGACCCATCAGTTCTGGATGGTTGCAGATATTCATATATTCCCGAAGATCGGATATGAAAGATTTTCCTTCAATATCGGTTAGTCCGTTTCTTTCATGGGTTTTGATATGACGAGCGGCGTTGAAGAGAGGTGACGAAATTGGACATGCCCAGGGGTAGCCATTAACAGCATCAGGATCGACATCATCGTCGATGACTAGGCAGCTCTTATTAGTTCAATTCATCTCACTATAAGGCTTCGCTTACATCCTTCTTGTTTGTCTCTATTGACCAATTCCATTCGATGTTGCCATGATATCATATTAAGCGGTGTATCGTGGACAGATATGACAATCTTCATATCGGGTAGATGGTGAGCGATCGGCTGTATGAGAGCTACCTGATGTTTAGGCCTTTCTTCGCCTGATTCGACCCTTCGATGATCATAAGAATGATAAGAATTCACTTCTCCATTTTTAACCTCTAAGGTGAAAGTATTCAAGGATCTCGATGCTTCCTCAAGACGATGGTTCAATTTTCCTGGTGAGACAGAATAGAAAGGTGCAAGATCTCGGTGTATCTGGTCATATTCGTCTGGGAGTGGCACGTTATTCTCACTGTGATGATGCACTCGGCTCAGTCAGCTCGTGAAACATGCTGCATTGCTATGTCACACTTACACCACATATGCCCACCATTTCTCAAACCCTTTCGGTGGGTTTTGTCCATATCTCCTGATGTATTCATCTACTGCTGCTCGTAACGTTTTACTCTGTCTAGTTATCTTATCATTCCATGTTCTCTGAGCCTCTTCAACGAGGAGTTTGATAGGATGTACTGCACTATCTGGATTAACCTTTAATATACCGTTAACAGTTTTGTGATCACCAAGCATTGAAGATCCGGATTTTGTCATCTTTTTGTGTGCAGCTTTGCGATTGACTCGCATTGAAGGCTTGATTTTCTGTTCTTGAGACCATGAATCCCATTCTGCATTAGGATCAACCGGTGCGGATAGTATCTGCAACACCAATATGATTGCTCCAGCAGCACCTAAAATGCCCAATATCTTCCGCCACGATCTTAGGACTTCGAGCTGAAGTAAGTAATATGTTGGTGCACGAGGTTTCTTCGATTTACCAGTATCATCTGATTCTTCTACAAATACGGACAATTGCTCAGACAAAGGTGATTTTGCGATTCTGCTGGATGCCGCTAATTTTTTGGGATCACGATGATACGTTTCTAGTTGTATCTGATGTCGATCATTTGGCGATAATGTTAGACCGTCAATTGTCGGAAAGGCTTCTTCTGTGAGAGCCGACGGTGACCTTGTTTTGATTGCGAACATTGTATATCGTGATTGATCAGCATCATGGGGAAGAGTTTTGTTTACAGACAGGAACGCTCCTATATATGTGTCTGTAACAAAAGATGGCAGACAGTGGTTGATATCCTCTTTATTGTGGTTACTGGTGGGTCTGTTCTCCGCTGTCAGCATCAACACGTCGAATGGACGCGACAATGATTATTGCTAAAAGTGCCATTTTGAGGAGTCGCGACAGATTCCATCATCGCAAACATGCATTGTGGCTTTGGAAGCCATTCCGCTATGCAGAGGAATCAGAATAGTGAACGAAAATAGATCCAAAATGTGACAATCTTGAGCTTAAATTGTCGATCAGTGGGATCTGATCGACACGATTCCGGTAGAAGTTGTGAGCGATAGAATGGAGGATTCCCTTAGTCGAGCATGGGGTCCATATGTTCAGGCGATGTCCCCTAGAAATACGGATGATGTTAGAAAAGGAATTCTAGCTTGATGATGGTGAATGTTCAGTAGCGTAGAGGGGAGATATTTTGCGGATAAGTCAAGCAAAAGGAGAACGCCGGCATTAGGGTGTGGTATGGAGTTATCTGACTTTCTACGGACCTTTCGTGACGATAAAAAATATTCAGTTACAAAGAGGATCTCAGTCGGTCTCGGAGTAATTGTCACTAGTAAGACCGGCTGATTTTTATGTAAATATAGATCTGAACCAGAAAGCTGTGCAGCGGTAACAAATCGGAAGCTATATATATCTACAATTTTCGTAAATCCTCTTTCAATTGTTTATCAATCACCACGCTACTGAAAAGCAGTACATATTTCATGCTCGACCGGATCAGGCAGTTAATAGACATTCCTACCGGCATCCTGAACGTGTTCTTCAGCGTTTTATTGTATGATGACGTTGTTGAAAACCATGGCCCCGCAAAGGCTGATATTGTGGCTTGCCATGCTGAAGGTGGTAAGTTGTATCAACTTCGACTTAGTGAAGTATTCCCCTATGGCTGTCAACTTCGTGTACGGCCACAGACGTTATACAAGAATAACTAAGAGACTTTCGAAGGTAAGCTGTACTCCTGCAATGTGATTGGCGATCGAAACAACGAGAGACATTCCGCTTATAATTTCCGCTGGAATAAACAGAAAGCCCGTTGAACTGTCATTCATACAATTCCTTTGCTATTAAAGCGTCAAGCGAACTTTCTGTATTTGTTTTCAGTCAGCCAAGCATAAGGAGTCAAGCTTGGGAGAGGCTTTGATCGTTGCAGTAAATGGCGACATCACCAGATCCTCAAGGGCTTTTTTTGGTGACAGCAAGTCTGCCTGGATGTCTGCCACGGATAGGCAACAGGTCAGCCGGCAGTCTGAAAATGTCACAATCATGCATAGACAGCTGTATGTGCGTGAGATCCATAATGTACAATATGGTATCACCGCTGGAATCCTGCTTATATATTGGTTTCGGGAAGGAGATAAGTCATATCACAATGATTCAACTCCGAGTCATATTCCATTTTTGAAGTGCTTGGGTCCGATTGTCCTTTTGGTGTATTCGTCTACGAGCCGAGATACCACCTTGTCATCACTTGGCCAACACAGCTAAGGACTACCATTTCATAAGGGCGGAGGCCAGTACACGCCATTTTATAACTCAGCTTTCACTCTATTTGTCCCAACTGTGTGATCCCGAATTGTTCGAAAACAAGACTACCGGCAACTGGAGCGGGGTAAGTTTGCTTTGGGTATCTTACGGCCGATAACGGAATGCCTCCTGATTGAACTGGTATGAGCATGGTATGGCTAGCACGTGGATGCAGCACCGGTCTTGCTCAGCTTTTTCGGGATTCATTGTTTATTTAGCGATCGGATGTTCGCAAACGAAGGTGATACAAAACAAGCTGTAGATCAGGGCTTTGAGCCAATTCCCGTAGTCTCATTTCATACGCAATTCCATAAATAGAAACTTATGACTAAGTTTATATACAAGATATCAACAAGTCGACGTATTTTTCGTCAGTTTTAACCCTTTCTTTCATACTGTTTTACATCATGTCGATAGAAGCCCAAACTATGCGGGGAAGACCAATCTTCAGCCGCTCGGCACATCAAAATACTATCATAGGTTGCCTCTTTCCTTCCTGTTTTCCCTCTTGATTAGATTTCCGTTATTACCCTGGACAAGACAAGGTATTTGTTACACCGCCATGTTCAAGCTTAATATTTGAAAAAAATTTAGTCAAGATATGTGTTGACTATTCCTTTGCGCAAGTGACCTTTCTACTGTATCATCTGTCGTTTTATAACACTTTCTCTTGCTGTTGTAACTCTCTCATTCACGCTCATTTAACCCAATACATCAATACAACACAATGTACAGTCTCGCCACCGCTCTCACAATAGCTTTGACGGTTGGGATTGATGGGGCATTAGGCCATAAGGGATGTGGTGGTCATGAAGTTATGCGAAGAAATCCAGGTGGACCAGTTGTTCATAACATCGAAGAATTGCGAAATTTGGAGAATGCAGCCAGAAATGGCGGTTGGATCAGACGACAGGTCACGGATGAAGCCAGTGCTGCACAAAGTACAGGTAAGTTTGGAGTCGCATGACATGTGAGAATCATATTTAACACTTGCTTTTGGTAGATCCTTCAACCGAATGTACCGCATACTCATATGCTCCAGTCACCAATATGAAATCATCATTCCCAACCATCTGGCAAACTGCGACTTTGGTTGCAGGTGATACTGAAGCTGCATCACTTTTCGCAACCATCAATGCAACAGTCAATTCCGAAGTACCTAATATCAAACCTAAAGGTGAGTAGATCTGAGCTGGAAGAAAGTGGAAGTACTACGCTTATATACGAGTTGGTTTAATAGGTAATGGACATGCTGGTGATTTCTCGAATTCAGGATATACAGCAGCCGATCCAGATTGTTGGTGGACATGGAAACAGTGTACAAAAGGAGATCCAGGTAATGGGATCAACGCAGATTTCACCACCGTGCCAGAAGCAAACACATGGGGTTTGGGTTTCGACGATGGACCTAATTGTAGTCATAATGCTTTCTACGATTATTTAAGAGATAATGGTCAAAAAGCTACCATGTGAGTGGATGTGACTTTTACGTTCTGCTGAGACTGTAATTGAGCTAACACTGTGATGATAGGTTCTATATTGGAAGTAACGTTATGGATTGGCCACTTCAAGCTCAAAGAGGTTTAGCAGATGGACACCATATCTGTGTTCACACCTGGTCTCATCAGTGAGCGATATCGTGCATGCAGTGTATAGCAAACATTGCTAATTAACCTTCTGATATCTAGATACATGACCTCCTTCTCCAATGAAGAAGCTTTCGCAGAATTATACTACACTCGGAAAGCTATCAAGGAAGTTTTAGGTGTTACCCCAACATGTTGGAGACCACCTTTCGGCGATGTCGATAACAGAATTAGACTTATTGCTCAAGGATTGAACATGACCAACTACGTCTGGTCAGATGACTCTGTAGGTTTTTCTTGCTGTTTTCACCGCCAAATACGTTACTGACGTTGTCAAACCTTCAACAGGAGGATTGGAGAGCAGGTGCCACAGGAAGTAATGTTACCCAAGCAGATGTCACCGCAAACTACCAATCAGTCGTTTCTGGGGTAGCCAATGGATCTTATGCTTCACATGGACCAATGGTTCTTACACATGAATTGAGTGAGTTTATTAGTATTCCCTGACTTGAATGCGGCTTTGATGCTGATTTCTTTTGCAGCCAATTTCACCATGTCCGAATTCGTTTCTCAATATCCAAGTATCAAAGCTGCCTTCAAATACGTTGTACCACTTGCTAGTGCTTTCAACATTACTCAACCATATGTCGAAACCAACTATACATATCCTGATTTCCTCACATACACCAATCAATCATCAGGATCATCGGCTTCAACTTCAGCTTCTGGTTCAAGTGCCAGTTCCGGTAGTGCCTCTGCGTCAGGTTCTAGTGCAAGTTCAAAAGCCAGTTCAGGTTCTACCAGTAATACCGCTAAGAGTTCCGCAGTATCTACCATGGCTTCAGGTGGTATTGTAGGTGGATTGGTATCTGTTCTCGCAGGTGCTCTATTGCTTTTATAATAAGTAGTTCAAATAGACGTTATCGCCCACCCCACACAACAAATAAACGGACAATGACATGCACAGAAATGATAATCTAATGAGGACGGATGTTTCAACTCATTTTGTCTTCTGAAAGCGAACGCCTGACAACGACAGTAAGCAGCACGCCAACAGCATCCGATAAGCATGAAGTCGATACATTCAATCAATAGACAAGACTATCCTGTATATTAAATATCTATTTTTCTTCCGTCGCAACAGCTACTGATCTCACTCCATCCATTTCATATTTGTTTCCGAGAACCAGTACTTCGGCTGAACTCATGCCATATACTCTGATAGCTTCATCTTCGAGGTATTTTCTACATTCTTTCCTTGATTTATCAACATTGACACAAGCTAAGATACCAACTGAAACCACACCAAGAGCTAAAAGGAAAGTAAAAGGCATATTGGTGTTTCCTGAATCGTCGATAATAGCACTACTAACAAAAGGTCCAATGAAACTTGATGTTTTACCGATAATGGAGAACAAAGCGAAGAACAGGAACTGTATAGCAGCTGTTAGCTTGTACGGGTTATGTGACCAAACGACTCACCTCTTTGCCTCGTGGAACAACTTCCGAAATCATCGCTTGCTGTGATATAAAGACAATTAGTCTATACTCTTGGAACAAGCCGGCTGGGGGAACTTACAGATATGGCATACCATGGACAAACGAAAATCTATCGGAAAATTAGCTTAGCTAGGAAAGATCAAATTAAAAAAGGTTTCACTCACTCCATAGAAAGCTTGATAAGCCCAGAATTCCCATGCATTGTGGAAACCGAATCTGGTTTGAGTGATACCGATACAACCCCACGCGGCAAGAACCAAAATCCAGAAGGCATTCTGATACTGGAATCAGCAAACTTCGATAGGGACAAGTAATACGTACAAAGAGCAACATTGTCTTGGTGGGTATTGTCCAACGCTTTTGGACAAGCCAGAAAATCCCAATACTATGGTAGAAAGGTTAGATCTGCTTTTTTATTATACAGATATCGGACGAAGATTTGCTGAACTTACCCGAAGGCTTGAGCAGCAATACCATCGATGAGAAGGCTAATTGATATGGTCAGCTTTTACGTTAAACAAAGGACAGTGTGATACTCACTAATTTAGTGTCTTTGTATCATATGACACGACCTCGTTTTGTAATGTAGCGATTACTGGGTTATGTTAGTCAATTTGCTTTCTTGATTGAGCTGAGCATCCTCACCAGTGACTGTAGACAATGGGTTAGCATGCGATGCAGATTTGTTCATTACATCCACTTACCAATAGTATTTAGACAATCTCCCAAGAAGAAGTATGCAGCCTAGAAAGATTCAGTACTAAATACGGTATTCAAGCGATATTTAAACTCACAAGATAGATGAAAGTTTGTTTCAGTCGAAGACATAACCTAAAAGCGTGATATATTTGCTTTACCCTGTGCGTGTGATCAGCATGCTTGCATTATGATGATGATAGTTGAGAGTGAAGCTTACCCCACTGTCAAATAACTTGTACGAGGAGGTAGTTGATTACCAGGTCGATATTGTTCATAGAACAGCCATGGTATAGCGCAAAGTACTGTGATTGTTAGCGATGTTCTAAGATAGACTTAAACTCACTCCATACACCTGCACTATATGCACAAACAATACTCAAAGCTCTAGTATTACTATCAGGATCACTATTGATGACTCCTTCTAAAATACCAGCTAATATTGCTAAGACCACTAATTCACCACATGAACAAACAAGAAATGAGACATTGGCCAACCTGTTCCGGGCTAACATGTCTTTATTATCGTGGGTTTTTTGACTATATCAGACGACCGTATTAGCAAAGAGTAGAGATAGCGGATAATGCTTGACTCACTCAGTCTCACCCTTAGCCAATTTCTCTTCACTTTCTTTAATTTCAGGTAAATCTCTGGCTAGTCCGGGAAACGCTGCTGTCCAGAAAGTTAAAGCTCCTTGATATCCTATCAACCCGAGTATATATAATGCAGTACCCGCTTGCCATCTATAACCTGTCAGCTCAATAATCAGTCAAGGCAAACTCACTTTGAAGGTTTCTCTACACCTAGCCAAGCGAAACTAACTGCCCATGTCAAAATTGTAAATCCAGTGGTGATATGTGGTCTCCATACTCCATAATCTGCGAAAGATCCAACAATAAGGAAAATGACAGCTTGAAAAGCGAATGATAGACCGTTTGTAATCAAGACGATTGAGTTGACTATATGATTAGCTATGTTCCATGGCGAGCAGAACTTACCTGATCTTTCGCTCCCATACGCAACGAGACTACAGCCTATATCTGATTTAGCTATAGCTCAATATTCTCAAAACTCACCTCCGGATCCACATGGTACAGTTCCTCTAGCATAAGCTGGATCCCACCCGGCTTGATATAATAGATTCTGCCATGCTGAAATAGCAAAGTTGAAGGGTCCTGCATCCGCAAACCATCAGTACCTGGTCACATAGCAATCTATAGTCGAGACTCACCTAGACCAGAATTTCCAACATAGTATAGGTACCAAGACTACTCTCAAGTTAGTATATCAAGGTATGTATATTTATGGGAGGTGACTAACCCAAACCTCCTTTCTTGTTGTTGTTTTTCTAGCACCGACAATAGGCAATGGACTGGCGAATAATGTAGCTTCATCCGTTATTGATGCTCCACCATTTTCAAGTTGGGGTATCTGGTTATGGTGATCTACCTTAGCTGTAGCTGTGTCGGTCATATCGTTCTAAACCGCTCTTCAAGCCGTTCGTTTCAAGTTGGTGTAAGATTGATTATAGCCGAAACAAACGAACAAATCAAAAACAACCCAAAGGAAGGATATTAACCTTTATTGATCTATTTGAAAACCTTCTTTTTTTGTTTGTGCATAAGGGTTCTAACCTCTGATTCCAATAAATGACTGCGGTGATCATAACAGAACCCCATAAACCACGAGAAAAGCGGAGACATGTGCTTGAGAAAAAAATTGTTGTTCTATTGCTGCATTACAAACCCTTAAATTTTACTTTTTACGCGAAACTATGCAAAAACCCTGTTTAATTCATAAATTCCAGAATCAAGGCAAAGAGGTTGCTAGAGGGGAGGAACGATGGCGGACCTAAAGAGGAAAGATTCTCACCGGCGGTATGTCGTCATTATTCACTGCATAATCCTGTTAAACTTTTTCTGACAGAACATGTTATGGGACATGAAAACAAAGTCGAGTACCAGTACCGTGAAGGGTTCTAGAGTGCTCATAAACATTTTGATATTTTGGAAGGATAGGTAACATATAAAACCATACATCCTTCAACAGGCTAGATGATAGATCTTGTCATTTCCTCCATTCGCCATCGTTCTCCATGCCTGAATCAGTAGATACAAGCCGACAAGGGATCTCAACATCACAATCATCCAGCTCACACCATCCTTCGTTCACTTTGACTGAGCCAGCAAACCCTCTTGATCATGCTCTATCCGTTCCAACAAGTCCTGACCTTTCGCCAGCTTCGTCCACAGGAACTTCAAGATCAGCTACACCCCAACATGATCCCGCTGATAAGCTGACGCCCAATAGGGAAGTTGACGAAGGTGATCCATTAGAAAATCCAGATGGCATCGAAGAGAGTAAAAGGCAGGAGGAATCGGCAAAGGCCGAAGAGGACGTAGAAAAGCTGAAAAAGCTTGAAGACTCTCGACGACCTGATCTACTCAAAGTTCATTGGAAAAGTCGTTTAAGGGATCATCATATAATGGATATGCAATCTATTCAACGTTCAGGTTCACCCGATATAGACGAGGATAATAAAAGTACTAGACAGATAGCTTCTAGGTTGGTCCGTAAACATACTGGAAAACCACCACCACCCTCTACAGCGTCCTCAGAAACAGAGTATGATTCTGATCCAACCAATGTACCAGACTCGTCTGCTGTTTCACTAAGATCAACAGACTCGCCTGACCCTGGTCCACGTAAAAGGCGCTCGTCAACCAGAAGATCCTCTAGAAGTTCCATGTACGACACAAGCGAAGATGAATCAGAAGACGATCAATCGAACAGACCAGGTGGTGTCTTGAGTGCCTTACTTAGTTTATATCGTGAAGAGCCATCTGGAAGAGACAAGGGCAATCTCAGATCTTTGTTAAAAGGGAGACAAGAGAATGAGCATAAACATCATGGTAGAAAGAGGAGAAGGTGGAGTTCGCAATCCTTGTTTGCTATCAATTCAGCTGCATCAAGTGTGAATGGAAGTAGAAGAAATAGTATGACCAGCGAAGTGGAGAGTCAATTAGGATCGGACACAGAAGCAGGAGACTCTGATCATCCTAGAGTACATCGCAGTAGAAGGAAGAATCGAGGTTCATTACCACACCGTAGTCAAAACTTAGAAGATCCATATATCCCTTCGCCCCACTTTTCGAATGTGATGAAACCTGCACCAAATGTTAGTATCAGTCAGAAGATTCGAAAATTCATGATTGGTCATGGTAATGCTGCAACCTGGTTTGGATATTCACAAAGTCAAGATCAAGTGGGAACAGGTAGAACCCAACGTGCAATGGCAGCGTTAATAATCACTTCAAGTAGTTTAGCAGCAGCAGCAAGTCCAACTTTAAGTCATGTTGCGCCGGCATATGGTGATGATGCTGAAACATCAAAAGGAACAAGAAGAATTAGTTGGTATGAGGGTGTAGCTGAAAAGAATGCCAGACAAGAAGATTTAGATAGAATCGAAGATGAAGAATTACAAGGTGGTGACAGGAATGGAACGAATTTGGAGAAAGATATGGAAGAAGGTAGATTGAATGGTGGAAGAAGAAGTAAAAAGAAGAAACGTAGGGGTAAGAGGGTACAAAAGGAATTAGCTGTGACAAAGCATGTGTCAAACATCATACAGAGAAAGAAGTGAGTTTCGTTCATTGTGTCAGAGGTCGGCAGGTGGAATGAAAGCTAATTGCTTGTGTCAGGTTCATAGAAATGCTTGCAAAAGCGGTTGTAAGGTAAGTTGTTCGGGTAAGGGAAAGACTGCTCATAGTCATCACATATGTTTCCAGCTATGGCGCTCCAGCTCATTCAGTCGAGGCATGGCTATCAGCTACAGCAGACATATTATCCGTTGAAGCATCGTTCTTCTATCTTCCTTCGGTGCTCATTGTAGCATTTAGAGATTCCGACGTTCATTCTACGGATATTTTGTTCATCAGACCAAGTGGCGGATTAGAGCTTTATAGATTATCTCTGATTCACGAAGTGTATCGTAAAGTCGTTCACGATGAAATATCAGCTAGTCAAGGATGTAGGGTTTTGAGGAGGATTGAGCATAGAGTGAGTCGACTGATTGCGCATCTTCACAAGAGGAGCCGACTAAGTGAATGAATTTGTTGTAGACTGTCCCTTACTCCAGATGGAGCTTGATCCTTGCTGCGGCTGTAGCATCTGCAACTGCGTCTAGAGTCGCATTCTCTGGATCTTTTATCGATATTCTCATGTCAGGTGCTTTGGGAAGTATGTTGGCGATCGTTCAGTTTACCATTGCTCAGAAGAACAAGCTGGTTTCCAATATCTTTGAAATTGCTATGGCGGGAATCTTGAGTTTTATAGCTGTAAGTGGAATTTCTTCTTTTGCAGAGGAAGGTACTATTGCTGATCAGTATACACATCATAGCGAGGCTTAGGGGCATCAGGCTATTTCTGTTACGAATCGCTTGCGTCTGTAAGTGGCTCCATCATCTTATAATGTTATGAATGCTTATAAAAGATAGGCTGCAATCGTTCTTATTCTCCCCGGTTGGCACATCTGTCTTGGTGCGCTCGAACTAGGTTCCAAGAATGTCGTTGCGGGTGCAATGTAAGTTGCATATATCTTAGAGGTGCATACCACATAAGCTAACTCTGCTATAGTCGCTTGGTATGGGCAGTAGTCTACACATTATTCCTTTCACTTGGTCTTGGTATCGGTAGTCAAATATGGGATTCTTTCGGACCATCGCAACCTTCCGCAATGGCGTCTGCAACCACTCCAATGGCTACTATAACTGGAAGTTTCAATAGTAACAATACCTATTGGGATCAAACCTTTAATAATGGTAGGTCTAGCCGATAAACTCTCCTTGGAAGCATAAGAACTCACTGTTTGTAGGTACATTCACATTCGCAAATACCACTTCGAGTACGCAAGAAGCCACCACCGTGGCGTGTTATCGTAACCCAGACTGGAACTTCTGGTGGTATAAAGAGGGTAAGTACTGGATCCTCTTCTACGCGTCTGGTTGTAGCTGATTTTCCATGTCCTATAGTCAGCGATTGGTGGTTATTCCTTTTGGTTCCAATGTTTGCTTTTTCTCTCGCCGTGTGGTTCCGAGCGGATTGTCGATCAAAGGATATCTTCGTGATGGTCATTGTTGCATGTGCCGGATATGTGGTCAATTTTTACTTGTCACAAGTGAGTTCACAAAGTTTGATATGACCTCAATACTGATTAGTTGTATTGTAGCAACTCGACCAAACGAATGTAGTATCAGCGGTTTCAGCATTTACACTTGGGTGAGCTGCTTCGAGTCCTTTTCACTCTGGATACCGCTTACAGTTGTCGTTTTCTTGCTAGTATATTGGGTAACCTTTACTCTCGTCTTGGTGGAGGATCGGCATTCCCTTCTATGGTGGTTGGGATTCTCCTGATTGTACCGAATGCTATAGCCGCAGCAGGTGGATTGAGTAGTTCAGGTTCGAGTGAAGATTCATCTTCCGGTAGTTCCGGTTCAAGTAGTGAGGATATCAACGCCGCTGTCATTGTCAGGTAGGTAATTAGATAATCAAGTCGTAATTGTACTGACATTCTATTTGAACAGTATTCGAATGGTTCAAGTTGGTATCGGTCTGGCAATCGGGTTATTCGCTGCAGCATTGGTTATATATCCGTTTGGAAAGAAGAGGCGTTACATCTTTAGTTATTAGATGGGATTTCTAGGTCACGATTATACACGACATACACGAATATAACGAGGAAAAAGAACGACAGAGTATAGAAATGTACAATATATAGAATACATAGAGTTCGTAGATAACGTTGTCCTGATGATTACACATCTTATGTATACAAGCATTTTATAATGGTTATTCGGGGATTGACCGGTGATTTACGCCGACGCGTCCAAGCTTTACTCGTAAAATCAACATTACTTGAATATTACTTTAATCTTTTACAACACTTTCCCATCTCATCGTACATCTTCCCTTTGCTGCCTTCTTTACCTATCTTCGCCTGTGGCCTCTCCCCCCAATTCGGACAAATCTGAATCGATGCGGAGGCTGGACGACTTCGACAAAGATGCCGAAAGCTAAATGGTACGCCGTCAGAGTCGGTCGACGCCCAGGTGTATACGCAAATTGGGCAGATGCGCAGAGACAGGTAAGTTCAATCTCCACCATGGTGAAATATCCTCAGTCTGTACACATTGACCCTGTTTATTCATAACTTCTACTCTTCTAGGTCGAAGGTTACCCTGGAGCTGTTCATAGATCGTTTCCGCATGTGAAAGCAGCCGAAGTAGGTGCAAGCTTTCGTTCAAGTTCCAGCATTAGACGCTAATATAAACCTCGCAGGGATGGGTCAAAGCTGGAAAAAGGCAATCCTCAGCAGCTGTGATACCTTCATTGTCGCGTCAATCTTCAAAACAATTAGTAACGGATGAAGACGTTGATGCGGACTTACCGAGTATAGAAATAGCTATAAGGCATAAGATTGAAAAAGCTGAAGTGATCAAAGCTCAAAAACAAGAGATTCACGATAACAATCCAGCAGTATCAGCAGATCCACCTTTATCATCTCAACAACAAGAAATCTTACGTAGAATAATGAACGGTGAAAATTTCTTTTTTACAGGTTCAGCAGGTACAGGAAAATCAGTTCTGTTAAGAGCTATAATAAAAGCTTTTAAGGAAAGGGATGAAGCCGAGGTGATAGGTGATGAAGATGAGTGGAGAAAATATTTGTCAGGTCAGAATCAGAGTAAAAAGAAATCAGAAGTGAAAAGGTGGAAGTTGGGTGTTACCGCTAGTACTGGTATGGCCGGAGTGTGAGTTCTGAACGTCATATAGCTTTTCTACCAATCACAACAATGTCCTCAATCCTGTTACATGCTGATAACAACCAAAATAGCAACATCGGGGGCTCAACTCTGCATTCTTGGGCTGGTATTGGATTAGGTGAATTACCTCCTCAAAAGCTGTTTGAGAATATAATTAAGAATAAAATCACCGCTCAGAGATGGAGGACAACAGGCGCATTGATAATTGATGAGAGTGAGTCTAAATCGTTATATGCGAGATCAGGCGTTACAAAGGTGTAATTTTGACTAACATTTGTCCACCTAGTCTCCATGATCGACGCTACATTATTCGATAAATTAGAATTTATAGGTAGAAAAGTAAGAAAATCTGAAAAACCTTTTGGCGGTTTACAAATCATCTTATCTGGCGATTTCTTTCAATTACCACCTGTCACCAAAGGATCAGTCCACAATTGCTCTTTCGCCTTTGACGCTATGAGCTGGAACAAAGTCATACCCTGGGAAAATATGACATCGTTAACTAGAGTATTTAGACAAAAGGAAGATAGATTTGTTAAAATCTTAGAAAGTATGAGAAGAGGTCAAATAGCTAAAGAAGATATCGCCATGTTAAGAGGACTGGCAAGAACCGTAGAATATCCTGAAGGTATTGAACCGGTCGGATTGTGAGTAAAACATGATTGCGAGTTCAGTCAACGAATTCTTATCTTGTTTCAAATCATCAGATACCCACACAAAGCAGAAGTTGCCGCTATCAATGCTCAACGTCTCAGGGCTCTTGATACCCCCTCGAATATCTTTGCGGCATTTGATGTACCAGGTATCACTTCTCGGGGCTACGCTCTAGACAGTAGTCAAGCTACCGAAAGTCTAAACAAAAATACGATATGGCCGGAAGAGTTGGAGCTGAAGGCGGGAGCTCTAGTGATGTTAGTCACGGTGAGCTCTTTGTATCATATAAGCCTCTGCCGTGATATGATTTCTCTGTACTGATGTTTCTTCCTGACATAGAACATGCAGGTAAGCCTTGTCATCAGCCTGGTGGAGAATCGTTTAGCTAACTTTGGATATCCAGGATGGTATCCTAGTTAATGGTTCAACGGGTAAGAGATCGTATTTCTAACGGAGAACAAACAGAACTTGTTTCCTATGCTGTTCACCTGACTAATCTGTTCATTTATATAGGCACTGTCGTAGACTTCCTGACCATATCAGAAGCTATGGCAAACAATATCCATCCTGTGTCTGGTAATTTTGGGTATGCACCAGACCCAAAGGTTCGCTGGCCTGTGGTAGAATTCATACCTTCCAAATGGGCTAGTGGTCAGGTCGCCAAAAGGGTGGTTGTACCGCAGATGTCGGTAGATGTGTTGAATGCGCAGTGAGTAACTCGATTTCCGGCTGTCATCTTAGTGGTCCACGCAACAATTATGTCAGTATACTCTGAAGATCGTGCTTCAACGGATATCCCGCTAATAATGAATCAATCGTAGAGGCAAACCTGAAGCCACAAGACATCAAATTCCTCTAATTCTAGCCTGGGCATTGACTATACACAAGTCACAGTAAGTCTCCGACGAGAATGCTCCTCAAAAGCCTTCATCGATCTCATAAGCGTATTGTTGATCTCGATTTACCAGGGGTCAAACATTAGAACGTGTGAAGATCGATCTGAACAATATATTTGTGGAAGGTAAGAGAAATTTCAATTATCCTGCTCGATTTGCGAAATGTTAATCTCAAGCCTCATGCGAACAGGTCAAACATACGTTGCTATATCCAGAGCAGTAAGCTTAGATACGTTACAGCTCACGAACTTCTCTGAGCATAAGTGGGTCATTCTGATATAACTGGTGTCTATTGCGCATAATACTAATCCAAAGGTATTCACAACTATCAGGGTGATGGCTCATACGCGAGTGATCGAATGGTCACGACGTCTGGAGCAACAGCAGAAGGAAGATGACGAATGGGATGACCTGTTGGCCAATGCGAATCTGGACTTTTAGGATGAATGTGGTAACAAGTACTTGGATTTTTCCCACCGATGTTAAAGATTCAGCAATTTGTAATGATCGATACCACGCACTACCATATACCGTCGACTGTGCTCACACCGCTTCTACAATCATATCACCTTTGTTATGTATTAATGACCATACCAGATGCATATACCTCTTAATCACCCTATTAATCTTGATCACGACTTTGCAATTTCCTCTTCTTACTAGCTTCAACCATTTGTTTTCTTTTTTGACCCTTTTCTTTTGCTACATCTCTACCACCACCACCGATAGATTTTCTCTTTATTGGTGCTTTGGCTAGATTTTTCTTCTGATTCTTAGTTGGTTTTTTCAAATCCAACATATATTCTGGAACGAAACAACCGCTTGATCTTAAAACGTTTGCAATTGTTCTTAAGTAAACACCATCTTCGATATTGAAGAACGTTATAGCTTTTCCTGGTCTACCTGCTCTACCTGTTCTACCGATTCTATGTATATATGATTGAACTGTTTGTGGGAAATCTGACAAGAAGGTATATCAGTTTCGCCGATAGCATGTTCGTAAGAAGCATAGTTGTGTTTACTCACCATAATTGACAACGACTTTGACACCTCTAAAATCCATACCTCTAGCTAAAACTTCAGTGACGACTAACATCCATACATGACCTAATCTAAAGTTTTTAATAGCTTCATCTCTTTTAGATTTACCTCTTCCACCATGAACAACATCAACTTTTATACCTTCCAAGATCAATGTTTTATACAATTCATCGGCTCTTTCGATTGATTGTACGAAAATTAATGATGGATATGGTAATGAACCACTTGATACTAAATTACGCAATGCTAATAATTTACCTGATTCTGACCCGGTATAAAGCAATGATTGATCTACCGTCGTTACTGCGGAGTCTCTATAGATTGTTGAAAGGTCAGCGTTAATGCATTGAAATGGGAGATTATGTAGTCGATTTAATCCTCTTAAGTTGGAGCTTATACTCACTTGACACCAACGACTACTCTAACACCTTCGTCTTTTAACCATTTCTTAGCAATCTTTTCTACGCCAGAAGGCATAGTAGCTGATAAGAAGCACTTCTGTACATCTGGATGGGTACAAGCGACAAGAATAGGTTCAACTTGAGGTAAGAAATCAGGTGAGAGCAGTCGATCAGATTCATCGAAGATGATATATCGGGTTCTATTGAACTAATGATCAGTATCGCTTCTTATGAGTCTGAGACCAGCTGTAGAGACAGATAGGATAAAAAATCAAAGTCTTAACCACTTACACAGCAAGTGAAATCTTGCTCGACTCCAGTAAATGATGCAATCTTTCCGGTGTAGCGATAAGTATATCTAAACCTAGTCCAGTAGGATTTCCAGATTTGGGTTTGGCGAATTCATCTACACTTCCAGTAGATTCCGCATCACTGTCTTCTTCTTCCTCTTCATCATCCATCTCCGCATTCTTCTCATCAGTAGCTATGTTACTCCCAGGTGAACTGTCGCAGACTGCTTTCTCAGTAGCTTTAGTTAATACCAATGTTCGCCAACTTCTGCCCCTAGTTACAGCTTTGACAACACCCAGAATTTGAATTGCTAAATCATGTGTTGGTACCACTATTACCGACCTAATTCCTTTTCCAGTATCCTTTTCATCATCTATTAATGATCTTGCTGGATCTCTGAGTTTGACTAAAGTAGGTAAAACGTATGATAGAGTTTTACCTGAACCTGTAGGTGCGATACAAATAGTATCTTTTCCTTCCAACAGACAACCTCCTACAGCACACTGTACACCCCATAAACTATGTATATTAGCATTCTTCAGTGCCTTTAACAACGGTTCGCCAGCTTTAGAAGTTAACGCGGACGATTCGTGATTAACTAAAGATGGTAAATTGGTATGTAATGATTTAGGTAATGGTTCTAATCCTGTTAATGTGATTTTCTGTGTTGGTGGTGCCACATGTTTAGAAGATGAAGATGAAGAGGAGGATGAAGATGCATCGGAGTCTGTATCCGATTCCTCTTCAACAGTGGGTTTGGGTTGAGTAGATGTGTGATCACCGAAGAAATCAAGGGAATGAGGTAGAGATTTTGAATCGTTGGCATCTATCGTTCTTGCGGATGCTTTCCCTTTCCCTTTTCGATCTTTTTTCTAGCAAAGTTGAAGCTTTGCATCAGCAGTCTCATCTGGACCAAGCGGCTAGATATATGAAACACTTACGGTTCCAAAAAGCTCAAAATCATGTTTGAATCGGTTTTTATCGAATTTCGCTCCTCCGGCAGTAAGAAGGTTGAAAGCTGAAGCCATTTTATCAAGATCCGACGGTTTGGGCTATATCACCTAAAGTATATGTGTATTGGTGCCAGATAGCCAGATATCTGCTAGTAACTCTTGATAACGATCTATCGACGATGTTGGTTGTCACAACTAAATTTTTGATAAATATGAAAGAACGGAAAAACAACAAAACAACAACATTCAAGTAAAATTTCTAGGAAAAAGATTATCGTCAAGTGGAGGTCAGATGGGAGGTATATTCGGATTACAAATTAATCGTAATTGAGATTACAAGACATTACGATTTATTAGAGAAATGTTGTAATGCTTGATTAGGATTATATTTTGCCGTAATCGACCACATGAAACACCTTCATGCTTAAATCACTATCTTTTTATTGATATTTCTCATTTATTCATGTCCATCATTTCGAGGTGTTTAGACTTTGTAAGATAGACAATCCCATCTGATGTGTATACAAAGCACCTCGTCGGTCACAGCATCAAGCAAGATCCCATCAACACAGCTAGTCACATACTAAAATCACTAGCACCGTTTCACCTTCAGCCCGCAGTCAAACCCAAACAAGTCACAAATGCAACTTTCAATATAGTCGAGACACTCTTAGGCGGTTTATCTTTATTTGTGTACAACTCAAAATATCAGATATACAATAGAGGGCGGTCTCTTCACATCTGTCATTTCAGCTGCTGTAGTCGTCTGCCGCCTTGAACAATTCCCCCTCAACCGAAATGTTCACCCTTCCAGCTTCCCGGCGGCCCCATATCTTTTTGGCCATCTTAGCAGTAATAGCGCTAACATTGTTTATACACACCACATACCATCCTCAACTTCCTTCATTCGAATCAACATACTCTGGAGTGGACAAAACCACACAAAAGACGTATGAAGGCTTGGAAGCTGATGATCTTGGTGTTCGAGGGAGAGTGGAAAGGATGAGGAGTTATTGCGAGAGAGAAGATCCATTCGAGAAGGAGTATGGTAGGACAAACATAAGGATGACAAGAGCTTATGAGGGTAAGTAACCCTCCTTCCGATCAGCTCCTTAGCATGATTGATAGATCTCACACCGAAGTAGCCAAGCGATAGCTAATCCAAACTAACTTTCACCTTCATTGACCAGGTTCTCATCACCGCATAAGACAATTCTTGCATAAAGCTTTAAGAGGTGAACACTTGACAGCATCAGTCATCGGAGGTAGTAGTGAGTCCAAGGTGGAAATTCAGCAAGCGCCAAATTAATTGCTAAGACTATCTTTGCCTCCCCATCAGTAACGAAAGGCCATCAAGTTTGGGTAAACGAAATATGGTTTCATAAGTTCTGGGAATGGTTAAATGAGTTTGTTGGGGAAGATGTTGGAGTGACTCAGGTGAACGGTGCTGCTCCTGGTATGTCATCAACGGAATCTAAGATGGAATGCGCAATACTGACCAAAGGGTGTCCATAGCCACCGGCTCAGACTACTTCTCCTTCTGCTTTCCGCTGCACATACCGACAGACTCCGATATCGTCTTTGTTGAATTAGCTGTAAATGATGAAGGTATACCTGAACATGTAGAGAATATGGAAAATCTACTGCGAGGATTGCTGGAACTACCAAGCAAACCGGCAGTAGTACTGGTAGAAGCCATGGCGTTCAGTAATGGTGGCATGGGTGGTGGTGGTGGAAGAATGCATTTGTCAGTAGAGTTGGTCGTTATTGCCCTAATTTGCGTTGACCATAATCTGTAGACCCGTTGCTCAATATTTCGATGTCCCAGTAATCAACCAACGGCATCCTATAGCTAGTCATTTTGGTAGATATCCTCAATTAGTTCGACCATATTTCTCGCAAGAGTGGGTAAAATGATTTCCAGATTTGGTATTTAGCTGACCTTCTTTTACAGTTGGTGGGGTAACCCAGATATGCGACACATCAATGCTCGAGGACATTACGATCTAGGAATGCTAGCTGCAAGTCTCATCCAAGATGTGTCCTGCGCTATGTTTGCGGAACCCGATTTCCATGTACCCACTAAACCCATTGAAGATGACGAATACAATGCATTATTAACAATACTTGGTAACAATGAAGATGAAAACCCCATTACAGCGGAAGAAGCAGCTTCTCATGATGAAGCTAGGGCTCTGATGCAGGTTGCTTGGCCCGAACAAAGTAAATCATGGAGGAAATCTGTACCGGAAGGGGAAGAAGGAGTAGGCGAATTGATGCCCGGAATGTGGAATACACCTGCAGAACTTGGTATAGTACCTAGAATGAGAGTTTTAGATGGTTGGAATCCCGACACATCAAGCGTGGTGCCTCTATTCAAGCCTATATGTTTATCGACAAGAGCAACTGAGGCTAAATTCAATTTGACACCTTCATATAACGACGGAGAATGGGAATATTGGGTACATCCGGAACATTTAGATAAACCATACTGGGTGGCTAGAAAACCTGGTGCTGTAGTTTCATTCGAATTATCGACAAATGTTGGTATAGTCAAAATGTATAGATTACAGAGTAAGACATTCGGTCTAGGTACGGTTGAATGTTGGGCAAATGAAGATAAGCACAAGTCGGTAAAGATTGCTGGTTGGTGGGATAACGGGGATGCGTAAGTGGAAAATCCAGTTGGTCGACACCTCCAAGGACGTAGAGCTGACTGCAACTTATAATGGAAATAGCAACATCGGACGTTTCGCAACTATTCGAACTGATTTACCGAAAGGAAGGCATACAATAACTTGTGAATTGTTAGAAGAGACCTCTGATCCAGAAGGCGGACACGAGTTCAGATTGATTTCAATGATGAGGTGAGTTGTCCATGGCGCAATGACATATGACCAAACTGAACCATGCATTCTCGCTATAGTGTGTGATCGAATGTATTGGTCTTGATACATCGGATGTCAATTATAACATAGAATCGGAATGTCCATCAAGCGGGATGTAGGAATTAAAAACCCAATTTGTATATATGTATTCGTGTGTCAAAAGTATCGTATCAAACGAGCGCCGTTAAAAAGTACCATAGAGTTATCATATACCTACATAATTGATACCACGTACACAACAAGGATGTAGTTAGACAACGATTCCCGAAAATCTCAGTCAAGGTTAGAACCAAGGCATCACCTCTTCTCGGAGGAAAGCGGCCCACCTTCCTCTAAGTAAGCGATTCTTTGACAAATTCATTTCGCTTGACAGCTCGTGTACAGTAAACTTTATGTCTATTAAGGGATGTAGACGGACAACAGCTCAAATGCTACGATTTCGTTCCCTATGCCGGCGGCAAGTATCGAATATTTTATTCCATTTCGAAATTTCTTCGGACATGAGGTCGGATAATTAGATTTCAAGGCTTTTTTCGTCATCATCAATCCCTGTAAAAACAAATTGACGTCACAAGTACAGGGTATTCAATCTATTTTTGACTTTCACTTGAAAATTTCTCTTGTTGTTTCCTTCACTTATCTGCCTTATCGTGCGGGCTTTGTGATTTGAACCCAGAAGCGAAGTACAGTAGCTTTAGTGCTAGTTTCGTATACATGTGGTGACATATTTTATCCATAAACGCCTTCGTAGGTTTTCATCCTGTTCGACTGGATTTTACATCGCAAAAGGCTTGACTACCCATGGAGCAGTACGTGAATGGTTGAATTTCATGATGAAGGGGAAACGCACTAAACTACGGGTACATCAGAAATGAATTTCGGAGACCCAACGTAGAATGGCGATGAGGTATGAGGTTGAACATGAATAAAAAAGGTATGACATGATTCGGTTTGAATTAGAATCCCTGGTGTGCAATCCCGATAATCGTTACTATCAAGCATACAAAAAGAAATATATACATCATTGATGACGAATGGTAAATACATCTTTTCTCTTCTGTTCAAACTTTTCTATAATCTTTTCATATCTCATACAGACTTATGATAACACATAGTAAGGTATTCCTAACAGAATGTCCGAACAAACGAGTCCTCATTTGACTTCAGCTCGTTCGTCTTCTGAAACGGCTGTTCCACCATCAAGCAACAACCATCATCACCATCATCATGGCAAACGATTTAACGAGAAAGAAGCTGCTGAAGAATTCCAGAAACGATCAACCGATCCTAATGGATATATACCACCAAAAGGAAATGGAGCGGCAGTAGCACATGTAGAAGGATACAAGAGACAAGAGTTGAAAAGGGGAAATACGAAAGAGGGTAAACATATTTTATTAGAAGAAGAAGCACCTGAAGCGTTAGGTTACGCGTGGCCCACCAGTAAAAAATGGTTGACCCTATCAGTCATCTTCATCGTTCAATGTTCAATGAATTTCAACGCATCAGTTTACGCAAATGGTGTAGACTTCTTACAGGAGAAATTTGGTATTTCAGCTCAAGGTGCAAGAGTTGGTCAATGTGTTTTCTTGATTTGTTATGCTTTCGGATGTGAATTATGGGCACCTTGGTCGGAAGAATTAGGTAGATGGTGGATTTTACAATCTAGTTTGTTCTTGGTCAATAGTGAGTAGTCACTATTTCACAGATTCCTAGCTGAAGCTTACTGAAAGATCTCCACTTCAACCAGTCTGGCAGATCCTCGCTGCTTTGGCACCCAACTACGGCACTGTCGTCGTTGCAAGGGTATTAGGCGGTTTCTCATCAGCAGGTGGATCAGTCACTTTAGGAATGGTAGCGGATTTGTACCAACCTCACGAACAACAATGGGCAGTAGCCTTCATCGTCTTCTCTTCTGTAGGCGGAAGTGTTATCGGCCCCATAGTGGGTCCATTCATCCAGGCGCATCTCAGTTGGGAGTGGATCTGTTGGACTCAGTTGATATTTGGTGGATTCGTTCAAATTTTACACTTCTTTTTCGTCAAAGAAACTAGAACTACAGTATTATTAGATAGACATGCTAAGAAACTTAGAGAATCTGGTCAAGCGAATGTGTATGGTCCAAATGAATTAAGAACTTTTAGAGAGAGATTCACCTTGAAAGAAATTTTACATACCTGGATTAGACCATTTGAGATGTTTGTCAGAGAACCCATCGTACTTTGTTGCTCGTTATTATCAGGTTTCTCAGATGCTCTTATTTTCACTTTCTTGGAGGCATTCGGTCCAGTGTGAGTACAACCTCTATGCCTAGAGAGTCAACTGCTGACGTATAGTGGTTTTCTAGATTCAAACAATGGAACTTCTCGACCGAGCAAATGGCTCTTACCTTTGTTCCGTAAGTCCAAACCCTATATCTACATCTCCATGATTCCACTGACAGTGACAATTATACAGAATTGCAATCGGTTATTTCATCGCATACGCCCTCTACATTCCACCTCTCATGTCACAACGAAAAGCTCTTGCAAGAGATCCTCAAGGTACACCACCAGAAATTAGACTTAAACCTTTGATCTTCCGTAAGTGGTCTCAGACAAAATCTTCACCGCATGACTCACCCACTAACGCGACCCATCTTACTAGTCGCCCCCCTTGAATGTATCGGTCTTTTCGGATTCGCTTGGACTTCTCTTGGTCCCCCTCACACACATTGGATTGCTCCTATGATCTTCTCAGCTTTAGTCGGTATCGCCAACTTTGCAATCTACATGTCAACCATCGATTAGTAAGTGGGATATCGCTTTTGGAGGTGTTGTACTGATTGCCCCGTTAGCATGATAGCGGCATATGGTCCATACTCAGCATCTGCGACAGGTGGTAATGGTTTCGCGAGAGATTTCCTAGCTGGTATTGCCGCCATGTACTCTACTCCATGTAAGTCAGTCTCAGCTATTGATCTCAACTGAATGCTGACAAGAATACCAATATGTAGTCTACTCTAACGTCGGTGGAGAATCATATCGATACCATCTCGAATGGCCATCCACGATTTTAGCTATCATAGCAGGATTCGTCACCATCCCCATCTTCGTCTTCTACTATAAAGGTGCTTATTTCCGTGAAAGATCGAAATTCGCCATGACCTTAGCTGGAGAGAGACAAGAAAGAAACGTACATCGATTAGAGAAGAGTGATAACATGCCTGGAGGTGGAGTTCCCGCTTAGATGGTAGATTGTGTTACGCTACATGTGATTATACATTATAATATCCTGAATACCAATATGGATATTGCGATCTTGAATCTTATAATATCAGCTTGAACAGAATTGTAGAGAAAAGTGTATGCGTTAGCCTTGTCCGCCTATAAGCTTATAGCTTATTGATGTGAGACTGCACTGTCCGCATGATGTGCGTGACTCAAGACGAATTCATGCTGCAGTATTAAAACCTGAAATTATACAAACTATAACATCTTATATCTGCTTACTATGAGTTGAATTTTTCCAGTTCAAGGGCTGGCTGAAGTAGATATGAGCTTAGGGATTTTTTTTAGTACCAATCTCGGTGGCAATATTGGAGAGCGTGAGGGTTTGCTGGGTGTTATGGTGGTTGAATGATTTATGGGAGAAAAGAATGTTGAACATGTCATTTGGACATTGATGATATTTGATTGTCAAGGACATTGAATTTAGACTGTGATCCGTCATGTAAGCTATTGCTATGATCGAAGATAATGCTCAAGCGATTCATTATCTGGTTCTGTTGTATCCCATAGTCAGAGGTGAGGTGTATTCATTGTTGATTGATTCAATAAGGTGATGTTATTTTTGTTGGCGTATGGGATGATTGGAGGGTTTCGAATCTTGAAGGAAATTCTTCCGATAACAGAGTGTTCTCATCTGTTTCATTGCTCAGTAGCCTAATCTTGTCACCAAGTATACCACTATACCACCGCAGGAGAAAAGTGTACCTTTCAGTAGATCAGAAGTGAAACTTTTGAAGGAAGGGAAGAGAATTTAGCAGATGTCTGACGGATTTGAAAATTTTGTCCCGACACACTTTGTATCACTGCACATTGACGATGGATCTGTCCCCACACCCATGCAGCTACAGCATGCACCCGACCATCATCCCCAGACCGATGGATACAATTGGGACATGGCCATTCTTGATCACGCGAAGCACCCCCCAAATCCTCCATCGCTTCGGAGAACCTGAAATATCCGTCAGCTCTGTTTGTATCGCTTTCAGGTGATTGATACTGACAGATTGGATCCACTCCTCGTTTCACGACCTTCAATGCCCGGGATATCATTTATATTGAAGATATCCTTATCCCAGGAGCAGACCAAATCAGTTTCACAATCTACCAGATCACAATTTACTAGACGAGGGATCAGCAAATTCGTCAAATATGTAGTAGTTTAATTGAACTTACTGAAGCATCGAAAGTCGCTTTTCTAATCGATGCGATTCGAGCTTCAAAGTAATCTGGTGGGTATTCAATTCTATGAAACGCCAAGAGTGCTGATGGGAATATGCCAGCTACCACTTTCATCACCTTGTCAAATATCTTCTTCAATCTAAACCATTCAGGTTTTTCAGCTTTATAAGAGAATTTAACCAACATCATTTGGAACCTATCGAAAAGGTAGGCTGCTGCTATGAGGCCATATACATCGGGATATGATGAAATGGTTGCTGCGGCAGCGAGGATTTCGATTATTTTAATGATTTTTTGGATAAAGACATACGATTTCGGAAGTACTTTCTGTGAGAAAGCAGAATACCACCGTAAGAAGACCAGTGTGTCTGCCAGTAAATCAGAAGTGAAACTGTTAAAACATAGGAAAAAGAATTCAGCGAATATTTGGAGGGATTTGACGATTTCACTCGACTCACTTAGTGTCACTGCACATCGTTTGTCTTTTCTTCATTTTGGCTTGTTTCGCCAAAACCTCTTTCAAATGACCAATCTTTGCGCGATTGGTCATCTCCGCCAAAGCCTCCTCAAGTTCTTCTAACACCTCTTCTTTCACTACTTCTAAATCATGAGAAGGTTTGTACTCCTCATGAGCGTGATTCTTATCCACTTGCTTTTCTTTCTTGTTTGCTTCCTTTTTATCTTTCATATCAGATGCTTTTGTAAGCATTGCTGATATGTATCCCGTCTTAGCTGTACCTAAGAAAGAATCTACAGCTTTATCATTATATTTCTTCTTGATCTGAATATTTTGAGGATTATATTCTAAATCAAGAAGACCGCTTGATTCGAGTCTTTTGATTGTTTCTGGAATTAAGGGATCTTCCTCTAAATATAAGAAAGAAAAGGTTCTGGAAGTAGTGAGGTGCACATCTTGATCGTTGGAACGATAAGTGGCGTTTCTATAGTCATATATCAGCGAGTAATCTTGGCGCATCGTAATTCGCAGACTCACCCCAAAATGCCTATACTAGATTTATCCATGGAGCGAGTTCTGAGGACATCAAGGTAGTCGAGTAGCAGCTGTGAAGTGAATCTGATACTATCTCCTTTGTTTTCTGCTAAGGCTACCTTGCCTTTCTTGAGAATGGTTTCTCTCCATTCTATTACTCTAGAGTTATACCCTGCATCTTTGAAGAACCAATCTGTTCCCTCTTCTTATTCTTTCACGTATGCTGAAGCCTCATAAAAATACTCTTTAAGAAGGCCTTTGAGGGTGTAGTCGACGGAATCAGGTGTTGAACAGGTTGTGAACAGATCTTTGTCTGTGTTAGGTACCAAAGTAGACAATGTAATGTCACTTTCCTCTTGATACTATATTTGTAGGAATATGAGCTCGCGGTTTGCGATATCTGCTGCAAGATCAACTCACGAATAAGGCTTTATCCTCAAATGTGCTATCCACTCCCTTTTTATAGGGACTCCAGTACCGATGAGCTCTCCGCCAGACTTCTCCAAGTGTAAGCATTGGCTGTTCGGGTTCGGGTACCAAAATCTTGCTTGAAACGACTGATAGCTGACAGCACCATGACGTCTGCAGCTTCACATGCATTGGAGAGCGATACAATAAGCTCCCATGGTTGGTCGCTTAACCTTCCTGCGCCTATTTCAGGAAGGTATGTTTGCTGTATCTCCGAGGTTGTTGTTTTGATTTTAGAGGAAGGCTGAAGAGGTGTTTTAGAGGATGTAGCCGAGTTTAGAGTTTTGTATAGGGCGGCGAGGACTGTCTGAAATTTTCATTAATCAATTTGAAACAATGACTAAGCGAAAGAGCTAGGGTAGCAAAGTAGAAAGCGATGTACGCCTGTGGTACCCGAAAGAGAGAAAGAATGGAATGGTGAAGAAAGATAAAATGAGGAAGGAGAAGAGGAAGAAGAAGAAGATTATAACGAATGAAGAGAGAATGTTGATAGAGGAACGATTCGCTGGAGCGTGGGAATTGTCTCGATGGTTAATTCTACTGAAAAGTTGACTGGACTTGACGTGTACACAACATTATGATCGCACATGACATCTTTTGATGGTTAGTGAGGAGGAAGATCAAAACGATGGGAATGATGGAAACGATGTCTCAAAGGAGCTCCCTCTCTCCCCCCCTTTGCCCCAAGATGTTTATTTCTGCAGCTGTTGCCAGGCGTTGTTATTATATCGAGTATCATTGATATTGATATAAATGAATGATAAGGACCATGATAAAAAAGAGGATAGATTATCACACAAGAGATGAACTTTAAATACAGAACAACATCAACTTTCTTTGATTGCTTTTGATCTTGGAGCAATCGCAATAAAGTTTATCAAATCAGTCACGATCAAACCAGTCAACTTACCTCTGCGTGCATATCATCTTCAGCCGACTCTTCTTTTTCTTCTTCTGTCAATACATAGTATACAAACGCCACATATTGATCGACCCTGCTGAACCATGTTGCCATCTTTTCAACTTATACACGATTCATGTTTTAGGCGGTGGTATTTCACCTTCAGTACCTAATTATTTCCGTTTCCATGGCGCTGACGTTGCGCTGACGTTGGTCTTTAACCTTCTTCCTCGACAAAGTCGAGAAAAGTTGGTAAATGAGATATAGGTTCTTTGAGTTCTACCGATGAGTTGGAGAGATTAAAGGACTGACAATATTCACAATAAAGATAGAGAAGTTTATGTGCTGATGAAATAAAAGCTCGGCTGCAGGAATATCGATTGCTTGTTGGTAAGTGAGAGCGTCGAACTGTGCTTACGAAAAAGGAGAAGCCAGATTCTGCTTCTTTGTTCGTTTATTCTAAACACATTTTCCTCGTCCGATGGTCTAAACCCTTAGAGAGATATGGTTGAGCCTCGCAAATATGGTGAGAATGATTGGAGATGGGAATACCTGACCTGGAGTTATTAAATTTCATATTTGGTTGTTACCTAAAAATGCTGAAATTATCGGGTTTGTTAATGACGGAATATTCTTTTAAACTATCAGCCAGCAACCGAGAGGTAAGATGCAGATGGTTGTGTAGTTTGTGACAACGAATATGAGCTATATTTGAGTTCGAACGTGATGCCCTGATGACATTCTGAAGATGAGAGAGAGTTAAGAAGCAAAGGATAGTGTGAAATGTCGGATATAAAGGCAACGTTGATCATTAAGATAGGAAAATTGGTATGCATGAGAAGCTTCACGATTCGAGATAATACTGTAAGGTGTCAGCTATTTGGTGATACCATCTTTATCTCTCTAGCTTGAGGAGTCGAATTGTAATGAAAAAAAAATCACTTACCGGTAGAAATCCCATTTACCTGTACCTCCGATTCCCAAGAAAAATCAAAACGACCTTGAAAACAACACGCTCCGGCTTCTACCAAATTAAATTAAGTTATTAAGGTCCTAAAGTAGCTAGAAAAAAGTTATATCTTGAATAACTTGAATCCCGGAATTGTACAAGCCAAAAAGGTGTCTCAAAGCTGGATGATATAGGTGAATTATGGCGTCTAGCAGAAATATGTCGCTTACTCGTGAAGGAGGATCCGTAGACAGCTAAGATTATAGGCTAAAGTAGCTAAAGATGGGAGCTATTAAATGAAAGAGGTTATATTGATATAACTTGAGAATTGTATTTACTGCAATTAAGTTTCGCTCACTCTTATTCCGCGATTTAACCAAAATATTCAGAAATTTTAATCTTTGCCCACGCATCTTCTACAGGTCCGCAATTTTCAGTGATTAAAACGTATAGTCTAAGCTTACTAAAAATATTTTTAGATCCAGGCTAGCTAAAGTTGTTGTAGAGTAGATAGGGAAAAGGGTATATGGGTAATATCGAATAAATGGTGATATCGAAATACTTCGTTTCTAATTCAGCAAAAGAACACAGGTTGTGGAAATATGGATAGAATGGGAGCTGGCGATGTACTGTATCAGAAATAAATTTATTAGCACAGAGACAAGCGTATAACTTTTTGGAATTGAGTGGAGAATAGGAGATCAACCATATAAAGTGATAATCAAACACTCACAATTGTTTTTTTCTCCGTCACCACTAGGTCTACAGCTAATTTTCCTATAAAGTTAATTCTAGAGAGTCTAAATCTACCTATAGGAACTGTTTCTAACCGAATTTACTGTGTTTTTAAATTAAATTGGTAAATAACCATATTTTTCTACGCCTATCATCCGAATTTAAACGTAACTTTCGATTGCCTGATCCGATTTCTCTTTTTCTTGAAGTTTATAAACCTTATGGTGCTGATGAGTGTATGGCAAGTGACACATGGGTTGTAATATAAGTTTATAAGCCAAAATGTAGTTTTTTGACCAAATAAATACCCGCTAAGTGGTATCAGATCACCAAAACTGATATCAGTCGGGTTTCCATGATTCAATTTCGGTTCTATTTGTTGCTACAAGTTGAGTCAACACTGTGTTATCTGTGTTATCTTAAAAGGGTTAGGGGGTTAGGGGGTTAGGGGGTTAGGGGGTTAGGGGGTTAGGGGGTTAGGGGGTTAGGGGGTTAGGGGGTTAGGGGGTTAGGGGGTTAGGGGGTTAGGGGGTTAGGGGGTTAGGGGGTTAGGGGGTTAGGGGGTTAGGGGGTTAGGGGGTTAGGGGGTTAGGGGGTTAGGGGGTTAGGGGGTTAGGGGGTTAGGGGGTTAGGGGGTTAGGGGGTTAGGGGGTTAGGGGGTTAGGGGGTTAGGGGGTTAGGGGGTTAGGGGGTTAGGGGGTTAGGGGGTTAGGGGGTTAGGGGGTTAGGGGGTAGGGGGTTAGGGGGTTTAGGGGGTTA